>NC_090226.1:6220000-6555000 GCF_024489055.1 Chanodichthys erythropterus | reverse complement strand
TAAAGCATACCCCTTTTTACTGTAATATTTTATATTTAAATTAGCATAATTTAAATGTAAAATAAATATTTCAATGATACATAAATATATTGCAAATTTAAATTATTTTCATAATATAATATAAAATAATATAATATAATGCAAAAAATATATATTTCCTGTCCTAAAATAGGCTTACTTATTTTGATTTTGAGTGGAATTTTGGCCTAGAGATGTGGTGGAATGAAGTGGATGTGGAGTTTGACAACCTGCAAACCAAGTTTATTTACTGAGAAAGGTGTAGCAGAGAACAGCAGAATAAATCCTCTTAAAAGAAGCTGATTTACAATGAGTAAACTCAGTAATTCCCCTGTTAACACTAGAGAATGTTACCCCGCACACACACACACACGTCGAAAAAGAGCAGACTACCCCCTAGTTCTCTCTTTCTTTCATGTGGTTTCTTCACATCCTTCAAAAGACACCCAAATGACTCTGCAAACCGGCTGCAAATGTGTCATGCAGGTTATCCACAAAACCCCTTTAGCGCTGCAAGAATGCTTAACCAATCTAACCCAATACAATGAGGTTGATGCTGACAAATGCAACAGGTTTGTAACATTATCCGGAATTAATGAATTGACAGGAGAATCTCATGTAACCTGTTAAGAAAAAGGGCATTTTTTTAATGCACTGTAAAATTATTTACAAGAAAAGCAAATGCATTTCCACCCTCAACTCTCATTACCATGATGTAAAAAAAAAAAAAAATTGATCAAGGTAATATGAAAAGAAATATGGTATTTAAAAAAGTGGTTTTAACTATATTTTTATCTAATTTCATTTAATTGTTATTATTTTTTTCTACTATTTAATATTTTTTTGCATTATCTTGTACCTTTTAAGATTTTGATTGTTACTATTATTTTTAATGTTCTTAATTTATTTATTAATTCATTCATTCATTATTATTATTTTTATTGATTATACCTTTTAATTAATTTCTTCTAGGGCAGTTTATTCTGGGTTAGTTGGGGAGGTTAATTACATGGATGGATGGATGGATGGATAGAGAGTCGGATGGAACGGATGGAGGATCGGATGGATGGATGGATGGATGGATGGATGGATGGATGGATGGATGGATGGATGGATGGATGGATGGATGGATGGATGGATGGATGGATGGACGGACGGATGGACAGATGGATGACGGACAGATGGATGGATGATGGATGGATGGATGGATATTCTCTCATAAGGATATTATTATGGTATTATTGTTATTATTATTATTATTATTGTTGGTGAAATGTGCTTATCTTTCAAAAAAAATTATAATGGATGGATGGACGGATGGAAGGACAGATGGACGGACGGAGAGATGGATGGATGGACAGATGGATGAATGGACGGACAGACGGATGGATGGATGAATGGATGGATGGATTGATATCCTCTCATAAGGATATTATTATGGTATTATTATTATTATTATTGGGGAAATGTGCTCATCTTTCAACAAAATAATGTATAATACATAATAATTAGTGATCGACCGATATTGATTTTTTATAACCGATACCGATACTGATTATTTGCATGTTTATGTACCCGATAACCGATATGCAGAACCGATATTTATTTACTGTTATACTTCTGTTTTTGACAATTATTACAACACAAATGAGCTGAACAAACCATTTTATTTATAACAATCACTCCCTCCTTGCATACAAAAAAAAAAAAAACTTTACTGAATAATATTAGCTGGAATATATAACTTTGTCAGGAAAGTAACAAACAAAACAGCATACATCATTGCATTTTCCAACTAGTGTTATTAATTATTATGTTTTGTCGGTCTAGATCATGAAATGCTTTCTGACAAAGTGCTGTAACTTATCTATGCATTTACAAAAAACAAATAAATAAATTGGGCTACTCAACCGCGATCGCGTGTGGAGATACTAAATAATTTCCACAGAGCTAAATTTATTTAGATTTGTATTAACTAAATAATGGTTATGTAGTAAATCAAATGATTATATAATCTAATAAAGTTAAACAGCACTTGTCAGTTGGCATTTTATGATCTAAATTTAATCTAACGTTAAATCATGAAATGCCAACTGACAAAGTGCTGTTTGACTATAACTTAATCAACCGCGATCGCGCATGGAGATAATAAATAATTAATTTCCACAAAGCGGTAGGCTATATTTATATGTGTATTAGCGAAATAATTGTTATGTAGTAAATGATAATATAATCTAGGGTGTTTAAACAAGATAATCTTGTCAAAAGTTTCATTCAGTGGCCGTGCTTAAGCCTCCTGATCATCTGTCAGTTGCTAAGCAATATGAACGAACTTTTTCTTCTAGACTAATGGTGAGCAAATACAACAGATAGAGAATTAAATTCAGCGCTTTTATTTTCAACATGCACTCATTCACGTCTGTTTTATTTAATTCATGTAAAGTTACGTCTTTATTGGGGCAGGACATGACGAATTACACTACGTGACTCAATGAGTTCGTCTCAATTGTTTAGAAACAAGCTGCATAAATTAACTATATCAGGAATTTATGTCTCAGATCTCATTTGTGCATGTCTGTTATGTTAAATAAAGTTGATTAATTAAAGCAAACCAAGTAGAACATATACTTTACCTGTGCACTGAGTTGTTGTTGACTGATCTCCTCAGATGGAGGAAGTCTCAAAACGGCCACAAGATGGCGGCGTAAATCGGCGAATCCGATATTACAAAACCGATACCCGATTATGGAAAAATGCTTAAATATCGAGAAAAATATCGGTAAACCGATACATCGGTCGATCACTAATAATGATATATACATTATAAAATTTTATTTATTGTAAGTCATGGTCGAGCATCCACGGAAAAACACGAGATATAATCCATTCATATTAACCAATCAAAAAAATCAATTGAGATTCGGGAAGCTCTCTGATTGGTGGATCTCACATCAGGTCCCCACGGGTCACAATACACACAATTCTACCATTATATTCTGCTTCTACCATAATCTGATGCAAAAGTTTGTGCTTTCTGTTTTTTGCATGATGATAAAGTGAATTTTAAGTAATCAACTACAAAATCATCAGGGGTCGTTTGCACCAGCTGGACGTGTAAGCTCTGATGAATATTTACACCTGTTGCACCATCTAAAACTACGACTAGGCGCAGGTACGCTTAGCGTATGCGCGTACACCCTGGCATGTTCTACAGCACTGTTAGTTGAGACGGTGTTCGCATTACTATGGTTATCAATTTGAATTCATTGGCTCAATACAGGCTATTGGCCTGTATACCAGACACGCCATCGCCTCAACGTTTTTATTTATCTTTATATTCACCATGGAAACAAGTCAGGACTTCTCACTTTACACCTACATTTGAATAGGCGTAACAGACGTGCGCTACGCCCAGATGGTGCAACAGGTATTCATTTTACGCAGGACTTAAAATGCATTTTACATTAACTTAGTCTTATGACCGGCTGTACAGCGACTCGTGACAACGCTCAAAAAGATAGTAGCCTACTCTTGAAAAACTAACACCAAGTACAATTAATTAATGAGTAATGAGAATGGTAAAATGTTTAGGGCATAACTTGTTGTGCATGTGTCATCTAGTTATATTTGGAAACAGAGGTGAATTAGGAGTTTCTTAAAAAAAAAAAGAATGTTTATGAATGTTTAAGGACACCTTTATCTGTGTGTGTGTTCCTGTATCTCTCCCTCTCAATCACTTTCCACTCTTATAGTCTCTCTCAATCACAAGAACACACAGTGACCCAGTTAGAACAGAAGAGGAGCTGTCAAGTCTGTTTTCTGCATTATTCACCACGGGCTTGGCTTATGTAATCCAGTCATGTGAGCGCCTCTACGTGTGCCTGTTGGGAAGCCGGAGTATCATCAAGTAGAATGCCTTTGCTAATAACAGGGCTGATTATGCAACGGGCCTATTTACGAACGCACCCACACAAAACACATGCGTGAGCACAGAAACTAGCCCTGCCAGCTCGGGAAATATAATTGCTCTACAATCAGAACAGCCATCCCTCCTTTGACACTGACTGCCTCCGTCGCCGCGAATCACCCTCCCCGTCGGCGAGCAGCCTAGCGACGAGGATAGCGATTTGCCAGGTTGCCATAGCAACCTCTTTGCACCCGCAAAACCCTGGCTGGGCGACTGCAGACAGTGACGTGTGGACCTGCTCTGCACTGGACAGCTTACAGTTGACGATCCGAGTGCTTGCTTTGCCTCGGTGTCACAGAATAACATGCTACTATTACACTACTATCACTACTGTGCATAAAAACAACAGATTACTTATTATGTTTGCCAAAATGTGCAGTATACAACCATTTCCCAGCAGGGTTATTACAGTTAACTAAAACTAAGCCATAAAAAAAAAAAAAAAAAATGATACTTGAAATAAAATACACATTAACAGAAATTAAAACAAAAAAGTAAAAGTAAACAAAAAATTGTATTTAATCTAATTGCCAAAGCAACATTTCCCATTTTCATTTAGTTTAACTCAATGTACTAAGAACTAAAACTAAATTAATAAAAACTATATTCATATATTTGAAAAAAACAGTAAAACACACATGAAAATGATTAAAACATTAACTAAAATGAAAAATAGAAATAAAAACTAATTCAGAATATTTAAAAAACTATAATAGTATCTAAGTGATACTAAAATAACTCAATTTCCAGACTGCAATGTGTTCGACATGAACTTCCATTTTCAGAGACGACTACATTGTAAATAAACATGCATTGCAAACAAATGATGAAACATGCATTTTCTTATGCTTGAAAAATAATACGAGCTGCCAAATTAATCCACGAAATTGGATTAAAACTGCAAAATACCCATCTTTGTTTCCAAGATGATAACGAGACACCACTGAATTAAACATGTAGCACCATGCAGCCATGTGACAAAAGTAATGAGGTCATGTGATAACGTAGTATACTACAGTTTGAACGTTATTCGTGGAATAATGCCTGCATTACTAAGTTTAACCTACTATATATTATTTATATATATATATATATATATATATATATATATATATATATATATATATATATATATATATATATATATATATATATATATTTTATAAATAAAAAAATAGTAGACAGTATACAGTTTATCCTGCATAGCACTCAGAAAGCTTTCATTCGATTCCTAAAAATAGCCTTTGTCTCTATGTGTTCCTTCAATTACTCTCTCTCATTTTTGCCCTCTCTCTAAGAATCCAGCTCTCTACGTTTTCTTCAATTTACCCCTTTACGTTTTCTTCAATTTACCCACTGACTCCTCAGTGACCCGAGATATCTGCCCTGCCTGCAGCAGTCTTATTGGTGTTTTCTTATCTCAATTTAATGCATGCTCTCCTTCCCTCTTCCTGTTTTGCACCATAGGAGGATGCCCTGCATTTCAAAGGAAAGGACACGGCTTTCCTACACAGATATGAGGTATGCAAAAACACCCCTACTTGCATCAAAACAGCAATTCAGATAAAGATTTTGGATTTGCTTCAGTTCACGTGGTAATTAGCCCTATCATGTATATACTTTGTGTAGCTGTGCCCCTTTTTAGTGTTGTGCTCATTGCATTCTGTCTTCCGGTTTGTAATTCCACAGCATGAAGGTAAGATCTTGCGGATTTATGAATGAACAGCTCGTTTAAAATCTTCCCGGTCTGCTGACATCTATTAAAGTATCCGCTTTGAACATTTCAATGCTCATGATAACTTTCATTAACTCTACAATAAGTAAATTCACTTCACCAGCTACTTACTCTTCGACAGCGATGCCATAGACAGAACGGAAAGTTCAAACACAAAATTCTACAGATGGCTGCGCTTGTTTCTCTGGCACATCTGTTCTATACTGTTGATTATAAAACGCATAGTTCCGTTCCTTGATTCTGATTGGTTGAGCCGCGTTCTAAGCCATTGTACACAAATACACCTGTGACCGCATTACATCAGTATTACTGCGCCACTGCGTCTGTGTGTTGCTTGTGTTGATTCCGCTTCTGAAGAACTAGCACAAGAATTATATTTTTGATCAATAGCATTTTACATTTGTATCTGTGCGTTTATTTTATGAAACCTTGTC
Organism: Chanodichthys erythropterus; assembly: GCF_024489055.1. Lineage (NCBI taxonomy): Eukaryota > Metazoa > Chordata > Actinopteri > Cypriniformes > Xenocyprididae > Chanodichthys > Chanodichthys erythropterus. The sequence continues at coordinate 6,548,846 of NC_090226.1, read as the reverse complement.
GGGAATGTGAAATAACTGTTTTATAAAAGCAATAAGCCTAGAAAAGCTAAGGGGGTTTTAGGTAAACCACGGCTTATTGCTTTATTTTACCACACCTACACTGGATCAGCTGACTCTGAGCTCACTCACACCATCTCTGTCACAATCATTGTTTACTATCTGAATTCACTGTGTGTTTGCACATGACATGAGTTTTAAAAGCAGAACAGAGGCCACTCATACTGTCATATGTCGTAAAACCACCCCTTATAAACAACACCACAATACAATAAAAATAGTTAATGAATTATAGAAATAAACAAATATTAATGTAGATATTATAATAGTGATTAATTGCAGATTGAAGCAGAATATAGAATATTGGAATATGAATTTGAATAACAATTTAAACAGTTATTATTGTAACATTTAAAATAATGTACAAGATTAAATAAAAAGAAAGGAAACACAAATGAAAGTGAAAGGGAAACCTCAAACTCACCTGTATGACAGGGTTTCCTCCCTCCAGCAGAGCGATGGCCAGCAGGATACTTTCCTGGAAGATTCGGTCACTTGTGGCGTTCATGATGAGGTCAATGACCAGGTCAGACGCACCCTCCCTATCCAGATGACACTGAACCTCGGCCAGGCTTATCTCCCCTCGACCGCCTGCTGAACCCCCACCAACCACTGGAGTAAATAATAAAACCATCAAAATTAATAATAATAAATAAATAACTGTTCAAAAGTTTGAGGCCATTATGATTTTTTTAAAGAAATTATTACTTTTATTTTGCAAGGAAAGTGTATCAAAAGTGATAGTAAAGACATTTAATGTTACAAGAGAGTTCTAATCTATCTTTCCACAAAAATATTAAACGGATAGTTCACCCAAAAATGAAAAATGTATCATTTACTCACCCTCAAGTTGTTCCAAACCTGTATGAATTTCTTTCTTCTGCTGAACACAAAAGAAGATATTTTTAAAATTGTTGGTAACCAACAATTTAAAAAATATCTTCTAATAAACAGTTGATGGGCCTTATTGATCCTACTATGGAAGTCAATGGGGCCCGTCAACTGTTTGGTTACCCATATTCTTCAAAATATCCTTTTTTTGTGTTCAGCAGAAGAAAGAAATAGGAATATTGGCTTAATAAGGCCAGCGCCTTTACATGACAAATTATTTGACAATATTCTGATATTCAGTTAAACTTTTCTTGTGCATGTAAACATGGTCACTGAAAAAGTATTGTATTAATTACAGAACTAAATGATAAATTATTATTTTGTCTAAATACAGGTCGTCTTCTATAAAATTCCTGCCTTTTATAAAATTGTAATGGTACCAAAATAATAATAATAATGGATCCAAATCATTACTAAATCAAAATGTAATTGCTGAGCAGGCCTTTTTGATGAGATGTTGCACCAATTTTGCTTAAAATCTAAGAACTCAGTGGCAGTAAATTATCAAAATTATGTATATGTGCAGAAAAATTTACCTTTTCGTTAAGTTAAAGGGTTAGTTCACCCAAAAATTAAAATTCTGTCATTAATGACTCACCCTCATGTTGTTCCAAACCCGTAAAACCTCCGTTCATCTTCGGAACACAGTTTAAGATATTTTAGATTTAGTCCGAGAGCTTTCTGTCCCTCCATTGAAAATGTATGTACGGTAGACTGTCCATGTCCAGAAAGGTAATAAAAACATCATCAAAGTAGTCCATGTGACATCAGTGGGTTAGTTAGAAGTTTTTGAAGCATCGAAAATACATTTTGGTCCAAAAATAACAAAAACTATGACTTTATTCAGCATTGTATTCTCTTCCAGGTCTGTTGTCAATCCAGGTTCACGACTCCGCACTGACGCTGCTGACGTGTTATCTGGTGCGCACGAGCTTCGTTTACAGTCTGAGGGAGACGCACGCTGTATTCAAGCTATTCTACATTGTTTGTATTTTGGTATTGCTATTTTTTTTTAAATGGCGCGTAAGTGTGCATGCCGCGGATGTCCTAATCGCCAAAAACAACCACGTAAAAGTGCATTACCAACGGTGACAGATGAAAGGATTCAATGGAATCAATTCAATGGAAAGGATTCCGGAAGAGAAGACAATGCTGAATAAAGTCGTAGTTTTTGTTATTTTTGGACCAAAATGTATTTTCGATGCTTCAAAAACTTCTAACTAACCCACTGATGTCACATGGACTACTTTGATGATGTTTTTATTACCTTTCTGGACATGGACAGTCTACCGTACCTACATTTTCAGTGGAGGGACAGAAAGCTCTCGGACTAAATCTAAAATATCTTAAACTGTGTTCCGAAGATGAACAGAGGTCTACGGGTTTGGAACGACATGAGGGTGAATCAATGACATAATTTTAATTTTTGGGTGAACTAACCCTTTAAGGTCAAAATGACCAAATCCACATATATGGACATCCTATCATCTGGTGTCAGTGTCTCCTAAACACATTTATGCTCTAGACTTTCTTAAGTAGGTGTGTCTGGTGGCTATTCAGACAGGAAGTGTGGGTGCCATGTTCTTGTCGCCTGGCAACAGCGATGGCTCTAAATATATAGGACACGTAGCAGAAGAAAGTGGACGGGGGAGGGAATCATCTTTAGCAGCGGGGAATTACAAAATGAAGTTTGTCTGCATGTTTGAAAAGGTTAGTTTGTATTATAACAAACACACATACAAACACAAACCTGCAGGAGTCTTAGTCTGTCCCACAGGGGTGAGTGGCCCGTTGCTGAAATTGGTTAAACTGTCTCGCCTGCCTCCCGGCTTGAAGTTGCCATAGTAACGGTTTACCAGGACTTGCCTCAAAGCTTCACTCTGACAACAGGGGAAAAGGGCGGAGTAATGGGAGGGGCATTATGACAATCATCATCACTGAACATCAATGTACCACCATGACAGACGACATCATCAAATGGTGAATGTAAAAATGAATAAATAAATCATGAATACAAACACACTTAAAAACTTTTTTTTAAATAAAAAAAAACACATACTTCCACAGGTGTTCAATGTAAAAAAGAATTTGTGGTAACAAAAATAGAAATGAGAGAGAAAAAAAAGTGTGCATATCACATTTTTTGGCATCTAGGTCTTTATCAGACATAAAAAAGCCTGATAAAGATCTGGGGTCAAACTGCTGCAGATGTCCAGGAATATTACTTGAAGCCTGTATACTGTTCAAAAGTAGTAAATATACACTAGTAAATATATATATATATATATATATATATATATTTTTTTTTTTAAGAAATATTTTTATTCAGGATTATCAAAAGTATCAGTAATTTAAAAGTATCAGTAGATATTTCAAATATGCTGTTGTTTTATAAACTTTATAAACTTTTTATTCAGTAAAGAATAAAGAATCCTAAAAATTATATGGATATTTTTCCACAAAAATATTAAACAGTACAACTGTTTTCAACATTATTATATTAATATAATATTATAATATTAATATAATAAGACATGTTTCTTGAGCACACAATTTATTCACAGGAATAAATTATATTTTAAATTACATTCAAATTTATTTTAAATTGTAATAATATTTCACAATATTACCATTTTACTATGCATAATAGACTTTTTTCAAAACTTTTAAAATTCTTACTGACTGCAAACTTTTGAACGGTATTGTATAACAAATGCATAATTACTTATAATATACTTTGCAATGGATTAAACTGCTTCATTATGGTACTTATTAATATTAATGCTACACCTTTAAAGAGCACAAGTCATTATAAAACACTTGCCATTGGCTGTGATCATATGACATGAGGTGTAACCATGAACAGGTTAAGCAGTAAGTTTTATAACTGTGTCTAAAGGTTTATTATATAATGCATTTTACAATGAAAATCTCAATATGTGTTACATAAACAGGCTTCAAGTAAAGTGTTACCCAATTGGTTTTGTTTGTGGGATGCTACTCAACTCCTCAAGACCAATCCCAAAGGTTTGATTAGTGCAGTCAGAAAGAGGTCAGAAAGGAAAACAGAATCTGATAACGCTAGATCCCTTTTCTTAGTCGCACCTGACCTCATAATACCCGAGACCTCGGATACAAGACACCACACCAATTAAGAGTAATCCTAATTCAATGATTACAGAGATAACCGTAACCCGACTGCTTGCTCAAAACACCCCGAATCAGAGTGGGTGGAAACACACACACAAACAAATACAACATCAAGATGTTTATCGCCTGTAACACATCAATCACCACCTTCAAACCTATAGAGCAAATAGTCATCCCGGTTTTTCAGTGAAACCTCCACCCGTTTGGAGCAGACAGTAGAGTGTGAAGGGTAAGTTTGTGAACGGGCGGCTCAAGCAGTGGCCAGGGTGGGCGTCACGTGCCCCATTTCTTTACCTACCCTTCTCTGATCCTCCAGTTGCTTCTGTGGCTGGTTTGGATCAAACTCCTGAGTGACGTGAGTTAGCAGAAAGCAAAAAGGAGGGAAGAAAAATGAGAAGCATAAAAAAAGAAGGGGGTCAAGACTGAGAACATTAGTCACTATTTTGACATGCAAGAAAAGTGGGGCAGATTACATCATGCAGTTAAATAAGAGGCATGGGATGTGAGTGTGTGTGTGTGTGTGGGAGCAGACAGGCACTGGGGAACATCAAGCAGAGCAAAGTAACACAATCAGCTTTAGTTTATCCATAAAATCTTGAAATATTCCCTGAAAGGAAGTAGGAATGGGGTAAAACAGGAAGACTAATAAATAATACACGTCTTAATGTTTGTTTTTCAATTCCCTGTTCTTTAATGAATAAAACTCAACAGGATGTTTGTTGCTAACCTATTCTACAGGCCATCTGTTTTATGTCGGACTATAGTTGTGCTTCTACGACAGCAATAGCGGGAATGAAACCATGTTAATTACATAAGCACCATACAGGGCGCCAAAGCCAGAAACGCAAGCCATGAGTGAGAGGAACGGGAGAGAGAAAGAAAAAAAAAAACTTTCAGATTACATAATGGAGCCTGTGTACTATTGACACACACTGCAGCTCATGCCCCTTGGTAAAGCACTTGGTTTGCTTTTTGTCCCTCTTTCTCCCTGTCTGTCATATGCTTGGACATATGCAGGTGCATGTAAAATGTTGGCCGCCACACCAAAAAAAATATGCAAGTGACCACCCACTTTTTAGCACCCTTGGCTTCAGAAGGTTTTTTTCCCCATTCAGTTTCTCCACAAGCATTTAAAAGAAAAATGTAAAACATTAAGAATAGTTCACAGAATGAATAAAAGACTGTGTGATGTCTCTGTCTTTTCATAAAGCAATAAACTACACGTCACATGAAGCATTGCAAACACCAACCAAAAATTACAGTAAAATGCAAAAAATATTTGATTCATTCATGATAAAATACATTATTATATCCTGGCCAGTTCATACTGTACTGAGAGACGCTGACTGACAGTTCATCTGGTTTTGTCTGTCTGTCTTCATTTGTCGGAGTTGGTCGACTCTCATTTTCACCAATTGAACATGTTGAATCTGTGTTTGTCCGGTCGTGGGGTAAGAAAGTGACGTACTGTAATCTGGTGGGTGCAGTATTAATTGCTGTTAATAATTACTAAAATAATACTTTTTTATTAAAGGTGCCATCGAACGTTTTTTTACAAGATGTAATATAAGTCTAGGGTGTCCCCTTAATGTGTCTGAAGTTTCAGCTCAAAATACCCCATAGATGTTTTTTAATAAAATTTTTTAACTGTCTATTTTGGGGCATCATTATAAATGCGCCGATTCAGGCTGCGGCCCCTTTAAATCTCGCGCTCTCCGCCCCCTCCCGAGCTCTTGACTCTATCATTGCATAAACAAAGTTCACACAGCTAATATAACCCTCAAAATGGATCTTTACTTAGTGTTCGTCATGCATACTGCATGCATACATCGGATTATGTGAGTATTGCATTTATTTGGTTTACATTTGATTCTGAATGAGTTTGATAGTGCTCCGTGGCTAACGGGCTAATGCTACACTGTTGGAGAGATTTATAATGAATGAAGTTGTGTTTATGAATTATACAGACTGAAAGTGTTTAAAAAATGAAAATAACGACAGTCTTGTCTCCGTGAATACAGTAAGAAACGATGGTAACTTTAACCACCTTTAACAGAACATTAGCAACATGCTAACGAAACATTTAGAAAGACAATTTACAAATATCACTAAAAATATCATGATATCATGGATCATGTCAGTTATTATTGCTCCATCTGCCATTTTTCACTATTGTTCTTGCATGCTTACCTAGTCTGATGATTCAGCTGTGCACAGATCCAGACGTTAATACTGGCTGCCCTTGTCTAATGCCTTGAACATGGGCTGGCATATGCAAATATTGGGGGCGTACATATTAATGATCCTAACTGTTACGTAACAGTCAGCGTTATGTTGAGATTCGCCTGTTCTTTGGTGGTCTTTTAAACAAATGAGATTTATATAAGGAGGAGGAAACAATGGAGTTTGAGACTCACTGTATGTCATTTTCATGTACTGAACTCTTGTTATTTAACTATGCCAAGATAAATTCAATTTTTAATTCTAGGGCACCTTTAATAATACAACTGTTAATATTCACAGGGCTATTCAAGTAGTTTAATGCAAGGGCCGGATTATGAAATTAAAAAGTTGAGTTGGGCTTGGGGGGGTCTTATTGGTAAGAATTATTTTATTTATAATTATTATAGGCTTAAATGAAAATATTCTGACAGTGAGACTTGGTAACCACAGGTAAAACCATACATGGCTACTCACTACTGCTGTCAAATGATATTATATTATGAAATGTTATATTAAAAAAACGTCTAAACACAGGTAAAAACTACACACACCTTCACAAAGAAATTAATTATATATTCCCCTACCCACCTAATAAATATATTGCGATATAAAGGGCTATAACATAGTATTTAATATAAATATCCCACGTTTCCACACACCATGGTAAATTACTACAGTTCATTCATGGTAAATGGTTGTAAGTGTGGTGATTTTGGGATTTAAAAGTCTTCTAACTTCATTCATGGCACGTTTCTCCTGTTTTCCTCATCAGTCTTGTTGGGCATGTTGTTTCATACGCTTTAAAACTAGTTTAATCATCTCTGAATGATTTGTGGTTTATAACCGAGGGGTGTGTGTCGAATTGAAACGCTTCTCACTGGATGTCGCAACGCTGTTTAATAATGGTATCTGGGACCGGGAATAAACACAGCTCCTTTAAGCTTTCGTTCCGTTATCCACTGGGCCGTGCTACGTAGTTCAAAGAAAACTAGTGAAACACATATAAACACTGCTATTTGTTCTGTATGACCGAGAAACAACTTCAGATGATTCAGTGACAGAGCAGTCCGAATGAATCCAAAACGTTTCAGCAAGCACGTTTGACCAATTCACATAAAAGAAAGAATCGAGAAAAAAAGAATGATTAATTCACGAATGATTGGTCTCGTTGGTTCAGTCGACAGAAATATGGGATAACTGCTGAAATATTCGCACACAAAAACGTTTCTCAGGTCAGACGGAGGAACGTGCATGGTACGAAGAGAGTAGCTGCAGGCGCCACTGCGGCCACGTATACAACCAAATTTAACCGCACCACCAAGAAAAGAGGAGGAGGGAGGTTGGGGTGCCCTCTGGCCTGAAGAAGATGATTGGCTAACCGGATTTGGCCCACAGGCTGCCAGGAGAATAGCCTTTATATATACACTGCCCTTTTTTTATTTTTTTTTTTGGCTGGGCAGTGTAATTTTAACTCATGTGCAATGCTTCATGGGAGCGGGATGTCAATTTGGTTAGTAAACTTTGATTTTGAGTAAAACATTTCAGAGGAAATCAGAGAAAATATTTTGCTTTTATAAAGCAATTAGCTATCCCATGAAGCACTGCAAATGAAAAACACAACAGTAAAATGTGAAAGTATTGACTGGCAGTCATTCATAAGATATATAATTATTATTATTCATTACTATTCTTTGAATTATTATTCTTGATATATTGAATTTAATAATACTTACCATTATTATTAATTATAAATTAAATCAAATATCTAAGTTTGAAAGTTTAGAGATTCGACTTCATCATTTGCAAGTAGTGACTGTGGAATCTCGTTATCAGCAGCAACTTCTCTGATTGGAGGATCCATAGAGGATCTTTTTTCAGAATATTTACAATCAAGTATTTGGTCAGTAAACACTTTTTTTTTTTATTTTTAATTAAGTTAAAGAAACATATCATTGCTTAACCTCAGAGCTCATGGTACGCTTGTCTTGAAAATTCACGTGTTGTCAGGTAATTTCTCAATGGAGAAAATGAATGGGATTTTGACCTCCAGAACCCAACTGTTACACTCTAATCAGCAAGACCAAAAAGAGGTCAGCTTATCTCCAGACTGGGGGGAAAATATCTCAGAGGAAAGAAGTCATGTGTGCCAGCGTGGGGCTTTGTTTTCCCATTTGCATGGGCATAAATGACTCAAAGGAGAGAGAGAGAGGGGTGTTGCAATGCAATGAGGCAAGGACGTGGTATGAGACAATCAACTACTATCTGCAACAACCCATATTCCCACACCCCGGCCCAAAGGTGGCAGGGGGGGGGGGGGGCGAATAGAGAGAGAGAGGCTATTGCAATGTAATGAGGCAAGGACATGGTATGAGACAATCAACTACTGTCTGCAACAACCCATATTCCCACACCCCAGGTGGCGGGGGGTGAATATGTGTTGGACACACCTCTGCTAGGACCTCTGGTTCTGGTGGGGGTGCAAGCTAATGGAGATAAAAAGTCATGAGTTAGTTAATGCATATTAGCCTCTGGCATTGATAGATCGTATTTACGCCTTTGACAAACTAGAAAGTCATTAATGTGCAATGCATCAGACCCATCATATACAACCAGCCCGAAAGAATACACTTTTCTACACTAAGCGTCTGCAGTTTGCGAAGGCTGCACATTCATCTATGCCAGCGCAGGGTTGTTTGACCTCGGCTGGCTAGCCTACGTGCCAGCTTCTTATCAAAAGGGGGTCATCTCAGCGGGAAGACTGAATTTGCATGAGCTAAATGTGCACACAAACACATAATAACTGATAAAAAAAAGGCTTAAAAAGTTCAAGGTATCCATACTGAATCTCAAGCAGTTATGTAATGTGCTCTCAAGCCGTGACTTGGCAGAAATGAAAACATTACCTTGTTAAGTGTTACCAAGTTGGGCGTGGAAAAAGTTTTTTTTGTGTGCGGCTGATTTTCAAAACGGTATGAGCAACTTGTTTGGTCCTGTTACAACATTTAATCCACCTGGATTTGAGAGTGTAAGTATTTCCACAATCATTAGTGCTTATTTTGCCTTAGTGTGACAGAAAAAGACAAAAATCAAAAGTCGTGCAAGAGCAAAAAGGAACGAGCGAAGCAGGCGACATACATGGCATGCAAACAGTTCCTTGTTTGACACGTCAGAGACAACGGTGAGGACCAGACTATCGACAACAAATAATCATTCCGATAACATACAAAAAGCTGTTTGCTTTCATAAAAATGTTTTGCTCTGAATGGATGCAAATAGGAAATTTTGAGCACATTGTCTGGAACCACTCTAACATAAAAAGAAAGAGGGGGGTTCTAAATTAGCAACATCTGTGACGCACGCGCATGTTTGTGTGAGTAATACTGCAACCAGTAAGGAATCTCCCTTTCTGCGACATCATTTTTCAGCTGGAAAATAATGCTGCTGCAAAACACAAGGTGTGAATGTGAAATGTCCCTCTCTAGCCACCATAAAAGCACGCTTTCATCATATGCTATAAAAACACTTTGTGAATTTCCCCTCAAGAAATCAATACAGCACATCCATTCATATGCACATCCTTTCAGCCATCCGGTAATAAAATCTAATTGGATTTAATACAGACTTTTGAAAGAGCTCTTGGCTACTTTTTCTTCCAGTGCAAGTTGCAAGTTTGTGTCACAAGTGTGGGTATGAGATAGTTCACACATTCACTGATGTCACAGCTTTATTCTTTGCGGTGCATGTCAATGGCGAGAAGCTTCTAGGGCTCATTAAAAACAACGTCATTGTGGGCAAAAGCAAGGCTGGGTTTGCAGACCCATTTTAAAAGCTGACTGTCATGACATGAGCTCAACATCTTGAATGTGTGACCATCTCTAAGCTCTGGTCTAAAGACTGAAGGCATCTGACTTGGTGACCTAATTTATGCATTTCAGTCTAACAAGACGGAAACTGAACTGTGGCTGAATCAGAAGAACAGAAGGGTTATGAGGGGTTTAGGATGTTGTATGCCCACCCCTCATGCCCACCGGATGGTCTACAGCACTGCCTGTGTCTCTTGGTAAACAGCCCGTCGCACTTTTATTGGCAATTACTGCAGAAGGTCACACATCAGTAAAGAGCCTGGATTCCAGGAAAAAAAAAAAAACGAGGAAAAAAAAGAAGGGCAGGTCTTATGTAACCTCTGGTAGAGAGCTGGCGGGAGTCCAGAAATCGTGCTGCACAAAGGAAAGGAAACTGGGACAGAGGCGCACCCGGGGACGGATATGTCCACAGCTCCCCCTGATGGATGACTGGAGAAGTGCAGAGGAGGAGCTACAGATTACACAGGACACATGAGGACAACAGACCCCGACTGACACACACACACAACTGGAACTAACTGAATCTACTGAATGAGAGAGAGAGAGAGAAAGAGAGAGAGAGAGAGACAGAAGAGAGAGAGAGAGACAGAAGAGAGAGAGAGAGACAGAGAAACAGAAGAGCAAAGAAAGAAAGAGCGAAAGAAAAAGGCGTAAGAAAGAAAAAGGCGAAAGAAAGAAAAAGGCGAAAGAAAGAAAGAAAGAAAGAAGAAACCAAAAAAGGCAAAGGAATGAAAAAAAGGTGAAAGAACAAAAAAAGAAAGAGCAATAAAGAAAAAGGCAAAAGAAAGAAAGAAAGAAAGAAAGAGGTAATAATAAACCAATAAAGAAAAGGCAAAAGAACTGAAAAAGAAAGAGCGAAAGAAAGAAAGAGCGAAAGAAAGAAAGAGCGAAAGAAAGAGCGAAAGAAAGAGCGAAAGAAAGAAAGAAAGAAAGAAAGAAAGAAAGAAAGAAAGAAAGAAAGAAAGAAAGAAAGAAAGAAAGAAAGAAAGAAAGGTAATAATAAACCAATAAAGAGTAGGCAAAAGAACTGAAAAAGAAAAAGAGCGAAAGAAGGTGCGAAAGAAAGAGCGAAAGAGCGAAAGAAAGAAAGATACCAAAAAAGGCAAAGGAATGAAAAAAAGGTGAAAGAACAAAAAAGAAAGAAAGAGCAAAAACAGAGAGCAATAAAGAAAAAGAAAGAAAGAACCCGGAAAAAGCAAAATAACTAAATAACAAAAAGGTTTCTTAAGAAAGAAAGAAAGAAAGAAAGAAAGAAAGAAAGAAAGAAAGAAAGAAAGAAAGAAAGAAAGAAAGAAAGAAAGAAAGAAAGAAAGAAAGAAAGAAAGAAAGAAAGAAAGAAAGAAAAAAAAAGGTGAGACAAAGAAAGAAAGAACAATAAAGAAAAGGCAAAAGAACTGAAAAAGAAAAAAGAATGAAAGAAAGGAAGAGCGAAAGAGCAAAAGAAAGAAGACTTATGGCTGAGAGAGAGACAGTTGTGATTGTCTAGCACAGTCCAGGTGAAGGACACACACACACACACACACACACGTTACATAAGCTTTCCCTGCTCAGCAACACAGCCGCATCATCAACCTAAACCCATATTATCCTCCCCATCCCTCTTACATCACACACACACACACACACACACGGCCGTATCCCAGAGACTTACACTGTGATGCGAGACACATTCTCTTATGTAATACAAAGATGAACAGAGAGGAGTTGTATGTTATGTGAGTACAGGCCAAGGATGGTCCATCAATACATGTGCTGGGAACACGTGTAAGTGTGAAGAAGAGCTCAGACACACACAACAGGTGTTTCCACACACCGACAATTGATTGTACCCTTGGGTACGTGTGTGTGTATATACGTTTGCATATATTTTATGTGTGTGTGTGTGTGTGTGTGTGTGTGTGTGTGTCTATATATATATTATATATATAATATATAAAATTATAATTTTTTTTTTTTTTAAACGTTATACATTTAGAAAAAAAAAAACGTTGACCAAACTAAATGTCGGGATGAATATGCACTACCATTCAAAAGATGGGTAAGATTTTTCAATATTTTTGATAGAAGTCTCTTATGCTCACCAAGGCTGCATTTATTTGATCAAAGATACAGTAAACAAAAAAAGTAATACTGTGAAATATTATAGTAATTTATAAACTTTTTTTTCTATTTGAATATATTTTAAATGTAATTTATTCCTGTGATCAAAGCTCAATTTTCAGCATCATTACTCTAGTCTTCTGTCACATGATCCTTCAGAAATCATTCTAATATGCTGATTTGCTGCTAAAGAAACATTTTGTCTTTATTGTCACTTTTGATTAATGTGTACTTGCTGAAAAAAAAAGCATACAAAAAAAAAAAACTTACTAAACCCCAAATTTTGAATGGTAGGATATGCATATATAAAGAAGAACATATATTTACAATACTGTAACTGTGATTTTAAAAATGAGGGATGAGTAAATAATATTTTTTTTGAAAATCAACATGACCAGATAAATGCTGTTAATAACTTGTATGAAGAACTAGACGTTTCCTCTAGAAATGCCCTCATCAGCACTTCAGCCTTATCTTTCACTAGTAAGAATGTATAGGGGAAAAAAAGCACATATTGCATTTTTAAAAACTTCAAGCTTACTATTTGGCATTCTGTTTTTTTCTAAGGAGGGTGTGAGTTACTCTCGTAAGTATTTCTGCTGACACCAAAACTGAAACACCCATAAACATACCCTTTACTGACCTTATACACTTCTTCTGCTATACAAATAATAAAGGGGCTCTTATACAATTATGAGACTCAAACAGAAACACATATACACAAATAATAATGCCACGAGTGCTGTCATTTTTCTTGTTCACCCATTCCACACAACCACATGAATGTTCAAGAACGTTCACACACGCCTTCCTGTTATGATGAGACTGGGTCGCATTTCATCCCTGGAACTGATAGGAGAGCAGTGACTATAAATATAGTATGAACTCTCACCAGCTTTTCCGACTTCAACTTCAAACATGCAGATGCTCACTTTAAATAGGTATTTTAACATTCCCACAGCGCAGATAAAAAGAAGTCAATGGAAAGCAACCACAAAGAGCAGTGTTACTCATAAAGTGCTTGCATTGCATAAACTGAATACTTACTGTAAGACATTTGAGTTTGGAAATCTCCCATTGATTTTGACACTGTTAGAATATTCACAACTCAAAATCCAATTTAGCTATGTCGTCAAAATATTTGCATACTGGATTATTATTGGTCGCCTTTCTTACATTTATTTACATACTAAATTTGGATTGGGACTAAAGGTTGAGACGCGTTTACCGCAACATGCTAATGTACATATCTATGTAAATATCTGTTCATTAATAAGATTTTCAGATGGGTAGATCCAATTCAGAAATCTAATTTTCGGTATTCCTGCTTAAATTATAAACAGAGCCTGCTCTTTATTTAAAGGGACAGTTCATCAAAAAAAAAAAAAAGTCATCATTTATTCACCCTCAAATTGTTCTAAAGGCTAATTCACACCACACCGACAACAGCCAACAAACGCCAACAAACTCTTCTGTTGGAGTTTGTTGGATCGGTGTGGTACCCCTGTTGGCGTCTGTTGGCGTTGGTCAGAGTCGGTTTTCACGTTTAATCTGCGTTTGTCGGGTCGTGGAATGTTTGCGCGGTGTGAACAGTTTTCCAAAAAACGGCAACAAACTCTGACGTAATCTGACCCGGCAACGAACCGTTGCCATGACGATGAGGCAAGTCCCCTGCAAAGACAGCTGTTTGATCGCGCCTGCGCCTCACTCACACACAACAAAGCACTGCAAACGTGACATCGCAGCTTGTTCGTTATAAAAAATAAAATACAGTTAAAAAAAAAAAAAATATATATATATATAAGGCTGGATCAGGCTAATGCGCATGCGCAGACCTAAATGCGCGTCTCTTTGGAGGCGCGCGTCTGACTGTTTCTATAGAAACCGGTGATACTAACAGCCGCTAAAGTGACGCGATGACTTTATCAGTCGGCAATTGGCTCTTATTTAGAAGGCGGGACTTATTCCGCCATATTGCGCGTTACACTTTCTCCCATTCAAAACAATACGAGTGACGTGTCTTGTGTTATTCTATAGTCTTTGGTATGGTCTCGTTAATAAAAAGGGTCGCGCTAAAAAAAAGAAAGTAAAAAAAAAACATGTATACCAACCGCAGCGCAATAGGCTACGATCAGATCGATGGCTACAGCGTTTCGGATTTCAGGTTAGTATTTTTGTTTTGCCTCAATACTTTAATACAATGAAAACATATATGATACTATATTATTAATATAATAAACTTGCCTGACAATATTGTTAACACGGTTACACGTATAGTTGTGGAATTTTCCCAGTCAGACGTCACTCGTTTGTCGGTGTCTGTTGGGGCGGTGTGAACATGACAGTTTTTTCTAATAGAATTCTACATCCAACGAATTCTAATAGAATTCTAAATCCAATCCTTGTTCGCTGGTGTTTGTTGGCGTTTGTCGGTGCGGTGGGAATTGGCCTTAAACCTGTATAAATTTCTTTCTTCTGCTGAACACAAACGAAGATATTTTGAAGAAAGATTGTAAACCAGGCTGCTTTGGGGCACCATTGACTTCCATAGTAGTAAAAAAAAATACCATGGAAGTTAATGGTGCCCCAGAACTGCTCGGTTTCCCACATTCTTTAAAATATCTTCCTTGGTGATGACAGAATTTTCATTTTTGGGTGAACTATCCCTTTAAAAAGTATTGACGCATTTATATCAATCAGAGATCTGTCAGCGCTTTCTATAATATAGTATAATATTCTATTATATAGTATAATATATAATATGCAGTTGTTCGAAAAATCATCACATGTCAGCAAAGCGTTTTGTTTACTCAGAACTAAAGCATAAAACCTAAACTTAACCTAACTAAAACTTACTACGCAAGCACTTCTGGAAATACAAATAATATAATTATAAAATCATTTACACTTGATTCTGCTTAGATTCATTACATACATTTAGTCCCAAACCTCACATTAAAAGTTCATTTCACAAAAAAATTTATTTATAGTGGTCATTATAAACTGTTGAAGTTGCGTTTGTATGGTTTGTCAGATCAAGAAATCAGAAACTAAGATTGCGCACAAGCCATAATTTCCCAACTTACCTGGTTTGGCTACATTTCAGTTTCACTAGTTCATTAGCATAATGTGTTTTTGACCGGATTAAAGCTAGTAAATGTGTTATTACAGCAAAAACTCTAGTGCAGAACCAGGACACTATAATGACTTGTGAGATTAATGTGAAAAACAAAGTGGTAAAAATGATATTTCACGACATCCCTGTTAACCACGACAACTCCTATTGTTGTGTCTCAGCAGTAAATGTAACAGGAACGTAAACTTGAATTAACGCTACACAGAGGAAGTGTGAACAAAAGTGGTGGTCTGATACACTTACACACAGTTTCACCAGCGCACTATCTAAAACAAGGCCAGTGGTAAAAACACATGCACACAAACACACACTGAAACTATCAGGTGAGGTTAACTGCACGCAACCTCAACACATGGACATTCTACAAAACGGCTGTATTGTGGTGAAGTCACGTTGACAAACACCAGCAAAAAAGCTCAAAGAAAAAGAGAACAAGCACTAAGTAGGACGACTACGTCGCGCGAGCGGGAAGCCCAACTAAACATAGCAAATAATAAAACCAAAAATTAAAAAAAAACAAACAACCTCAGCCACATCCAGCTCATCATCAAAGGCAATTAGCTGGAAGAGAAGAGCATACAGCAAAGTTAGTATTGTGAAGGAAGGAATCAGAGAACGCTCAGAGAACAAATGTTCGTTAGTGACATAACACAAGATTATTGTGATTGTTATTTATTAGCATTAGCCTTGAAAGCATTAGTTGCTAATTACAAAAACGTATGATGTAAATGTGACCAAATCTGGCAATTTACAGTTAAAGACCGCATGAATTCACTTGATGAGTGCAGTGCTCTTTTCTTTTTGACTGCTGTTTAATGGTTAACCAGTTAATTATGAGCATCCCTAGTCCAGACATGAAATAATAACCATAAAACTCTCATTTTGATTTCATGGGGTCTTTACAGCAGATGTTTTATATAGCCAAAATTACCATTATAATAAAATCTCGGGTGTTCAAATATGGTAGTGAGGTTAATTGGGTGTTAATTCATTTAGTGCTAGCAAAATACTATAAATGGAGAGAGGTTCTTATATTTGGACGAAACCCACATTAGTAAAATCAGCATGTTTTATTAAGTGTTAGAAGGACATAAACAGATGCATGTGTGTGTTTGTGTGCGATTATGTATATACATTATATAGGCTAATAAAAACAGCATGTCAGATGTGTAACATGGCCTTTGAACTTGATTTTTGGCAGTACTGTGTAAAGACCTTTAAGGGCCTGTTTTTTAAAGGTAATAGGAAAAAAAATACAGTAGCAGACGCCAAGGGATTCTTGGACTTTTTTATCAAGATGTATAATAGTTCTGTAAAAGGTTGTAAAAGTGGAAGGGGATATTTTTTAAATGCAATGCATGTGTGCGTTACCTTCTCCCCATAGCCACGGTCTTTCGTCATCATTTCTCGAAGCGTCTGCAAAACTTTTATACACAAACGCTCCTCGTTCTCCTCTAAAAGTTGTTTAGTGTGTTTTATTAATCTGAAAGAGAAAAACAAAGTTTGCTTTAATAATGATAACATCCTCAAGGCATGATTCAGGATCTATCTATATGCTTTTATGGGATGCATGATATAAATAAAATAAATTAAAATAAAATAAAATAAAATAAAATAAAATAAAATAAAATAAAATAAAATAAAATAAAATAAAATAAAATAAAATAAAATAAAATAAAATAAAATAAAATAAAATAAAATAAAATAAAATAAAATAAAATAAAATAAAATAAAATAAAATAAAATAAAATAAAATAAAATAAAATAAAATAAAATAAATAAAAAACTCTTGACTTGAACTGAGAAAAACAACAAATGAAATGAAACCAAACTGATCTGAGCTGTTGATAGACTGCCGTTTCACATTGTAATGTAACTCCATTCCTGAATCAGCTAATCCTGCAGCTCAGGATTACTCCGACAGGAGCCATCACACGCAAACAAACACAGACGGACGCACAAACACACAGGCAATCCCATTATGTCTCTCACAGCACGACGACACAGTGAGGACAGATGAAGGACAGTAAGCACTATTGTGTGACTGCATAATGCGGCCCATGTGCGGAAGAAACAATTATTGATTATTCATAAATAGAGGCTTGAGGTTTAATTATAGGACTATGAATGCACTAGCTCTAATATAACTTGTTTTCACCAAATTCAGTGAAGGCAATCACACTCTACCGTTCAGAAATCGGTGATGAAGTCTCTTATGCTCACCAAGGCAGCATTTATTTGATCAAAACACAGTAAAAACAGTAATATTGTAAAATATTTATATATTTTTTTCTATTTAAATAAAATTTAAATGTAATTTATTCCTGCAATGGCAAAGCTAAATATTCAGCAGCCATTACTTAAGTATTCAGTGTCTCTACTGGTAAATGTCGGCAATAAAAATACAAATATTTAATTCAAAACTTAAGGTATTAATAGTTTTTAATTGTAACAAGGTATTAATTGCTTGACTTCTATTCAATATTTGTGTGTGCAATGCATTTTTATGCTTGATGGTCATACTGTCACTGAATTACATTTCTGATTCCAACATCATAAAATAAAATATTGGAAAAAAGGTGCTTCAAATCATACCTCCTTTATATGTTTTATGTCACCCAATAAACCTGATTCACGGATATCACTGGCTCATTGCATAAAAAGGAAGACCTTTATGACAGTTTTGAACTCTCAATCGGGAAGTGTTTTATGGTTTAATGTTAATGGGAAAAGGAAACGCACTTTGAGATGAAGCCTCCGCTCTCGCACTTCCGTCTGGCATCTGTGTTCTCAGGAAAGAGCAGCTCCGGGCGGTGTAGTACGTCCACCAACACTGAGAGCTCAGCTTGAACCAGGGGTCGCAGACGATCCTCCAGAGCAGACACTATGTCCTGACAAACACACAAAGTAACAAATTCAATTATTTTGTTCATGTGCAACTAATGACTATAGTGAGAACCATATTACAGCAGCTGACGATGTTTTTGAAAAATTCTTTACAGGTTTTCTACTAGCATTGGGTTTAAACCCAAAATATTCCCAAATAGGCATTTACATTTCGCTTTGAAAGACAAATCTTCAGCCATCGTCTTGTCAGACAGCTCCTCACTCTTGTGTTAAAATAAATCCTGATAAATGAAATATGATACACTACTGTTCAAAATTATGGGGTCAGTAAGACTTTTTTTAAAATGTTTCTGAAAGAAGTCAGCACCAAGGTTGCATTTATTTGATCAAAAATATATTTAAATGCAGTAATATTGTGAAATATTGTTACAATTTAAAATAACTGCTTCCAATTTTAATATATTTTAAAATGTAATTTATTCCTGTGATACACAGCTAAATTTTCAGAATCATTACTCCAGTCTTCATTCTTATAAATCATTATAATATGCCGATTTGCTGCTCAAGAAACATTTCTTATTATTATCAATGTTGAAAACAGTTGTGCTGCTTAATATTTTTACAGGAAAACCTGTACATTTTTAGGACACTTAGATGAATGGAAAGTTCAAACAGCATTTATTAGGAATATTTTTTTAACAATGTAAACATCTTTACTCTCACTTTTGATCAATTTGGTGCATCCTTACTGAATAAAAGTGTTAAATATAAGAAAAAAATCTTACTGACCCCAAACATTTGAACAATATTGTATACATGGCACTGCACAATCTCCTGTTTGTTACAAACATGAAAGGGGGGGGAAATAATCCAATTTTTATAGATTCAAATATATATCTTGTAAGAGAAAAACAATGGCAAATACATTAGGTTTGAGCTGTTTGAAAGCAACTTACACTGATATATCTTAAAATATGTCTGTTCCATTGTTTTGTTTCAAGATGCACACCAGTAATGTTTTTCTTTTTTTTCCTAAGGCACATTTATAAAAAGCTACTTAAAGGCCCTATTTGAACGAAGGCCTAATCCTGGCTTAATCTAAGTGTTAATCTAAATGTTTGTTTTCCTTTCATATGTCTAACAAACAGGTGATTGTGTCACTCGCAACATCATATATGAAATGAGCATCTCTGTTTTTCTGTAAGAAATTATGTATTGTAGCCTATATAATCTTCTTTGGCACTAACAGGTGTGGTAAAAAATAAAATAAAAATTGGACTCAGGCCACTCATATTCTGAGCACCAAGGCCGAATCCAGCAGCCCTGAGGCACATAGCGTAGACGTGAGCTGTACAAACGTGTCTGAATAGTCGCCAACTCATTCCACAGCTGCGCAGGGGTGGAGACAGACGTGATGAAGCCATGGTTTACCGCAACTTGCTCACTCACCCTTTCCTCCCACCCCCCGGCTGGATGACACCCTTCCACTGACCTCTATCGCCCCTCATCAGTCTTCTGAGTAGAGTATGAAAGCAGTATTTTTAAATAAGATGGAATGCATGTTTCTAACCACAACACAACCTTTGATGACGAAATGTCTTCAGCATTTCAACACTCAAACGTATGTCGCACCTTTCAAAGAAAAAAAATGCTCTTTTTCTGTTAAACATGACAGCAGAGACTTCTTGAGACCACTGGAAACTTATCAGCAAGTTGCTGTATCTGTTCTAATGTGGCCAAATGGGTCATTAGACAAAATGAGTGTCGTGTGAAGGGCTTGACATTAACACCCGCCAAATGCGTGTGGATTTCAGCAGTGGCGTGTAACGCAGTCACTCCTACTAGCCACTTTGGCAGGTACAATAGCCTATATATATTTCTCAGTTGTAGTGTTTTAAAAAGGCATCTGAAATAAACTAAGTGCAAAGTAGTGTTGTCAAAAATATCATTTTTTTTTATACATATCGATACTGAAATATCTGAAACACTTTCAATACTCATTTTCCGCAGAATAGATACATGATACCAGCTGTGCTTTCTCGCTCTCTCATCTCTCCGACAGCGAGATGACAGACAAACCAATCTCCCCTGACTCGTTTCATTTGCTCCGCATGAATATTGTTGGTGTAACATGGCTTGAATTCCGGCGTGGGATTGTGTGTATTGCGCAAAATTTTACTTATTCCCGCAGATATTGTTCTCAAACCCAAAGTGCGCACACATAAAGCCGCCAATCAGTACTAAATTGAGTACTTTTCTGCTGTTCATTTTGCGTAAACAGTCAAATACATACAAAATAATGCAAAATGCCGGAGAGTATTCACATAAAAACAGTCAGTTATGTTTTAATTGACCGAAACAATTGAGAAAGAAAACACATGTGGATTCATGCATCAGGTCTTAAAGTGACAGCAGCCTAATATACGTGCTGCCAAAACATGAGATAATATTAAACATTTCTATATGGAATTTTTTCCCTATGGTATCAAAGTCAAAATTGTGGCCAGTAAAATTGCTGAGTGGCTAGTAACTTTGGAAAACCACTAGAGAGTGGGATCCCACATATGGGATTAAGAAAGTTCAGAGACGTCACTTAACTACCAGATTCAAACACTTCTTTCGCGCTTTGGCTGGCACTGAGCCAGAGACGGACGCGCTCAGCAGCGCTTGTCATTTATCACAACTGTGCAGTATTTCCAAAAACATAATGTTTATTTTAGGTTTCAGACATTTAAATATACATAAGTACTAGTAAAACAATACATTTAGAGTTTCACTGCTGTCTATGGAAGCAGCAATAACAATCAATTCAAATATAATTTGCCGATGTGTTTTGTTCATATCAGATAACGTTACACATAGTGTAAGTAACTATAAAGTTTACTCTTTTTTTTCTCCCAGATCACTGGCCACTTATTTACATGTATTTCGGGAGAAATAGATGTATTCACGTGCTGTAAACCTGACTGACCGGACTCTCTGACCTGCTGCGCAAACAAACATGGCGGCGCCAATCTCGCGTTATAAATCAAGATCATTTACAAAGGTTTTTTAGTGACAAAACACACTCACTGACATATTTGGAATTGGAATATCAGATAGTTGATGAGATGGTAAGCAAGTTTGTGAATATTTTGAATAAAAAAGGAGAAACAAAATAAAAGCGATACATCTGTCAGCGATACAATGTTATTGTGGCTGCGGTGTGTGACGTGACAAGCATGAAGCGTTGCCATGGAAACATTAAGGGGAAATGTTCTAAAGTAACGGGCGCATTGAATATTTTAATTTAAACTCACGCACTGAAAGGTTTAATTCCTAATTCAATTGCATTATTATTATTATTATTATTATTATTTAGTCTTTTCATGCAAAGTGATAATATAATTGCACTTTTATTTTCTCTATTTGAAAGTTTTTGATGTTATTAATGATCCCGACTGTTACGTAACAGTCGGTGTTATGTTGAGATTCGCCTGTTCTTCGGAGGTCTTTCAAACAAATGCGATTTATATAAGAAAGAGGAAACAATGGTGTTTGAGACTCACTGTATGTCATTTCCATGTACTGAACTCTTGTTATTTGACTATGCCAAGGTAAATTCAATTTTTCATTCGATGGCACCTTTAATAAAATACATTTTAATACATTTTAAGAGTTAAACTTAAAAGCCTAGTTTATTACCACAACCTCCCTCCAAAGTGGGGAATGGCAGAAAAGGTTTGAGAAACATTGCTGATTTATCTAATAGAATGTTTACAATCTTACAGAAACCATCTTATCAAACTGGACAAGGCACCTGTTTCATAAAATGATCCATACATTATATGTGTGTGTGCTGGGGATCATAAGTCAGTGGGGGAATCAGTGCCAAAAAACAACCGTTATCAGAATATTCCACCAGACTAAATTTCCCAGGCCCCACATCTCATCCTGACTCAACTTCCCCATAACAATGCACGTGAATTCCTGGAATGAGTTTCCTGTTTCCCCACCTCTTCAAATTCCATTTTGCAATGCGTCTGGAATTTCATAGGTCAGGCAGTTATATGCCTGATTGACCAACCAACCAAGTGTATTACCAAACAATGATTTGAAGTTAATCTTAAAAAAAAAAAAAAAAAAAAATGCCATTTTGACGCAATATTTAAAAACAAAAATACTACGTCAGCTTCCTCATCGGCTGAGTCCGCGCCTTCACCTGCAGCCTCTCAATGATGTTCCTGTAATCTTTGGAAGTCGTGAGCGTCGAGTCCCTTCTGGATGCGTTGCGAGCGGACATCCTCCAATTGAGGAGGGTCTTCTGTACCACATTGTTGGACTTCACAAACAGGTTATTCACCTGGCTGTCCAAATCCACCGGGATGGCGATGGCTCTGCTCTTGGCTAAATGAGACAGTTGAAAATACAACTATTACATGCACACTTCGTGAATGGTGAAATCATTTCCTTAAGAGGCGGTCACACTACACTTTTTTCGTTCTATTGATTACCATTCATATGCATACGAATGCTGGAGACTGGAAATGCAAGCTTATGCGAAGAATGTGCAAGCTTATGCGTTCAATTAAGTTTGTTGAAATCTGACCTGCGAATTGGTACGTAAAGAAGTGTGCCAAATTGATAAGGCACAGCTTGAACTCTTGGCTGAATTAAAAGAACATACATTAAAAAAAAAAAAAAAAAAACTCTAGTAAAGTTGTATAATTTTACTTTTTGGATTTATTATGTTATATGCTGAATTTACATTTATACCACAACCGCTGCAGTGTCTGGAGAAATCTCAAAATCTAGTGTGACCGCAGCTTTATTCTTCAGTCAGGTTTTTATTTGAAAGACAACAGAGAATGAATGTAGAGATAGATGGGAATGATGTTATCCTTTAGAGCAGTATGAGGTTCATTCCCTGTGTGAATTTATGGAAAATATGAATGGTCACGGTCAAATACTTACCCACATCAGACAAAACCTTAATGCAGCTCTCCACTGAGGCTTTCTGAGCGGGAACGAGCCAGTTACAGTGGTAAACTCTGAAAACCCCCTGCAGGAGCTGCACAAACACAGGCTGCCGGGTCTGGAGAAGAAGAAAGAAAAAACAACACAAGGGGAAAGGAGAAAGAAAAAGAGATATTGTAAAAAGCTGAGGAAAAACAGATTTAATTTAGGCTTTTATTCACATATAAACATTCATCAACTCACACATTAGTTGTGGTAAACGGAAGCTCAAGCATGTTTGTTTGACGCACGAAAACCAGTGAGGTTCGAGTTTGAAATGACATGAGGGTGAGTAATTAATGACAGAATTTTAATTTTTGGGTGAACCAACCCTTTAAAGGAATGTTCCAGGTTTAACACAAAAGCTCTATCGACAGCATCAGGCAATAATTAGGACTCAAATAAAAAAGCACTTATTATACATTAAAAATGTGTGTATTTGAGCTTTATACTATAGTTTTAAATGAATGAAAACATTAGTTAAACATAATTCCTGTGACTGCTGCATGTAAGCAGTCCATTTCTGATCTGGTTTCCGAATCTGGTTTCCATGTATCCACTACCGTTCAAAGAAATGAATACTTTCATTCTGAAAAGATGCATTAAATTAAGATTAAAAAGTGATAGTAAAGACATTTCTAAAACTAAAAAAGCTTCCCATTTCAAAGAAATGCTGTTCTTATGAACTTCTATTCATCAAAGTATTCTAATAAAAAATGTATCACAGTTCCCACAAAAATATTAAGTAGCACAACTGTTTTTAACATCGATAATAATGATAAATGTTTCTTGAGCAACAAATCAGCATATTAAAATGATTTTTTTCCGCCACACTGGGGGACTGGCTTCTGTGGTCTTCCTCAGCATGTTACAAATGCTATCGATAGATCTTAACTTCCATCGTGTCCAGCATTAAAAAAAAAGACAATCTACAAAAAACAAACAAACAAACAAAAAAATCCACCTATATTTGGGCATATTTCTATCATTTTTATTGTAGATAAAGGTTAAAAGGTTAAAAGAAAATGATGCATAAACACCTCCAGTGACAGAAACTATTTACCAACACATCTTAGCACCAACACAATGGGTGAGAACCCAACAACACTCACAAGGAAAATGCGTAAAGCTAAGAGGAAGGACGACATGTTTACCATGTTACATTTGTGTCACTAGTTCCAACGCTTTCTAGACAACTAGCCTAGTACACACGAGGGGCTTAATTGTGAATTAAAAAAAATAACACCATAGTGTCATCTAGTTTTCCACTCAGACAGGCTTACTAGAGAAGTGTCTAACCCAAACTACGTCACAACATTCCATGTGCAACCACTGTGAAGTCATTACAAAGTGGTACCTCAGTTATTTTGCCTAAAATGGAGGCCTGCCACAACAAAGAGAGATGTGAGAGATTAGAGAAGGAAGCTGTCATGAAGCAACACTTCCAGGAAAAACGGAAAATGGGGTGTAGGGTCTACACACGACATGGTATTAGGAGGTACTTCCTACTTTACGATGGCAGACTAAAGTAATATTAAAAAATAAATAAATCTAGATGATGATCTATCTGTCTGAATTTGGATTGGTCAAACTACCCCAGACATTTACTATGTTATAAAAGATTCATATTTCAAATAAATGCTGCTCTTTTGAACTTCACTGAACTTCTTTTGAACAATTCATCAGAAAATCCTGATGAAAAAACTGGAGTAATGAGGCTGAAAATAATAAAATATGTAAAAAATATATGAAAATACAAAACAGGAATTTTAAAACAATAATAACATTTCACAACATGACTCTTTTTACTGCCTTGGTGAGCATAAGAGGCTTCTTTCAAAAACATTAAAAATCTTACCAATCCCAAAGTTTTGATGGTATTGTAAATATAAAATATAATTATTATATCTAAAAATATGATATTTTTTAATCAGCTGCAATCACATCTAATATATAAAAATTCATGAGCACATAAAAATTCATCAACAGTTTTCCACCCCAGTATGTACTGTATGTATGGTATTACTGTAATGTCAAAATAAATGATATATACTGCAATTTAAATTGCATTTATACATCATAGTTGTATTAACACACCATAAAATTGAGAATAATGTAATGATGTCAAAAAATGTCTAAGTTTTTATGCAAGACTCTTCTATTTTGACCTGTAAACAAATAGTAATTGTAAATATTGTACCTAAGCTCTTTAGAGAATTGGCTTCATGGCATCATATCACCTAAAGCCAAGAAAGACTGTTGTGAAAATAATGGTACTGTACATTGTTATTTTTGAGATACTCAGTTTTTATTTTTTTATTTTATGATATTAATATTTTAAATTAGTATTTATTTGTATATTTTCCATTTTGACATACTATTATAGTTTTATTAATATTTTGAATTATTACCATTTTGATTTTGGTTACAGTTTTTTTTTTTTCATTTTTATTATTATTCATTTTTTATTTTTTTAATGTCTATGCAATTTTTTTTTTTTTTTATTTCATTTATAGTTTTAGTTTTAGTTTTATTTAGTTTAGTTTTGCCCTGGCAACTAGATTAAAAATGTTTTTATTCATATTTTATTCTATTTAAAGTAACTGAATTTTTTATGGTTTTAAATATCCCTGATACGGTAAGGTTCAATACTGACAAATATAGTTTTATCAGTGCACATAGATGATGGGTGAGTGAAAAGTCAGACGTGCTACATGGCAAGATGGTCAACTGTGCTGTACTGTATTACTAATACAATCTCAATGGAAAGAAATCAGGTTTTCCAGGAAAAACTAAACTATCGGCCTCCACAGCCACCAGCGCCCTACAAACATAAACACACTATGTGTCTGCGGGCAAGATCAGCCCTAGTTTCTCACGTTGCGAAATGGAGATGTGGGAAGTCTGCTTGTGTTGATGTGCAAGAGCATGAGAAGAACAGAATTCTTGGAAAGCTCTGACCAGTGCATCATTCGCCAGTGGTCGGGCCGATTCTTTAGAAAACCACAAGTGTGATGAAACTGCCTGAATTTCTACAAATCCTATGGCTCTCACAAAGGGCACCAGCAGGTTAGGGCTAGAGGAGAGGAGGAGCTTTTACAGATACTTACGTATATATGACGTGCCACCTAAGCCAGGAAAGGAGTGAACAGGGTTAAGATATTATCTGGAGGGTTTATTTTCCATGTATGTAAGATAAAAGTGTATTAACTTCAAAGAAATCAAACCGCTTTATGAACTGAAGATGCAAATGGTGGTGAACCAAAACTGAACTGAAACTGAAAGCAACATATACTTAACATTTGCAAATAAATCAGTAGCATATGCTGTCGTATTGGGGTCATTACCTGTAAACTAGTGCTCTGGTCGGAGAAAGGAGAGCTGAAAAATGTCGTCACAATACTCATTACGGTTTCGGTCACGTAGCTTTCTAACGTCGTGTCAGCGTGTTTGCGGTCGCTTGTATTGTTGCAGACCTGAATGCAAAACAACCATAAAGAATAGACAGAATTATTGTGGGCTTGAGTCATTTACTTCAGTAAGCACAGTCAGAACATACACTGATTCACCCCTTTCCTGCATCAAAAAAGGTTCAGAAATCATATAAATAACACATATTATACCACAAATAATGAATCACTCCTACTTGACTTTATAAAAAAAATCCCACAGGTATTTAAACAATGTTAGTGGAACGCTAGCTAGCAAGAGATTGGTACTTTTTGGTACTTTACACCTAAACGATTCATTGGGGTTGAGAAAAATCCCCAAAACGACTTGCATTACCCTGCATATGTCAACCAGAAAGTTCTCAAAGAGCTTCCACATATGGTTGCTGGTGTAGATCTCCTTCATTTCGACCTCTGTGTCCACGTAGCAATGGTTCAGGAAGTTGATATAAGCAATTTTAACCTAAAAAGGATAAAGAATATACACACAACTTATGAAGTCAGTCACATTTTGGAGCTGCTTGACCTAGAGAGATGACATCATTTAGGCCAGTGGTTTTAAAGCAGGGTTCCGAGGCTCACTATTGGGCCTTAGGAGACTTTAAAGGGGCCATAGGATGACTTAAAATGCATTCATGGTGAGCATGAGAGACTTTGAATAACCTTACTGATTCCAAGCTTTTGAAAGGTAGTGTTAATATAAAAAATGTATAAATATATATATAAAATGTGATTTTTTTAAAATCAGTGGCAAAGGCAATCACATCTAATATGTTTATATATTTATTTATTTTAATTTGAATATCACTTAATTTGTATGTCTCAAAATAATATTTTATGAATTACTCAGAATTAAAAAAAAAGAACTATATCAAATGATCATGCTTTCACTTCCTAAGTATTTTTCGGGTAATGCATTTTCTGAGAAATGACCTTTTTTAGGGACATTAACAAAAGAAATCTTGAGAATCAAGCACATTTCCCACCCCTCTTTACTCTAAGTTTTACATGTTTTATGCATTAAATAAAATAAAAATTTAAAAAATTATGCAATTAATTTAAAGGAGACCTATTATGCCCCTTTTCACAACATGTAATATCAGTCTCTGGTGTCCTCGGAATGTGTCTGTGAAGTTTCAGCTCAAAATACCCCATAGATAATTTATTATAGCTTGTCAAATTTGCCCCTATTTGGGTGTGAGCAAAAAACACGCTGTTTTATGTGTCCCTTTAAATGCAAATGAAAAAAAAAAAAAAAGGTACTCAATGCAGCTTATTCTGGCCAATAATCACCAGCTTACACAAGAAGAGTCCATCTGACCAACATGTAAAGTGACAATTCACAGTTTGTTTTCTTTTAAAGTGCCATTTAAGGGAGGGTAAACACATGATACCACAATAAAATGTTGAGGAAAAACATTCAAATGATGCGGCATTAAGCTACAGACCACCAACCTCAGGAATGCAGTCTTTGTGCGTGACCACACGGACAATATCATCCAACGGCAGCAAGGAGTTGCATTTGATCTCGGTGTAGACGTTTTTGCCCTCCGTGCAGACGGCCAGCAGCTCCACCAGATGGATGTGGTACATGAGGGGGCTATTTTCATCCATCCGGTCGCGCTCTGAACGCATCATCTGGACCAGGGTCTGGAAGGAGGCCCGGTCATTATAAAAGACCAAAACGTCCTCCCCAGAGTTCACCAACTGCAGAAAAAAAGAGATTTAAGATTAAATCACATGAATAATTAACAAAACTGAAATAATTTCATCACATCAGCCACCCACCTCGGCCATTACGATATCCTGGCATTTCTTGATAAACTTGTTCTCTGCCTTGACGATGGTCTGCAGGAACTTCAGGTACTGCACGTGCCTGCCGTGGGTCTCTATGCAGTGGACGAAGTGCTGCACGACCCGCTCGTTCATCTCACTGCACAGCTGAAAGTTGTTCATGAATATGTGCTGCATCGTGATGGCCTCCAAGATCTACAGAAGATAAAAGAGACAAATCCGATATATGTGAGGAAATTACAGTTTAAAACACTCGTCACTGGTGACGTCCTGGTTGTTCTAGCACCTTAGAAACAAAGGACTTTCAGTCAAATTGAGCAAAAAGTGGTGAGTGTGGTGCTGAAATACCCCATTTCCTAAGAGTATAGTTTTCAATTTAGAAAGAACAACCATTAGGAAAACATAGAAGATCAAATGGGATCCTGTCTTGCCAATTTGATGCATATCTTCTTGGTTGTAAAAGATACGTCAATTAAATACTTGCAACACTTAAATGCAACATGATAAATATGTATTCAGGGCTTGACATTAACATTTTTGCTCAGTTACTAGCCATTCAGCATTTTCACTGGCCACAATTTTGACATTGATACCATGGGGAAAAACTGCCATATAGACATTTTTAATATTATCTCATAATTTGGCAACAGGTCTATTCTGCTGCTGTCACTTAAAGACCTGGCGCATGGATCCATTATATCGTTACATGTGCGTTTTCTTTCTCAACTGTTTACGTTCACCTAAAACATAGCTGACTGTGTTTACGTAAAAAAAATGGCATTTTGACATTATTTTGTGTGTATTTGACTGTTTAAGCACAATAAGAAGCAAAAAAGAACTCAATTTAGTACTGAGAGGCGGCTTTATGTGCTGCACTTTGGGTGTGAGAACAAAATATGCAGGACTAAGTAAAATCATGCACAATACATGCAATACAGACCAAAATTCAAGCCCTGTACAATATTCATATGGAGCAAATGAAACAAGTGAGTGAAGGGAGGCAGGTTTGTGTGTCAACTCACTGTCGGAGCTGCTATCATGTATCTATTTAGCGGAAAATGTGTATTGGATTGGCATAGCATTTCAGATACTTCAGTAACAATATGTATCGAGCAGTGTATGTATTTATAAATATGCAAACTATAATAATTATAAAGTAAGTGATAGCCATAGAATCACCAAGAGTCTGATATGACTGGAATGGTAATAGATAGTGTATATGAAGAATTTTAGATTAAATGTAATGGCATTCCATGACCCTAACAACACCCAAACAGTGCAAATAACACATGGGAACATTAAAATACCACAAAAATATGACTACAATTAGTCTAGTCATGATGTCATGATGAACTATGAATCATTGTCATGTTGCTTTTAAAACTTGTTTGAGATGTAGCAATATGGAAACTGAGAACACTCGTCATTGTCACCAGCCCCCACCCAACACTCATCCAGTGATGAAACACAATCAAAACACAGCTTCACCGATGTGTGTCTGACTCTGAGATTGAGAGCTCACCCCAGGATTGAGGAAAAGGTTGATGTGTTTGTGGAGCAGGGCCTGGTTCTGCTGGTTGCCTGCGCAGAAGTTCTGAAGAAACTCGTGAGCCAGTTTCATGATCTCTTGCATTCGGACGTCCTCACCCTGTGAATATATATATATTTATGACTTTTTATTATATATTATATATTATATATTATATATATATATATATATATATATATATATATTATATTATATTATATTATATTATATTATATTATATTATATTATATTATATTATATTATATTATATTATATTATATTATATTATATTATATTATATTATATATTATATTATATTATATATACAGTACAGTCCAAAAGTTTGGAACCACTAAGATTTTTAATGTTTTTGAAAGAAAGTTTCGTCTGCTCACCAAGACTACATTTATTTAATTAAAAATACAGTAAAAAAAAACAGTAATATTGTGAAATATTATTGCAATTTAAAATATCTGTGTACTATTTAAATATATTTGACAAAGTAATTTATTCCTGTGATGCAAAGCTGAATTTTCAGCATCGTTACTCCAGTCTTCAGTGTCACATGATCCTTCAGAAATCATTCTGATATGATGATTTGGTGCTCAATAAACATTTATGATTATTTTCAATGTTGAAAACAGTTGTGTACTTTTTTTTTCAGGATTCCTTGATGAATAGAAAGTTCAAAAGAACAGCATTTATCTGAAATACAAAGCTTCTGTAGCATTATACACTACCTGGGGTCAGTAAGAATTTTTTAAAGAAATTAAAGAAATGAATACTTTAATTCAGCAAGGATGCATTAAATCAATCAAAAGTGGCAGTAAAGACATTTATAATGTTACAAAGGTTAGATTTCAGATAAACACTGTTCTTTTGAACTTTCTATTCATCAAATAATCCTTAAAAAAAATATTGTACACAAATATTTTGTACAATTGTACACATTAAATGTTTCTTGAGCAGCAGATCAGCATATTAGAATGATTTCTGAAGGATCATGTGACACTGAAGACTGGAGTAACGATGCTGAAAATTAAGCTTTGCCATCACAGGAATAAATTACTTTGTGAAATATATTCAAATAGAAAACAGTTATTTTAAATTGTAATAATATTTTACAATATTACTTTTTTTACTGTATTTTAAATTAATAAAATGTAGCCTTGGTGAGCAGACGAAACTTCTTTTAAAACCATTAAAAATCTTAGTGGTTCCAAACTTTTGGACTGTACTGTATATATATATATTATATATTATATATTATACATATATATATATATATATATATATATATATATATATATATATACACAGTACTGTGCAAAAGTCTTAGGCACGTACGTCAGTATTTTCACCCCCCAAAAAAGGTTTTAAGCCAGTTATTTATATCGTTTGCTGTAGTGTGTCAATAGGAAATATCCGTTCACATTTTCAAACATTCATTTTGCCATTAATTGTAATAATCCTGTGAGATTTTTGAATACACAATAAGACTGATAACAGCCGGTGCTCCACATGGAGATCAGAGCTCACCATCATCGAATCCATCTGTGATTACATGAAGAAACATATGAAACTGAGACAAACCAAATCCAGAAGAACTGTGTCCGTGCCTCCAAAAGATTTTAAGAAACCTGCCCCCAAAGCTACCTGAAAAATGATGCCCAAGTATACCTGGACAAGAGCCGTTTTAAATGCAAAGGGTGGTCATACAAAATATTGTTTTGATTTAGTTAATATAAGTTAATTGATAAATAAAATCTATTTTTTAAAAACATCCTCACTTTACAGCATTTTTACACAAGTGCCTAAAACTCTTCACAGTACTGTATCTTTGCAGGCAGGTTTCTTCAAGCATCTTAGAGACACGGCCACAGTTCTCATGGATTTAGTTTGTTTCAGTTTCATATGTTTCTTCATGTAATCACAGACGGATTCGATGATGTTGAGATCAGATCACTGTGTGGAGCACCGGCTGTTGTCAGACTCCTTGTGTATTCAAAAATCTCACTGGATTATTACAATTAATGGCAAAATGAATGTTTGCAAATGTGAACGGATATTTCCTATTGACACACTACAGCAAAAGATATAAATAACTGGCTTGAAACCTTTTTTGGGGGGGTGAAAATACTGACGTGCCTAAGACTTTTGCACAGTACTGTGTATATATTTAATTTATTGTAATTAAATAAAACATGTCTGGAATAGAATGCCTTCACAATAATTAATGATTCTTAAGGAAAGTAATAACTTGTCATTCCATTAGTTAGTCTGATTAATTTCACTTTATTTTAGATAATAACTGCTCCAACTGATCCATAAGTGAATCGAAACACACTGGTCACACTGCATGTTTTTGATTCACTAAAAAGAACCGTTTCACGAGAGTCATTCCTTCAAGAAGCAGACTGCTTCAGAGTCATGCATTCAAGAATCGAAATGCACTGGTCACACTGCATGTTTCTGATTCACTAAAAATAACCAGTCCACAAGAATGATTTCTTCAAAAAGCAGACTTCTTCTGTCAAGTTGCATGTTTTTGATTCACTCGAAAGATCTTAAATTTAAGAGTCATTCATTCGAGAATTGAAATATACTGATCCCATTGCATCTTTCAATCAGATCATAAGAATCATTCATTTAAGAACCAGATTATACTGATTAAGCATGAAGCTTTTCATTTTTTTGAAAGATTCTGAAGAGTCATGGATCGAAAGACACCGGTCGCTTTGTTTTTGATTCACTAAAAAGCCATAAGAGTCATTCATTCAGAAATCAGATTACTCTAAATGCAGTATGTTTCATGCAGTAGATTCAGTAGCAATGTTGTGGAATGGCTGAATAGCAGGTATTTCAGTATGATTTTCCATCCCCATCGGCTGAATAATGCACATTTGAGAAGCATTAACCGAAAGTCATTCTACGAGTGCCACACTTATTAGACTCGAGTACACTAGACCAGACTCATACTGCACCTTCTCATAAGGGATCTGCAGCAGCTCAAGCACCACTGAATGAGCTCCCATGTTCCTCAACAGCCTCTGCTGCTGTTTCTTACTCTTCTTCCCTGACGGTCCTTCCTGCACACACAGCTTGCTAAGACGTAGGAGGATCTAGAGAGAGAAAGACAGATAGATGATGAGCTGAAGAGGAGAAAATTAAGTGAAAAAACACTTTTTATCAAAGCAGCTCCAACTGCAATAGCTGTTACATGTGGTGCTAATTGCGTCAGCACTGGTTAATTTGATCTACTTTAGTTAAAGAGGCTATATAATTATCTTCGCCAGTTTTTATGATTAGCTACATCGACAGACTGCTACCTTATACAGCTCAATGTTCACAAGCATGTGAATGACACTTTACCTCCTTCACGTCTCTGTAATTGTCACTGCCATTTCCTTCTGTCTTTTTTTTGTCTGAACCCGAGTCCCTCTGCATAAAGAGCAGAAAACATACAAAGGTTAAAATGAAGCAAGTGTGAATGTTTTATTCTATTCAAATAACAAGGGTCACTATCTGAAGAAGACGGCCTTGAAGTAAAATAAAAATGGTAATTGCAGGTTTAAAATATGTAAGATATGTAAAATATGTTTTTTGTCGGTTTCACAGACAAGTCTGTCCTACTCCGAGTACACGACGTGATGCCGCAGCACGCAATAAAAGGTAACTTTCCATGTTAATCAGAGTTTTTGTCCTAACCTGTCACAACAACACAAAGTATGGCAATGATAATCTCAGGTAATGTTTAATATGTGCTTTATTTAATGTTAAAAACGTGTACTGTGACTTTGAATATCATAAATTCATAAATATCATAAATTTAAGGAAACAAAAAAAGTTCAAATGGTCAACTCACTGTGAACAGACAAGTGTATTCTATGACAAAGATTGTATGTATTTTAAAGGGTTAGTTCACCCAAAAATGAAAATTCTGTCATTTATTACTTACCCTCATGACGTTCCACACCCGTAAGACCTTCGTTCATCTTCAGAACACAAATTAAGATATTTTAGTTAAAATTCGATGGCTCAGTGAGGCCTCCACAGGAAGCAATGTCATTTTCTCTCTCAAGATCCATAAAGGTACTAAAAACATATTTAAATCAGTTCATGTGCGTACTGTGGTTCAATATTAATATTATAAAGCGACGAGAATATTTTTGGAGCACCAAAAATAACAAAATAACTACTTATTTAGTGATGGCCGATTTCAAAACACTGCTTCATGAAGCATCGGAGCACAAATTAATCAGTGTGTCGAATCATGATTCAGATCGCGTTTCAAACAGGTTTCAAACATTTCAAACTGCCAACAGGGGAAATCACGTGACTTTGGCGCTCCGAACAGCAGATTCGACACACTGATGCTTCCTGAAGCATTGTTTTGAAATCGGTCATCACTAAATAAGTCGTTATTTTGTTATTTTTGGCGCACCGACAATATTCTCATCGCTTTATAATATTAATATTGAACCACTGTACTCACATGAACCGATTTAAATATGTTTTTAGTACCTTTATGGACCTTGAGAGAGGAAATGACATTGCTTCCTATGGAGGCCTCACGGGGCCATCGGATTTCAAGTAAAATATCTTAATTTGTGTTCCGAAGATGAACGAAGGTTTTAAGGGTGTGAAACGGCATGAGGGTAAGTAATAAATGACAGAATTTTCATTTTTGGGTGAACTAACCCTTTAATAATGTTAAAATGGTGTAATATTCATGAATTTGTATATGTAACGTTACTTAGCCTATCCATTTCATTGAGAGTGCCCGGAGCTTGCCGGAATTAAATCATATCGTGTCTGGTTAGGACATGGCGCCTTTAAGCTGCTTTAACTGAAAGCAACTTGCACTGACATGTCTTAAAACATGTCAGTGCCATTGTTTTGTCTCAAGATGCACACCAGTAATGTTTTTCTCTAAGGCATGTTTATAAAAGCTACTTAAATGGCCTAATCCTGGCTTAATCTAAACCCCCTCTGTGAAACCAGGACAAATTTTAGGCCCAGTTTTTAATTATAAGAAAAAATTAACAATTTAGCTTTTTTTGTTTACTCTGATAAATAAATGATGGTGCAACCAAGCAACAAAAATTATTATTATTTATTTATTTTTATTTTTTTTCAAAATAATTCCATCAAATGATTTACCCTGGTACCAAACTGATGAATAATTACATCAAGAGAGGGTCCGCGATCTTTAGGGAAGAGATCTCAAACTAATTATTGTTAAAAACAAATGCATTAAACAAAAAAAATTTAACAAAAGTGAAAAAGCTAAATTGAAACTTAAATAAATAAATAAATAAATAAAAATTAATATTAATTATGTGAATAGCTTTGCAAAAAATAAAGAAATTCCTAAAGAATTGCCAATGCACTAACGTTCAGTGTTGTTGTTGTTTTTAAAATAAATTAATACTTTTATACAGCAAGGATGCATTAAACTGATCAAAAGTGACAAAGACATTCATAATGTTACAAAACATTTCAGTTTCAAATAAATGTGGTTCTTTTGAACTTTTTATTCATCAAAAAATCCTGAAAAAATATTATCATGGTTTCCACAAAAATATTAAGCAGCACAACCGTTTTCAAAAATGTATTGAGCAGCAAATCAGAATGCTTTCTAAAGGATCATGTGACACTGAAGACTGGAGTAATGATGCTGAAAATTCAGCTTTGATCACAGGAATAAATTACATTTTAAAATCTATCAATATATAAAACAGTTATTTTTGAATTGTAATATTTTTTTACAATATTACAGTTTTTACTTTATTTTTGATCAAATAAATGCAGCCTTGGTGAGCAAAAGAGACAAAAACATTACAAATCCTACTGAGCCCACTTTTAAATCGTAGTGTACATTTATGCGGCAGGTTATAGAGGTCAGGCAACCCTCAATTTCAGGGGGTCTCTGCTCTGTTTTATATCCACCAAGGGGTTTCTTTGCCTACAAAAGACCCCTGCCTTAAATAATAAATGTTACCACCTTCTTTTTGTGGTCAGACTCTGCCGGGAGTCCGTCCCCTGCATCCATGCCTTCATCACCCTGACGCTTGTACACCCAGAGCTCAGATTTTTCCACATTAGATCGCAGCTGGTCAAGGTCCGATTTGATCTGCTTGTAGTTGTCTACGTCCTGACTGGTCACTAGAAGCTGAACCTACAGGGGAAAAAAGCAACATGAAAAATTGAAATTAAATTATGCATTAAAACAGAAATGGTCTAAACAAAACTTACAAAACTATTCAGCTGGACTCATTGTTTTAAATACCTGTTTGAAAGCCATGAGCACTTCTTGTCTCTGACTGAAGTGCCTGAAGAGCAGATGTAGCGCTCCAGACACAAGCGGTGGATAGTCATGCATGGTAAGGTGCAGCAGAACCCTCAAAAATGTTCTGCCACCATGGTCATCAAGATCCAGAGGTGTGTTCTCCTCACTGAGTTCAGAAAAATGGTTACATACAGTACTTGTGTACTCTTACAAAGACTTTTGCATCTTCTCATTCAAGAAATGAATCTTTACCTTCCACCAAAGATTCCTTCTGCTTGCTCTTCAATGTTCTCAAAGTCCAGAGCTGTGAAACAAACAGAAATGCTCTCATAATCTTTAGGGTAAATCATAGGTGATAGTGAATGGGGAATACTGTATACCTGGGATACTGTTGGGCCCGTCAGCATTTGCGGCTGGCGTTGCATCAGTTTGCGTGTTGCTCTCGTCAAACTCTCGTTTGAAGATGCACAACAAACAGGAGATCCTGTAGTCCAGTCGTACATTCAGAATAAACTAAACAACAACAAAAAAACACAAGGTTCAGTATTTTAACCAGATTTGTTCTCTAATATGTCTTGCATTAAAAATGGTGAAGCTAATTGGTTCATCAGATTGGATATACTGATATATTGCTTTTTTTCAAAGGGCTAAAATGCTGCAAAATAAAATAAAACTTGCGCAACGTAGTACACAATGACATGACGTACTATGCGTTATAACGTAGGACATGGCATTGTGTATTACGTTGCGGAAGTTAATGCTTTTTAGACGCAAGTCTAATGTGTATGGCTGTTGTGCCGGAATTTCATTAATTTTACCTTATTTTTCCTTATTTAAGTTTTAAATAAGGATATTTCTGTTACACAAATGCACTAATTCACTTCAGAAGGCTTTTATTAACCCCACGGACCCACGTGGAGTATGTTTTATGATCGATGGATGCACTTTTTTGGGCTTCAAAATCTCATCCACCAATCACTCCCATTATAAAGCTTGGACAAACCATTATATTTTTAATTTAACTCTTGATTGTGTTTGGCTGAAAGAAGAAAGTCATATACACCTAGGATTGGTTGAGGGTGAGTAAATTATGGGGTATTTTTCATTTTTGGGTGAACTATCCCTTTAAGTTTGCTTGCAATAAGTTGCTGGCTGCAGTTCACTTAACGGCCAACGGTGTCACTAATAACAAGGGTGATTCTGAATTCTACATACAGCCCCTTTAATTATGCTTTTAATTACCTGCAGGATCTCTATAATCTTTAGTTTGGTGTCCATCACCAGAATGTCTTCCTTCTCTGGTTCTGTCTGGGCCTTAACCACATCACCGTCTGGGGGTGTTATGGGGGTTGTTGGTAAGAATCCACCCCCTCTTAGAACCACCTGCGTCATCAGCTCCCCAACGCCATGTATGGATTTCATAACATTGCTACCTGAGAGAAACATAACCATCAAAAGTGTTCAAACTTCGGATTAAACATGTCTCCTTTTACATTTGATGTTCTAGTGATTGTTTCAATATCAATAGCAGAACCAACAAAGGATGTCAAACTTTCTGATCTGTTGACTCAAACTGAAAAATATCACGATTGAGGAGATTTACTTTTGGACTCGTCTCCTTTTTCCATTTTGTTGATGGGATAGATAGTGCTGACGTGAACGCAGTCCAAAATGGCCAACAGGATCTTGGTCAAACGCAACAAGTCGCTGAAGTTGTAAAATCCAAAGTAAATGAGGTTTCTTGCTAAATTCACAACCTTAAAAAAAAAAAAAAAAAAATCAAAAAGGCACGTAAGAGTTAACCACATCTAAAACGACCCACATTTCTCACACTTGAACAGCAAACATTGGACGGTGGCTTACCTCAAAAGTGAGTTTGTTTTTCTCTTTATCAGAGAAAGGAATGTTTTGACAGACCACATCTCTGAGATAGTTCTCCACAAAATCCATCGTGAGAGAAAAGCGTTCCTTTATCTCGTCTCTGCTGGTTCCATCGTTATCATAACTAGA
Source organism: Chanodichthys erythropterus (assembly GCF_024489055.1). NCBI lineage: Eukaryota > Metazoa > Chordata > Actinopteri > Cypriniformes > Xenocyprididae > Chanodichthys > Chanodichthys erythropterus. The sequence goes on along the minus strand of NC_090226.1, from coordinate 6,510,511 downwards.
ACAAAAAGACAACATTAAATAAACCATTTTTGCCTAGTAGAGACCAAAAAAATGATAAACTTAATAATGGAAGTCATTGTACAACATACTCATCGATAGCGATTTTGGACGGGATCTCGGACCACAGCCTGGCATATTTCACAGGCATGACCTGTTCCTGAGGGTCACGGTCCACGTGCATGTGAAGCATCAATCGGCAGAACGAGGCACGGAGGTCATAGGGCAGGTCTTCATCTGACATGCAGCGCAGTATCAGGTCCACATCCAGCTGACCTGATATTTTCTCAATGGCCAAGTACTGGCGGTCCAAACACATCCGTGCAAACAGGTTCAATTGGTATCTGAGGAGGAAATGAAGCAGGAGAGTAGGTTACTGAGAGAACTGATTTGGTTTTATACCATTTTGCACTTGAAAACACTGAATCAATTATGTCAGTTTTTGGGTTAACATTGACCCTTAGCTTATTTCCTCTTGGCTGACCTGTAGTAGCTAATGACCTCCTGGTCCTCCTTCTGTCCTTCTTTGGCATCCTGTGCAAGCTCTCTGACACTCTTACTCTTGATCTCCTTACCGCTGTCCTTCCAAAACAACCACACCTCCTCCTCATCCTCCTCTGACTCTACGGGACCCTCTCCAGACTCGACCTCAAACCGAGACAGCACCAGCCTGAGGCAAGAGAGAGAGAAATAAAGACTTTTAAATGGAACTAGCAACAAACAACTCTTAATTATGAGATCGCATGTCAAAGAGATAAAAATAATTGGGAACATTTTGTACATCTACAATGTGTCCGTGTTCAGTTTCATGGTGTTTTTTTCTTTGAAACACATATTTATTATCATGTGAAACCTATTACATGTCCTTAACCATATAGAAAGACACAGATAATGTTCAAGCGATGAACATTATTTAGCCTTTAATTAACTTAAAGTAGTTCACTTGCAAATTGAATTACCCTGTGTAGCATTTTCAAAAGCATTGCTTACTTCTCAAGTGTGACCAAACACAGCAAATAAATAAATAACATTCAAAAGTTTAGGGTAAGTTTTTTATTATTATTATTATAAAAGTTAATACTTTTGTTCAGCAATGATGCATTAAATTGAGTGAAGGTAAAGACATTTATGATGTAACAAAAGATTTCTATTTCAAATAAATGCTGTTCTTTTAGACTTTCTATTAATCAAAGAATCCTGATAAAAATGTATCATGGTTTCCATATAAATAAGCAGCACAACTGTTGATAATATCAATTCAACATTGATAATAATAAGAAGAAATCAGCATATTAGGATGATTTCTGAAGGATCATGTGACACTGAAGACTGGAGTAATGATGCTGAAAATTCAGCTTCGCTTCACAGGAATAAATTACATTTTAAAATATATTAAAATCGGAAGAAGTTATTTTAAATTGTAAAATTATTTCACAATATTGCTGCTTTTACTGTATTTCTGATCAAATAAATGCAGCCTTGGTGACCATAAGAGATTAAAAAAAACATTAAAAACCTTACTGACCACAGACTTTTGAATGGTATTGTATATTAACATTATATTAGACAAAAATTATAATTAAATAAATAAAAACTAATCTCAGCATCTAATAATTCACTACACAAAGCAATATTGCAAGTGAATCTGTATTTAATGCAGTCTCAGTTACATTCTCTTTTACTTTGTTTTGTTCATAGTTTTCAAAAATGTCTCACTTGGTCTCAATAAGGATGTCAGCATTGGCGGGGTTCAGCACGGCGTTGCAGATCAGCTCCTGAGTTACTGGGATGGACTTGTTCATGGACACACACAGATCGGACAGGTAGTCCAGAAACCTAAACATAACAAGCACAACTACAACTGCAACTACGTGTCGACAAACTTTCATTAGAGTATTAGTAGACTGGGGTTAGGTGTTAGGGTTCAGGTAAGTAGAATAAGTTACTTATAGTTAGTAGAATGTCTAAAGTGGACCGTTGAAATAAAGTGTTACCTTTTGAAACATTGAAGACTTCTATCTATCTGTCTTGTTACTTATACAGTATATTAGCACAAAAAGTGCTGCTCTCAAACATTTGGATAGAAAAGCTCTTTTGTCTTTGCAGTACACTCTCTCCCACCTTGGTTCACGGTTTTTCCTCACAAGGCTGACAAATGTGTCAATTTCTGCTGCCGTGATGTGCTTCTCCAAGAGTTTGCGGTTGTTGTGGAGGAGGGCCGTTATTGTATCCTCAGCCAACACGTCGTAGCCGATCTGTTTCTGCATGAAGCGGAACTGCTTGGCGATGTATTCCTGGATAAAACGGGCACAAAAAGACAACGTGATTCATTCTGTCACCCATTGTCTTTTGAAGTTAGTTTCACTTTAATTACACATTCATATGAAGATGATTGATGAATCCATAAAAATGTTGTAGGGTCGATTACGATATAGTCTATTGGTTAAATCTCCACCAGGACTGTCATTGGGCACATGTACACAAGTGTCAGCTAAGTGACAAAATATTTCTTGTTAACTACTTAAATCATAAAACTCATTACTTGAAATAAAATAAACTGAAATAAATAAAATAAAATATAAAAAACATTTTTCCACTGGTTGCCAATGCAACATTTCTCATTTTCATTTAAAGTCAAAGTACTCAATAAACTAATCTAAAACTTAATAAAACTATATAGACATAGAGAATATACACATAAAAAATTACTAAAACTTTAACTAAAATGAAAAATAAATATAAAAAAATCTATTATTTCAAAATATTAACACAAAAACTATAATAGTATATCAAAGATTCTAAAATTACGCTGCTGTCAATCGAGTAAGATTTTGAATCACAATTAATTTCTCTCTTTTTTGAGTTCATTTGTGGGTGAACATGAGCACTTCCGTTGCAAAGATGAATAAATAAACAATGTTAAATACAACTAAATGCATTAAATATATTTAATTATTCAAACTGGTTATTGCATTAACATTGGCAATTAAATATTACAGAATTTTAAAAGCTAAGTTCAGGTTAAAAGTTTGAGGTAAGGCAGCATTACATATAGTTTCTAGAAATGTTTAAAGAGCTTAAACAGCATTCATTAGAGAGGTGTAAACCACAGGAAGTCACAATCATGCCTGCAGGAACAGATAGCATCTTGAAGTTCATGAATGTATCTGAGAGAATCGAAATGAAGGCAAGCCAAATTTAAAGGGGTACTTCACCACTGACAAAATGGGCTTTCGATAAAACTTGGCTGCCTATACAGTACAAAGGCAAAACATTATAAAACATTACAAATTACTACTGACATTATAACAATACAAAATGGGTTGAAAATTGGCAAAGTTACACTTTAATCATATCAGCATGACTCATAAAATTGTGTATTTTATCATTGTATGTATGTATCTATATGTATGTGTGTGTGTGTGTGTGTGTGTGTGTGCGTGTGTGTACGCACACACACACACAATGATAAAACGGACAATTTTATGAGGTCTATGAGGTCGAAGGATGAACTTTCATGTTGGCTGGTGTTCCTGCAGACCCACCTGGTTCTTCCTGTAGTCCTGCTGTGAATGTCGCAGCACACGGTAACACAGCCTGCAGATGTGCCTGAAGGGGGCGTGTCTCTGGTCACTCAACTCCTCCAGGCGCAACATGGGACCATCACCGCTGTCTGTGAATGGGGCCTGAAGCAGCTTGAAGATCTATTGATGGAGAGAGAATGGAGACTAGAATGAATACTACTTCTGATGTATCTATAGCATCTAAACTAGGGTCGATTAACCATTAGTTAACAAGAAGAGGCTTAGTCGACCAAAATTTTATTAGTCGCAGGAAAAAAATCAACAGGAAGTGGCGAAGTTACGCAGTCTGTGATGGACAGATGGTTAACAGCTGGTCTATGTGGTAGACTAATTACATTACATCGGACAGGACATCCAAAAAAATGGAAAATTCTGACATTATTTTCTCACTGTAATGTCATTCTAAGCCTACAAAATGTCATTTTGAGGTGAAGGACATGTCTTTTAAGCACTCTTAGTAGAGAAAAGTGAGGTACTGAAGAAAATCCTACTTGTTTCAAGATATTCTGCTCTCTCATGAGTTTCTGCCGTTCACGGTTGGGTTTATTGACCATGATCTCCAACACATCCTGTCCATTGTTAGGAATGTCCACCACAAAAAACACAAGGTCCTCTAGAAGCTTAGTGACAAACCTACAGAATGCACAGAGAAAAGAACGTCATGGTCACTGTTCAAGGACACAATCTTTAATTTTCCAAATGGTGGAAAATTTGTATATTCGTCAAAGTAATGCTTGTTCCCACAGAGTTAGTACACCATAATCAAATTAACAGAGGTCGCGGCAAAGCATTTAGTCAGGGGTCACGAAAGCACTTCCTAAGCACATTCCTACTCCAGAAAGTTTCAGGGGTTGTACCTTCTTTCATTCTGGGTGATCGTGCCCTTCTCCAGTTTGCCAGCGATGGACGCCAACACTTTACTGGCATCATTGGCAAAGTCTAGGTCCCTCACCTCAGCTGGAGGGACTGGCACAATGGCGAAGGCCTCTTTATCTTCTTTGACAGGTGATGTGCCAATCTGAAGGGGAAAACAAACTGAGTACAACACTAATATCAATGGATAACATGAGCAATGAGGATGACGACATCCATTATAATGCAGTTTTATACATTCTATAACTCCCTGCTCACCATGGCATATTGATCATATTTATTAAGAAATAATATTTCTTAAAATAATAACTATTATTATTATTAGCAACATTAAGCTGAAGACATCTACTAAAATTAGTTTATGCATTCTACATAACTATTAAAATATTTCATCATAGCATTTTAATTATATTTAAAATATTTTTAAAAAATTATTAATTAAAATTAAAATATAATACTATAATTGTTAATAGCAACATTAAGCTGAAGACATCTACTAAAATTAGTTTATGCATTCTACATAACTATTAAAATATTTACTCATAGCATTTTATTTATATTTAAAATATTTTGTATTAATTAAAATGTAAATATAATACTATTATTATTATTAGCAACATTAAGCTGAAGACATCTACTAAAATTAGTTTCTGCACTCTACATAACTATTAAAATATTTCATCATAGCATTTTAATTATATTTATTTATTTATTTGTTTTAATTTTATTAATTAAAATTAAAATAATACTTATTATTATTATTAGCAACATTAAGTTGAAGACAACATCTATTAAAATAATTTTAATTATATTTAAAATAATATGTTTATATATTTTTTAAATATAATAATAATAATAATAATAATAATAATAAATAATTTCAGCAGTTGCTAAAACAATAAATCAGATTAACTGATAACTGATAAGCCATTCGATGAAAACATGTTTTTTGTATTTTTTTGTATTTATACAACACCCACCCGTAACATAACCGGCTTCTCCTCCTCTTTGTCGATGGGGTTATTGGTGCTGTGGACCCATGTGTTGGTGCACAAGTGCCTCAGTCTTACATAAGAGTTCCTGAAGAGGAAACAATTGGTATAAGACTCAACAATAATACACATAGATATCAAAATATGTAGAGTATTAGGAGAGAGAGACTGACTAAGCAAGTGTGTCACTGCATTTATTCTTCAGGTATTATCTTATATTCATAATGAAAAATCAGTTTGAATGTCCACTGAGGAAAGCAATGTCTTAGTATCCTTTTAACAGTTAAGGGAATTTCCCATGACAGCGCTTGTCAATGCATTTGTCGGTTGCGTCTTATAAGGTGTTGTTTAAAGTAAAAACAATGTCCTTGTTTACCACCTTGTACCAGTCTCTTTTTGCTACTGACTCACTCATAAAGAGTCATTTTCTAAAAGATACAAATGTATATACTTTTTAACCCCAAATGCTCGTCTTGCACTGCGATGCGCTACGCATTAAGTAATCATGTTGGAAAGGTCATGTGTGAAGTACTGATCTAGTAGCTACAAAGTAAACGTGCAAAGACTAAAAAAGGTAAAACAACGATGTCAGACAATTTTAAAGTTGGAGGAGAAAATTGTGTTTTTCGCCCTACCGTGGTACTTCTGCCTACGTCTCACGTGATCTTTCCAACGTGATTACGTAATGCGTGGCGCATGGCAAATCAGTGCAAGTTGAGCATTTGTGGTTAAAAAGTATATTATTTTTTTTTTTTTTTAGAAAATGACCGATCGTTTTGCTAGATAACACCCTTATTCCTCGTCTGGGATCGTGTAGAGCCTTTTGAAGCTGCACCGAAACTGTAATTTTGACGTTCAACTAGACTTGTGCCGATATTCGGTAATGCGATAATGTATATGCACGATATTGTAATCGTCGGCACTTCAGAATACCGTAAATAATAATTTATTACCAATTATTAATTTTTTAAAAGGCAATTAAGAATAGTTTACCCATCAATTGTATAAAATGCACAACACCGCTGTATTCTGTGTCAAAAGAACACGCGCTCAGATGTAAACAATCCCAACGTGCACGAGAAGCAAATGGCGGAACCAGTGAAGGAGACGAGCTGAATGAAAGTGCACGTTCACTCTCTGACAGCAGAGGGCGCTGATGGAACAGCAGCGTGCAGCGGTTACCACGGAAACCGTGCAAACAAAGTAACTGCGCTAGTGAACTTTTTAAAAATGCTTCAAACAGCCATTCATTTTTTTGTAATCTCAGTGTTGTTCATCACAGAACCAAATAGTGAATACTTAAAAAAATACTTAAAAGGATATTTATTTTCAAACCTAAACATTTTTATATTTTAATCAGGACTACAACATGCCCTAATGATTAGAAATGTTCTGATTATTTGTTATTGTTCAGTAAAACTTTGAAAACATACAGCTTCATTAGTTAACATGTTAATTCATTACCACTAAACTGACAATAAAAATACTTATAAAGTATTAATTATTATTAATTAATGTTAATTTCTTAGTTACTATTTAATAACATTACTAAAATCAAAATAACTTATTTAATGGACCTGAGATAAAACTAACAATGATCAGTTGTGTTTCTAAACTAACATTAACAAAAACTAACACTTTCTGTATCAAATGTAGCTATTGCTCAATCTTAGTTAATGCATTAAATAGAGTAAAGTGTTATCTGTTGTTCTTTATTGCCTAATTCTTTTGCATTTTAATCTGTTTGAAAATTTCAGTCAGAGTTGCTTTGTTTTATTACAAAAAGAGTTCTTAAACCTGTTAATAATGATAATACCGTATACCGTGATGAAAACTTCATCAATTAATCGCAACATGAAAATTTGATACCGTCACATGCTACGTTCAACCCAGTCCACTATATGATGAAAAATCCTGGAATGTTTTCCTTGAAAACCATAATTCCTTCTGAAGAAGACATAAAAATCTTGGGTGACATGGAGTTGAGTAAATTATCAGGAAATTTTAACTCTGAACTGAACTAATCCTTTCATTTTAAGGCCACTGGGTTTACAGGAGGTCACTGCCCATTCCTGCTGTGATGAGGGTTGTCTAGGGTCACATTTAGGGGGCAAATGAGTCCATTTCACCGTTTAGCAGTCCAAGTCCACAAGGCAATAAAAAATACTTGTACTGAAGAAATCATGTGAGCACCTTTAAAAGTCACTATGTTCATGACATATAAGGGAAACCCTTCAGGTCACTGTGACCCCTGTAAACTCATGTGGTGTTGAATCCTACATCTAAGAAGATATGCCTCTCTAAGGCCAGACAGTGGCTCTATTGAGGATGTCAAAGAAGCATCTTTGTCACAAACTCACTGACTGGCGTACAGACTCAGCAACTCTAATGTACGGAACATAATGTTTATTAAGTCAGATCTAATTCAGCTCTTTTGCATCCAATGCATCATATGTGTTCATGTGTTTCTGACATAATACTTTTAAGTAATTAACCTTAAGGCTCGTGCATTTGCAGACTTAAATCATTGCAGTCGTATTGCACAATCCAAACATGAACCTTCCCTGAGTTCACGCCGTTGATTCCAACGGTGCCTGCGGGGAAGCTAGCAGTTACACACACAAACACACAAACCTAATGGCTATCAAAGCCTGTATTGTTCTTAGTGTGTGTGGTGTTTAAACACACACAGTCACACACACACCCCTACGAGGAAACTCAATACCTGTCAGGCCAGATAGTTAATTCACTCGAGTTTTACTCAATCGCCACAAGCATGCACCTGTTCACATGACTCTTTCACTCTTTGGCAATGTTCACACTGCAAGAAAAACACTGGAACCCAATCTATTTTTTTATGACAAATGTTAAACATGGCCATTGTGACACTGGTCTGAATTGGCTTCTAAACTGAGTCGCACGTGTAAAACACCCTGGCATCACCAAAAGTAAAACAAAAAAAGACAATGCTAGCAAAGATAATGTGAAGTTAAGTTTGGTGTCAAATTGCATGAAGGAGGAAAAAACATAACTTTATTAATGGTACAAAGAACATGATGGAAAGAAATACTCTATCCATGATGTGGCATCACTTTAAAATATGCGGTCAACTCTAAAGTTTGGGTTTTTTCTTTTTTTAAATTAATACTTTTATCCAGCAAAGTTTCATTAAATTGATCAAAAGTGACTAAGACATTTATAATGCTACAAAAGATTTCTATTTCAGATTAAATCTGGTCTTTTGAACTTTATATTCTTTAGATTCTTTATATTCGAATCTTTTGAATCAGTGGTTCGGAGCATGTATCAAACTGCCAAGGTCATGTGAACCATTGAAATTTCGAAACATGTATGACGTAACAAAGCCGCGTTTACTGAGATCACGTGACTTTGGCAGTTTGAAACACACTCCGAACCATTGATTCAAAACAAAAGATTCGTAAGGCTTCGAAGCTTCATGAAGCAGTGTTTTGTAATCGGCCATCACTAGATATTGTTTGTTATTTTGTTTTTTTGGGCGCACAAAAGTATTCTTGTCGCTTCATAACATTAAGGTTGAACCACAGTAGTCACATGAACTGTTTTAAATATGTCTTTAGTAGCTTTCTGTGCATTTAAAAGTGTAAATTAACATGCTGGCAATGGAGGCCTCACTGAGCCATTGGATTTGATCAAAAATATCTTAATTTGTGTGATGAACGAAGGTCTTACGGGTGTGGAACGACATGAGGGTGAGTAATTAATGACAGAATTTTAATTTTTGGGTAAGAATTAAGTTGTTTAAGAGTTATCATTAAAAATCTATTTCCATTTTTAAAAGTAATTAATGTTTTTTTTTTCCAACCATCATTCTAGAGCCTAGTTTTTGCACTCAAAAAATAAATTAAAATGAGTCAAAACAAATATTCAGTTTGACATGACATTAAAATCACATGAATTCTGACTGGACTGCTTAGACTGAAGTCAGACTACAAGACATCATATAGTTATCAGATTCACATATGAAAGTATTAATATGATTTAGTTCTCTCATGAGGAACTGATTTGAACCTCATTCAACTGTGGCCTTAATGTAAACAAAGAGTCAGAGTTCATAGTTCTATTATACACACACCAGGAAGTAAAACTGTGTCTAACAGTTCACACAAACACACTCTGTCACACATATAAATATGCTTTAGATGGGCCACAAGTGGACATCAGACACGGCTGTATTCCTGGCATGGTTGCATAATCGTCTATTTGACTAACAGGCTTACCTCTGTGTGTGTGTCTGTGTGCCCCCAGTGCTCCCTTAGACTAATTAGTCACATCTACTATGTCTATAGAGGGGCCGCTGGTGTGTGAGAACAGGGGTATTTCAGGACACACTTAAAGCCATGACTTTAAAATCGTCTTTTACTAAGATCAAACTTAAAGATGATCAAAATATTGCCGCAGTTCAGATTATTACACATATGACCGTTCCTTTCAGCAGCTCAGTGTTGCATGAAATCCATTCAAATCATGTAATCGAGAGGGACGTATAATCAATGGATGTGTTCAAAGCCCATAGGCTCAATATACAAAGAAGCAGCTATTGATTCAAGGCACACAAACACGCATCCATCATTCTGACATCATTAGCGCAAGCTCAATCAAATCTGACTGTATTCAAATGGAAGCAAAAGATGTGTGAATCTCATGAAACCTGTCAAGAAAATGTCCGGGTCACCACAAAATCATAAGAAATAAACAATAAGTTTATTTTTAGGACCCTTAAGATTTTTTTTTTTAAAATGCAAAAAAAGTCTGCAAGGCAACAACAAGAATGTATTTGAATTGTAATGTATTTAATGTTACTTTACAAATGAATGAACACATATACAGAGATACACTCATATGCGACCCATGCAGGCAAAATGAGTCTGAATGCGCACGGGTTGATTTCGAGCTACAGGCAAAACAAGTGAAAAATGTCAATTTTGGTCAAAATTGAGGTTTTCACAAAAATTAGTTCATTAAGCCCTCGTCTAGTGATCCCAATGCCTCCAAATAGCAATTAAACATCTCAAATTATCTTTATTTGTAAGTTTTCTGAGAGGAATACCTTTCCTTTGACCATGAAAAATGCTGTCTTTCTCTGCACGCTTCTCGACAACTAGCGCTTCCCTCAGCACAAGCTTGGTATCGTTGTAAAACGCAGCATTCCAACTTTGTGAATGCTGATAGAGAATTCTCAATGGCATGAGTCTAAACCAATGAAATGTTATTTTCAAACTCAAGCTGATGCAAACAAAAAGATCTTACTCGTGCTGACTGACAGATATGAAGCGCGCACACAAAGACGCCGCATTCCCGATAAACACATATACAAAGAACGAAAGTATTTAAAAAAATCTGTCTTGGTGAGTATTCACCCAAACATTATCTGTTATGTATTAAAAGTGATTGTTTGGTTAACGGTTGTGGAAAAACATCTGATGTGTAACATTATATTAGATCTGTGTGATACAGTAATAAATAGGCTGTCTGTTTCATTAATGTTAATCAAACAATTGTGGAATTATAGAAAAAAAAGTTGAATATATATATATATATATATATATATATATATATATATATATATATATATATATATATATATATATATATACACATATACATATATATATATATATATATATATTATATATAATATACATACATACATACATACATACATGTATGTATGTACATGTACATATATATATATATATATATATATATATATATATATATATACACATATACATATATATATATATATACATATATATATATATATATATACATATGTACATACATACATGTATGTATGTATGTATGTATGTATGTATGTATGTATATATAATATATATATATATATATGTATATGTATATATATATATATATATATATATATATATATAATATACATACATACATACATACATACATGTATGTATGTACATATATATATATACATATATATATATATATATATATATTATATATAATATACATACATACATACATACATACATATATTCAACTTTTTTTTCTATAATTCCACAATTGTTTGATTAACATAACAATACTATAATATATATATATATATATATACACATATACACACACACACTATATATATATATATATATATATATATATATATATATATATATATATATATATATATATATATATATATATATATACATACACACATATACACACACACTATATATATATGTGTGTATTATTTATTTATTTATTTATTTATTTTTTTCCCTATAGATATGAGTTTAGACTTAGTTTGTGCCAAAATTGGTGGTATTGCCAGGGATTTTAAGCTTTGGTTGCTAGATGATTTTGTTTTGTAACCTTCAGGAAACTTTAATTCAGTTTTTCTCAAAATTGCCTGCTGACTCTATAGACTTCAAACAGGTGTAGTTCAGTGATTTTTTTCATTTTTTCAGCTCAGACGGATTCCAAAAATCATATACAGTGTGTATATATTTTATATATATATATACACTGGTGTCAAAAGTATTCACATTCAATACTCAAGTAGAAGTATAGATACTAGGGTTTAAAAATACTTCTGTAGAAGTTGAAGTATCAACTCAAGCTTTTTACTCAAGTAAAAGTGTAAAAGTACTGGTTTCAAAATGTAAGGAAAAAAATGCCATTAAGGACAAAAGCTTAGGCCGCGCCACAGGGGGCTATTGTGCACTCCACCTCCTCAAAATGTCATCAATAACCTTTATTGGAATGTAAATGTACATCCAAGCTTAACTGCAGGAATCTGTAAGGGCAGCGGACAAGAAAAATGCGGGTAGTTTTGGTGTACCCAGGGCAGGCTTAGTAACAGTCAGGGCTTGACATTAACACCCGCCAACCCGCCAAAGTTTTCAGCTGTTTCAGTTCACACCGCACCGACAAACGCCAACAAACTCGTCTGTTGGAGTTTGTTGGATAGGTGTTGGCGTTGGTTGGAGTCTGTTTTTACCAGACTGAACATGTTTAATCGGCGTTTGTTTGGTCGTCTGAGCATCCAACAAACGGCAACAAACTCTCGGTGCGTTCCAAATGGGATATATCGCCCTCCGAAGGGCACTTCGGAGTGAAAACAATCATGGCCGCCATACTGAAGGGTCGTTCCAAACCGAAGTGTTCAAAACTGGCCACTTTAAAGGGCCCTTCGGAATGAAGGATTTCGAAGGGTATAACTGATGGACACTTCGGACCCCCATAATCCTTTGCACAGTGAAGTTGTTTGTCATCACAGAATGGGTACAGGAGGCTCGGAGTTCGATTTTACTTATAAATGTATGTATAGTATTTTTCTATACTACTGTAATATTTAGGCTATACAAGTTAGATTTAGTACATTATTATGGTCAAAACGATATTGTACTTCAACAAAAATACTTTACAGCTCCCTTTATCAGTCCATTCAAATGTTTCAAATACATAGACACAATATATGGTGCGATAAACCAAAAATAAATAAATAAACTAACGTTAAACAAAGGGCGCAGCTTGCGCAATCTATCCTCCTTGATTGTCTCGTTAAGATGACGCAGAAGTGCGTTCCAAAAAAGGAGTATTTTTGACCTCTACACCCTTCATCCCTTCGAAGCTCTCACTCTGGAGGGTAAACACTTTGAAGGGATTAGGGCATAGGGATGAGCCTTTCCGAATGGAACGCAGGGCCTGACGTAATCTGACCTGGCCACGAACCGTTCCCATTACGATGAGGCAAGTCCCCCGCAAAGACAGCTGTTTGATCGCGCCCGCGCCACACGCACACACAACAAAGCACTAGAAACGTGACATCGCAGCTTGTTCGTTATAAAAAAAATAAAATACAGTTTAAAAAAAAAACATAAAAGGAGCAATAGTCCATAGTGCAATCCATGCCATTCAGCAAGAGCACTGCTCCACTTCACCGAAAGAGAGAGGTATAACACCATGAGAGCAATGCAGGTTTACCTTCAGTTTCGTTTTAAATTAATTCGTTTTGGCTTGTTTAGCTACATGGTTGTATATGACTATGGGTCACATAAATAAAAAGGGTCGCGCTGAAAAAAAGTTTAAAAACCGCTGTATACGCTAATTTATGCAAACGTCTCTCTACCGAACTACCTAGCTTAATTTGCAGAGGACGAAGAGAAAGCACCCGTTTGATAGCCTAAATGAGCCAGTAGTAGAGAAATAATCGTTTAAGAAATAATCTTTTTCGAGTAACGACCCCCAGCACTGTCATCCTTGCTGGAGTGTGATGTGATTTGACGTGATTTGTGACGTGCAGGTGCGCTGGATCGCGTACAACCCAATAGGGTGTCAGAATTGTATATGTTTATTCTCATCCAACCACAATCAAATTCACTCTATCCAGATGGCGTGATTTATCTGGATAGTTTTTTTTTGTTTTTGTTTTTTTTTTAAGCCAGAATGAAAACAAGCCGAAATGAAATAGGAGTAACGAGGCTATTTTTAAAATGTAAGGAGTAGAAAGTACAGATAATTGCGTGAAAATGTAAGGAGTAGAAGTAAAAAGTCGTCTGAAAAATAATTACTCCAGAAAAGTATAGATACCCGAAATTTCTACTTAAGTAAGGTAACGAAGTATTTCTACTTCGTTACTTGACACCTCTGTATATATATATATATATATATATATATATATGTATGTGTGTGTGTGTGTGTGTGTGTGTGTGTGTGTGTGTGTGTGTGTGTGTGTGTGTGCGTGCGTGCGTGTATGCGTGTGTATGCGTGTGTGTGTTCTCATGTGATTCACTCATTAAATCCCAAAACAAAATTTCCCCTGCTATGTTCTGCTTCTAAGCAGTAAGGAAGATTACTTTATTTTAAAAAAAAAAACACTTTCCAAGTGATTGCTCATATAAATAAGGGAATATGGGGGTGGGCGATTACGCAACATCTGGCTTCTGTTTTAACAACATGTTTCAACAACATGGAAAGATATCACGCTGGCAAAGTGCACGGTCACCCTGATTTCCTGCCTCCGCACCCTGTCGGGACTTTCCTGGCTATTTTCAGAAAGAAAAGTCAGAATTTGCAGGTATCTGGATAAGGCAACACACACACACACTCACACACAATCTGAGACGTGCACACTTTGTGGTATGAGGACAAAGAGTCTGACGGGTATGTGAGTACACATGTGATCACGTGTGTAGTTTTCCACCTCTATCCTGTTCTTTCACTCATGATTCATTGAGAAAACATACATTATAGTTAAAAACAATCAAGAGATGCAAGAGATCATGAGATGAGAGTGACTTTCAGTACCAGGGAGTTGCGTGTGTGCAAAACTACATCTTTCTCGTGACTTATATCCATAGCTGTATGAATCAGAAACACTAGTCTGTCTCTACTTCTGTTTAGGTTCATTTAGAGTTGTTTACGACTTAATTGAAATATGCTTCAGGCCTAAAAACATCATAACAATCAGCCACTGTCTTGATCATATTTCACTCTTCATAACTTTTTTGGCAATAGAACGAGAACAAATTATAAGAGATATGAATCTAGTGTGTATGGTCTGAATGCATCATAAGCAGGAATCTCACATTACTGTGAAGCTTGTGACTAGCGAATCTGTCACTCAAACTCAATGTCCGATTAACCCCAACCTGCCAACACAATTTACAATATTCCACCTCTGCATGCACCAATCATTCATATGCACTTGTATTTGCAGTCATTCATACGCATGTGTATTTATAGATGGCATCGCAGTCATCTAACAGGGTAAATTTCATTTTAAAAAAAGTTTACAGGTCACACTTCCTCCAGAAAATAAAAAAGAAATCTATTTTTAATTTTCTCTTAAATTCTGTTGTTTTTTTTTGGAAGTCTAATTATTTTCAGTAATGTTTATGCCTACAGAAAGTTAAACATACAGAAATGTTTCATTATAAACATATTTTTACTTAAATCACTCAAATGCAAAACCTATATATATATTGGTTTTGCATATTATATATATATATATATATATATATATATATATATATATATATATATATATATATATAGCAATAAGAGCAGTATTTTTTAATTATGGTGATAATCGGGAGGTAAAATATACTTAACTGTAATAAAATATAGTCAATAGACTTAAAACTATCATTTTCTTTAAGCAACTGATAATTTCTATTTGTAAACCTTATCAAATACGGTTAAAATTTTAGATTTAGGGGTTAGTTCACCCAAAAATGAACATTCTGTCATAATTTCTTCTTCCTCAAGTTGTTCCAAACCTGTATCAATTTCTTTCTTCTGTTGGACACAAAACAAGATATTTTGAAGAATGTCAGTAACCAGACAGTCCCCATTGGTCCCCATTGACTTCAATAGTACTTTTTCCATACTATGGAAGTCAATGGGGCCCATCAACTGTTTGTTTACCCATATTCTACAAAATATAATTTTTCGAGTTCTACAGAACAAAGAAACTAATATATGTTTAGAACTACTTGAGGGAGAGTAAATGATGACAGAATTTTCATTTTTGGGTGAACTGACATTTATAGTTTTGGACTGTAACATTTAAACCTGCACAAGGCTATACCTTGACTTTACTGGTACAATCCAATTGTGGTTAAATGTGTACCTTGGCACGAGGGAGTCTCCTCCTCTGAGGGTGGTCGGATCTAGCTCAAATATGGAGGAGATGTCATTGCCATCAGGGACGGACACGAGGGTGTACATGACCTTCTCATTGGGCGTCCGCAGACGTGCTCTCAGAGCGTCGTGTTCTGAGTCCAGCTAGTGGAGAGAGAAGACCATGTAACCATGGAGACACATCACCTTGGTCAGTTTATTGATTATGTGACTGAGATAAAACTCGCTCTTAAGTGATGCCATTAGCTGACGAATCAATCGTGACATGTTTACAACTCTGCATGTGACCTGAAATTCCTCAAAGCACTCATGTGCACATACAGGAACAAGAACATGAAGAGGAATGTGAAATCTCTTGATCAGTGGTGCGATATATGTGGGTTCCAGCAAAACAAGTATTTAGTGGTCAATAATGAAGATAAATGTTGTTGCTTCTTAGTTACTTCCAAAGAAACTCTAATGAAACTTTCATTTAGATTTTATAAACTTGACCAAAGGGTCTGTTATCAGCAAACGTAATGATTAACTTTGTGTGTTGATTTGTGTGCAGAGCTTAATAAATACATGCACACAAGCAATAGGAGGGACTGCTGCTATGCTATATACAAAACATGGTGTTATACTGCCACCTACAGGCGATGTGTTTACACTGTTCACACTTGTTTACCCGTAGCTGAAGCGTCACCATGTGGTTGATTAAATTATTGAACACCAAATATAAATTAATTTAAAAATAAATGATCTTTCCAGGGTTTCTGCAGGTTTTATATTAAATTCTAGACATTTTATAAGAACTTTTTAAGATAAAGTAAAGATAATTTGAGGAACATATTCAAGGGAATACAATATGTTCTCTAAATGTAAATGTCTAGGGAGAAACACAATGAGTTAAATTAGCAGCACTTCAGAGTTCTACAACTTCTACACATATCTATTACTTTTTAATTCATTTTAGAATCACTCTTCTCTCAACCACTATATGGACATAACTTTTACTGTATCTTCTGACCACACTGCAAAAAAAAGTGATGTTCTTCCTCAGTATTTTTGTCTTGTTTTCCTGTGCTATTTTCGAAAGATTCCTAAATCAAGAAGATGCATTTACTGGAGATACAAAATTAAGTTTCAAAATGAAGTGAGTTTATGCTTAAAACAAGAACAAAAATCTGCCAATGGGCAACTACTTGAGAAAAATCCACTTAATTTAAAGAGAGGCTTGAAAACATGATCATTTCCTAAAGAAATATTCTGTATTCAAGTTATATTCGACAGCATTTGTGGCATAACAATTTCTATTTGTGGCATAACAATTTTTCACAAAAAAAAAAAAAAAAAAAAAAAAAAAAAAAATTTGACCTGTCTGTGATTTTCTTATTATAAATATCTGTAATGCATTTCAAGGGTTTAAAAACAGAAATAAAAAGCATTTACATTATTTTTGTCCTTTAAAATATGAATTATTCGAGATAAAAGGCTGTCAAAGTTGTAATTTTTGTAGTGGGATGACTGTTGCTAGTTATTCATCATTACCAAATGCAATTCCTGTGTTCTGGATTTTTTCCAAAGAAGGATCTCCTTCCTGTTTCCATGCAAAAGTCTTACTGAGGGTTTTATATAATCATAATAGTTTTAATATTTGAAATAATTTTGCACAGACAAGGTTGGTAGGGATTTCACATTTACATTTTGAATTACTCTAGAAAGTAACTATACTTTTGAAACAATGTGTATTTTAACATTTAGTGTGTTTGTCCCTTTGCTTTCATTTTAACAGTGTTATTGCTAACTTTACAAATATATATTTTTGAAAATAGAAATAAAGCTAAAAAAAATAAAATATAAATATAAGTTGATTGATAGATCTTAACTTGTAAAGAACCACATTTTAAAGATGTAATCAAACAAAGCTGCACAAAGCACACAGACAATTCACAACAGCACATACTGGATAGAATATGTGGAGCTATGCAAAGAGGATTGTGGGAAACAGTACTAAAGGGGCAGGGGCAGGGGCATGAAAATTGTTTTGAGAGCAGATCTACTTAACAGGTGATAGACATCTTTCCAGTTACAAAGAATTTTAAATAACTGATAGTACCTGGAAGTTAAAGGGTGAAAAATCCGCCACCTGAAGCAGGAAACAAAACAAAACAAAAACAAAACAGCCAGTTCAGCTTCCAGCACACAGCATGTAAACATACAGTACTCCAAGAATGACAACTATTTAACCAAGGTAAATCACTTACAGATGAACGGGATTCCTGTGACTCTTCCTCATAGTCAGGATTAACCTATGAACAGACAAAATCACCAAAAACATCACTGAAATGCACAAGGAAATCAGATCATTCTATTTGACAGCTAACTGATGAGGACATTGATTGATTTATCACTCACTACCTAATAAAGAAACTGAAGGTCCCGATCTTTGAACATGTTTACTTGGTTAGCAGGATATGTTTCGGAACTTGACAAACAGAAGATTTTTCCATTCTTTAAAGATTCAAAGTCCACATGATTTTACTTAATGCACATAAATAAATAAATCATATATATGTTATATTATAGAACATATTAAATATTTAATATGAATATAAATATTGTATTAATTGAATAAACTTATTTCAGTTAGTTGCCAGAGCAACATTTCTAAATTCATTTAGTTTAATTTAAAGCACTAAATCTACTAACTGTAAGTAAAAGTGAAACTGAAATAAAACTAAATTAAATGTAAATATTAGTAATATTTTTTAAATAATATAATAAAAACAACAAGCACATAACAAAACTAATAAAATTAAATATATAATCAATTCTAAAATAATAATTTG
The DNA here is from genome assembly GCF_024489055.1 of Chanodichthys erythropterus. Lineage (NCBI taxonomy): Eukaryota > Metazoa > Chordata > Actinopteri > Cypriniformes > Xenocyprididae > Chanodichthys > Chanodichthys erythropterus. Next base: position 6,491,575 of record NC_090226.1, on the reverse strand, counting down.
CAAACTTTCAATCAAACTTGTTACACCTATTAAATTCCTTAACTCCTCAACTGCAAATCTGTCATATAGAGAGCTTTTTTTGTTGTGGATGTGAAAAGACTAACATGTCTGACTTATTAAACTTGTTATAGACTCCAGGTTTTTGTCAAAACATCCTTAAACATATCTGTCTACCCAAGCTATATTCAAAGAACTGTACCCTAAATATGGTTAAACCTGCACTATGTAAGATTTAACCAATTTGGCGTCTAATCGAGCAAAAATGTGCTCAAGTGAGGTTTAAGGCTGTGATGGAAACATCCAGAGGGATGTTGAAAATCTTACAGACTGCAGATTTTGAAAATCTATAGGAAGTTAGTAAGGTTCCCTACCCAGCGAGAGATGTTAGTGCTGATCTGGGAACAGCTGAGAGAGGATCCCGAGCTAGTAGAACACACCTCACTCACCTCTGCTGCCAGGTAGCTTCCTGTGGCCAAGTGTTTAAACCTGAAAAGACTATTCCAGTAGCCAGCGCCACCACGACACGGGTCATGCTGAACCACCTGAAATATGAGATTGGGAGAAATGTCAAGCGACGGAGTGGAGGGGGAAGAGGGGAGACAGACAACACAAAAGGGCTTCTGATTCAGATAGTTTCATTTCACTCTCATTGAGTTAGAAGCATAAAAGCTTCCCACAATGCATAATGCAATTTAACATTACACACAAAAAAATCAACAAATATTTAGGGGCCAATCAGTGAAGGTGCATTGGCACCTATTGTAATTGTTAGTGTTCTTATTCTTCTTTCGCTATCGAGTCTGTGGCAGCCCATAGAACCACTTGTGGGAAAGTTATGAAATTTGGCACACCTATAGAGAACAGTCTGAACTGTCACCATTGCAAATTTGGAGTCTCTAACTCAATCTCTCTAGCACCACCAACTGTCCAAATTTGCACTCACATTTATGCTAACAACTTTTGATCACTACGGGCTAGAAACAAAATAAGTCTTGGGCTGCGTTCCAGTTTGGTTTTAGACACGCACTCGCGAACTTCCCTAAACACTTCCCCTCGGGGGAATCCCTGCCGCCATTTGGAAAGTGCGTTCCACTTCGTGAAGTGGACGAGGGAAGTTTATATGCACAGATCCTCGCTCCCTCGATTTTGACCGAGGGAGTGAGTCTACGTCATATGTACACTTCAGGCAGCTCCATAACCCACAATGCAACACGATTGTGACGTCACCGCATATCGCGTTTAATTTACCCCACCACAAACAACTCTATGATATATTAATTATTTTTTAAACATTTAAAACACACATATATACATATAGAATGCTGTATTAAACAATTTTGTAAGGGGAAAAAATAAATAATAAATCAGCTCCATTGCGGATTCCAAGTGATCAAGGGCTTAGGACGTTCCAGTTCAGCCCAGACAAAGGTTCCGCCAGAAGTGGGCACTCGTGCAACGTAAGCAATGACGTACATCCGAGTCAACGAGACCGAGTGAAGTTAGCGAGGGAAGGGCATTTAAAAAACTAACTGGAACGCAGCCCTAGTACATGTCATCACAAGCATAACCTGTGGCTACATGCAGCGTTTCAACACAGCGCCACCTACTGGTCAGGAGATATGAAATGGTTATTTTTGCTTATAACTTCTGAAGAATTTGCCCAAAAATCATAAAACATGTAGCATTTTATTCAGTGTAGCATACCAAGTCAAATGATATGCAATTTTTCCATATCGGCCATCTTGGGAGTCACCCATTTAGAATTTTGTCATAAATAGCTGTATTTAATGAACACATTATATCATTACAAAATTTTGTTGTTGTGAAACTGTATGTAACATCAGGATCATGTTGTGAACGTACTCTAAACGTTTAAAAACAGCACCACCTTCTGGTCAAAATTTATAATTACATTTTAAAAAATAGCTTTTGATTACTTTTGCCAATTTTAATGAAACTGGTCTCGTTAGATTCCTTGAGTCATACGGAGAACAATAATACCAATTAAACCATATTCGGTCGACTTGTCCACCATTTTGAATTCCTACGAAAACCTACTTCAAACTCCTTCTAGACCGTTAGTCCGATTTTCACCAAAATTGGCTCAGATCATCTTCAGATCATTTTTCGATTGACCAAACTGTTCTCGAATAACACATCAACGAAATTTGATGGCATGGTTCCAAGCTGATTCTGAGGCTGTAACACTGTAACGGTTTGCCAAATTGACACCAAACTTTGTATGTGTCATTGGCTGAATCCCAAATGGTCTTGTGGACTTACAATGGCTGCCATGTGCGAGTGTCCATTAAGTCCACGAGACACTAGGGCAGGGGTGTCCAATCCTGCTCTTGGAGGACCTGCAGAGTTTAGCTCCAACCCCAATTAAACACACCTGAACCAGCTAATCAAGGTTTTTAGGCATACAGGTAACTTCCAGGCAGGTGTGTTGTGGTAAGTTGGAGCTAAACTCTGCAGGACAGTGGCTCTCCAGGACCAAGTTTGGACACCCAGGCTTCAGAAGGGTGCTAACGAGCACCCTTTTTGTGGCCGATATGTACTGGTGCGAGCTCCGCGGCAGACCTCTTCCCAACAGTCAAAGCGGTGTTACGTCACGAAAGTGCAGACTCGTAAAAAGAGACTGAGTGTTTAGGGTGCCACTTGGGATTCAGCCATTGTCTGCTCACACAACATCAATTTGGTAACAGAGCCACCTATTGGTCAAAAGTGATAAGCAATTTAATAATATTACATGTGATTGTATTTGTGATTTTTCAGCCATTTTGATTAAAATGAATAAGATAATTGCTGCTCGCAGCTATATTTTATACATGGTTTTGTAAGCTCACTGTAAATTACACAAATACATACATATCCTGTGACAGCTATAATTGAATGCACAAATAAATGCACAGCCGTTCACATTTGTACTCTGCATCGAAAATATATATGAATGCACTTTTGCATCTTTATGAATCTTTGAGGCTTATTTGCTGCATTTTTATAAGCCATTTGATCGGTTATTTCACAGGGCCATAAAGACCATTTGCAGTCACAACGTGGATGATTCACATTGGTGTCAAAGACTCTGGTTCTATGGAGGAGAACTTATGCAACGCAAAAATATTTACAAAGCAAAAACAATCACTAAATTTCTATCCATTAATTCATCTCTCTGTATGCGACTGTACAATTTGAAGCAAAATCAATACATGTTCTTATGAATAATTAAGCGGGATGCAACTAATGAATAATTATGAGAGACAATGTACTATAGGTGTAAGAAAACGCCACATCCTGAAATGTTGACACGAAGATTAATTTAAACCCAGAAGTTGAAAATAGGTTTAAAAAAGGTTAAATAACAACTAGTTTTCTCCTACAACTAAAATTAACGAATGGTAACTTTGTTTTCCATGATGCGCAATACAGAAAATCTCAGAAAATATAGTTTAGTGTTTCATGACAAAACATGCAACTCACCTCCACTTCCCACAATGCTTTGCTGCTGGTGGCAGAGGTGGCGGACTGGCGGCCAGTGGTTCGCAAGAACACATGTTGCTTCTTCCTGTGTTCATCGCAAGTGAGAAACTTCTCCTGCTCGGCATGGAACAGCCGAACCACGTCACCCTTAGCAACCACAAAGAAGGAATTAGCACCATCACACTCTAAAAACTGCCTAAATGATCCTTTAACAACAACTCCAAGACCTCAGAATATATTTCATGCGTTTACCCCTTTAAGAATGATTTCCTTGTTGTCACTCCATTTCATAAATAAAACAATCTTCCAGCTAGTGTTGCAGTTCACTGAGTTCACCTGAGAAGAACGGAAGTGAAAGAGAGTCTTAAAATAAACTATGGTATTTTTGAACATTAGCACTTACTAAAAACAATCATTTACAATACAGAGATGTTTCGGCTGAGAGAGTTGATCTTAAATTAGCATTATCATAGCATAAAAGCCTACACTGGGTTCAGAGTGTTCTAATTGCATGGACAGTAATTCCATTTTTATGCAGCTAAAGCTAATTAAGAGCTGATTTACCGACAGTATGTTTCCATTTAAACCACTTATTGCAAAGCCGTTAAGAGCAGAATGGTACTAATAGTGTAATTTACATACATTCACACTACATTTTGTAATGAACATCAACACAAAAAGATAAAACTGAAAGAAAAACAGACAAACCTCGTTGCAGCCAGGATTGTCCACCAACTGATGGCTGCTGGCGTGCAGAGGCTGTCCTGCGTTTACCGGATTCAAGACCACTTTATCCCCAATCACAACCTAAAAGAGAAAAATGAAACTCAAAATTGTGCATTGTTGTTGTATGTGCAAAACTAATGGGATAGTTCACCCAAAATTGAAAATTCTGTCATCTTTTCTCACCCTCAAGTTGATGGGCCCCATTGACTTCCATTCTATTTTTTTCCCATATTATGGAAGTGGGGTCCATCAACTGTTTGGATACCAGCATTCTTGTCGTGTTCAGCATTAGAAAGAAACTCATACAGGTTTGGAACAACTTGAGGGTGAGTAAATGATGAAAGTGACTGTCATGTCAACAACTTTGACTTCTGTGGGAAAATTTAGTAAAATGTGTATAAATACATATAAGTAAATAATAAGTAAATTAATAAATAAATATGTTGTAATTTTATTGGTTTATTTACGAGTATATACACAACGACTCTCTGTACACAGAATAAAATTAAGAAAACAGAAACAGATTTTTAAAAAATTAAGAAAAATCAGAAGTATAATAAATAAGTATAAGATATAATTTATAAAAAAAACAAGGATAAGATATAATAATTATTTATTAATTATTAAGTATGTTTTTTTTTTAATTAACACTACTCATTAAATTAAGTAATAAAGTTATTAATATTAAATAAATTAAATGTTTCTATTTTTATGTGCCATAACTAAATGCATGATTTTCTACCGGTCAAACCTAGTAACAACTAATCTCAAAATAAAAGTGACAATTTAATATATTTAATGTCACCATGAAATCAAAATGACAATTCTTGTTTTTCTAGAATGTTGCAGTATTTATTATAAATGATTTACCCGTGCACATTATTATTATTTTTTTCAATTCAAGTGCCCTAGCAATTTTTAATCAAAATAACTTCTTATCTTTTCTGATGACGTGTTTACAGGTGTGGCAACCTGTCACTCACATGAGCTCCACCAATAGCAAACCATAACCATCCAATCAATTCCCCATGGACAAAATCAAGTCCTGCCCTACACTTTTTCTTATTCGATAAGCTGTTTAGGGAAGAAAAGGCTTTTGCAACTTCCAACTTTAAGCTCAATTAGTTAACTTCACAACCTCAAGAATACCACACATTTGTTAATCTCTCATAGTGCCTCAGTTTTGCACATATTTATATCCCACAAGACCAGGTTCAGTTCAGTTTTAAAGCATTGCCGTGGTTTTCCATGATGGGGGTGCAGTGTCACAGTGTCGCTCTCTCCCACATAGGCCATTTTTAATGACATTAGCAGGGGAATTTTGACATCATGTGAGCTTTGACATCATGTAACGGTCAATGGGACCTTATGTAAAAAACACTCTTTACCCCAGAGATCAGCAGCGGATGACACCCCATGGCCCCCATGCAACAACAGCTAATGCAGCAAATGGTGAAATTTTTATGTCTGGTTCTGTTCAGATCGCATCTTTTCCAGAGTCTTAAGAGTTGTAACTACAGCTCAGGCCATTTAGAACCCCTAGTGCATAGAGTCCATTTGACATCAGAGTTCAATTTATTTACTTCCAAATTCAGCCTCACACCAAGGAATTCTACCAGAGTCTGAAGCGTGAGGTTCTGAATTTATATAATTTGAGCCAGTTTGCAGGCCGGCATTTATTGTCACTGCTCATCTCCACTGTGGTTGAAGGACAGGACAATTACAAAAAATCTGACCCCAGTTAACTATTTGAACTGTGTATGTTGCCACTCACACTGTCTCCTATGGAGCGGAGTTTGTAAAAGGGCTGTATGTAGAACCAGGAGCCTTCGTTTCCAGCTGAGTCCAGCGTCACACGCATGGCGTTCTTCTCCAGCAAAGCAGGTAGTCGTTTATTCACAGTAAGGTACTTATTGCTTTTTAAATGCAACAGCTGTGAAATGGAGAACACTGATATTAATAGTGCAAACAAACAACCCCTTTAGCTATACACATGACCATAATTAAGGTCACATGCTGAAGTCATATGACACTGTCTTATATTAGGATGAATTATGAAGAGCATGAATGCAAGCTCAATGACACAGAACAATGGATTCCTGTCCTGCCAAGTCCTCAGTGGCACAGTGAGATCCCTCTGCCTCCCGTCTGCCAGCTGGCTGACCTACCTGAATAACGTTTCCGTACTGTATCACCGTTCCCAGCAGCTTCCGGTTTTCCGATTCATTCTGTTTCTTCTCTAGATCAGCAGCATGCTGAAAAACAGAGGGGAAAAAGACAATATACATAAATGTAAGTGCCATGAAGCGAGTTTATGAAACAACATTTAAAATCAACAATTATTTGAAATAGATGTAATGAACATTAACAATATTTAATGGTCGTGTTTAATATTAAAATACACTTACACTTATGTCAAATTTAATTAAAGATTTTATAATATCTTACCCAAGTAGCATAAATGCCCAGATCCACAAAACCAAAATGTGTAGCGTATTGAACTCACGTGTAGTTTGTTGAGTAGTACAGTGTCTGTGGTGCTGTTTCCACCAGGTTTTGCTGCTTTCCAGAACTGTTTCTGTGCTGAGTACCTGTTCATTGGACACAACTTGAACAGACAGTCTGGAAGGAAAGAGAAAATGCAAATAAAGTGCTTTATGAAAAGTTCACACAAGCATTTTTCACTTATTGGACGAGTTCTTACACTGTGTAAATACCTGTAAATAAAGTTTTCAAACAATTTTAAGTACGTGCACCCACAGTCAGGAAGGCTCAAGTACCACTTCATCAACACCAAACCAGAAACTAATTATTTAGCATTATCATTAATATTATTTTCCAAATTAAAATAAATAAATAAAAGGTTTGTTTTCTTCCCTTAAAAATGAAGAGGTTAGAGGTTTCCCCCCAAAACAAACAGCTGTTGCTGCTAAACACTATTAATTTCTTAGGTGTGGTAGAACGTCTTTTTAAAAGATGCAATATAAGTCTAAGGTGTCCCCTGAATGTGTCTGTGAAGTTTCAGCTCAAAATACCCCATAGAGTTTTTTTTTATTAATTTTTTTAACTGCCTATTTTGGGGCATCATTAAATATGCGCCGATTCAGGCTGCAGCCCCTTTAAATTCTCGTGCTCCCCACCCATGGAGCTCGCGCTTGCCTTAAACAGCATAAACAAAGTTCACACAGCTAATATAACCCCCAAAATGGAACTTTACAAAATGTTCATCATGCATGCTGCATGCATGCATCAGATTATGTAAGTATAGTATTTATTTGGATGTTGGTAACTTTAACCACATTTAACAGTACATTAGCAACATGCTAATGAAACATTTAGAAAGACAATTTACAAATATCACTAAAAATATCATGGATCATGTCAGTTATTTTTGCTATTGTCCTTGCTTGCTTACCTAGTCTGATGATTCAGCTGTGCACAGATCCAGACGTTAATACTGGCTGCCCTTGTGTAATGCCTTGAACATGAGCTGGTATATGCAAATATTGGGGGCGTACATATTAATGATCCCGACTGTTACGTAACAGTCGGTGTTATATTGAGATTCGCCTGTTCTTCAGAGGTCTTTTAAACAAGTGAGATTTATATAAGAAGGAGGAAACAATGTTAGTTTTATTGACCAAATGTAGACTAAAATTCCCAGATGTTTAGTTGACTAAAACTTGACTAAACAAAATCAGGACATGGTTGACTACATATGATAATATCTATAAAGTAAATTTGACAAAGGCACAGGAGTAAGTTTAAAAATACATGAACACTACTGCTAAGTACATTCAAAATATCTAATTAAGAAAGAAAAAATGTAATCTGTTATTTATTATACTGAAAATTAAAAAAAATTCAAATCCCCCTGGAAACTGCTTAAGTTTCACTGGACTAACTGACCTTTCAAACATGAAACAAAAACTGCAATATATATCCATCAGTACTGATTCACCAAGGTGTATTTAGCCATTTTTAGAAAGGATAAGCAGGTTAATTTGAGACATTGCGGCCCATTTAATTGTACTCTTTATTATTCTATGAAATGATAAGGGTACCTGTGACTGCAGGCACAACTGACTACAACAACTCATTTAGTTTCCAAAGGAGGACACAAGAGGATTCAAGTTTGTCTCACATTCGCTAAATGACTCGGTCACATTGCCAGTTTAACTTCAAGGCGAGTTGAATCTAACAAACCCCAAGCTTAGTGTCCAGTAAAATACAATTGATACAAGTTACAACTGTTGATATAAATGCAAACAAGTTGCAACTGAAGTAATAACTGAATCAGAATTTTTATTTGATTCATTGAATAGAGCAGACCATGTTTACACAGCTGTAACAACAGCTGATGTAACTATGGTAATCTAGCAGAAACTATGGTTACCATGGTATATTTTTGTGAGGTACAGCACACTAACCAGTTAGTGTTTCCCACATTACAGCCTTACACAGAATAGGAAGCTCTTCTTGTCACACATATAAACTTTGAGGATGAGATATTATCGTGTTAACCAGCAAGTTACGTTCCTTGAGAACCAGTTACAATGTTATCATGATGGGACTGGACTGCACTGAGAGCCAGGCTACCTGACAGCATATAAGAGGAAGAAAAAAAGTAACAGGAAGGGAGGGAAGACACACAAGAGGACATGATTAAGTGTGACGGGTAAAAATAGCACTGCGTCCACAGAGCGAGCTGAGAAATGCGGCCAACACTTACGCTAGCGCTCAGGGATTAGCGACCAGGGAACGAGGGGTGGAGGGGGGAGATGAGAAGAAACACTGAAGGACAGGAGGTTGAAAGTTAAGAGAGGAGAATTTGGGACAGAGGATGATGGTGAGAAGAGGAATGGAAGGAATGATGGAAGAGAAATATAGGTTGATGGTGCCGAGGGCAACGCGAGGTCAAGCGAAGAGATGAGAGGGAGTTAGCATGCTAAAACACAGAGATAAGTCATGTCATACCACACCAAAACAAACACTAGGATATCAAACAATTATGGACAAAAAGAAATGCACAATTAACAGGAACCTCAAAGTGTGATGCTTCCACCACTCCATTTACTATGGTTTTACAATAGTAACACTAATTGTAAAGTACTTTGTACAGAAACATTATCATTAGGGCTAATAGCCTACCAATAAGCTGAATAATATTTTCATATAATGGCAGATAACACGTAACTGGCTGATATTAAAATTTACATTTACATTTGTTCATTTTGCAGATGGTTTTATTCAAAGCGACTTACAAATGAGGAACACAGCAGCAAGCGATTCATCGTAAAGAGGCAAATGAACACAAGAGCTCATAATACTGTAAATAAAAAATGATAAAAAAAATAATGTATTAAAATATAAAAAACGCTATGCTATTTTGTCTAATAAAAAAAAAAAATCAACCATTTTAATTGCTGCGAGTCAATATAGGCATCACTGAATTTTGAAGATTTGCTAAATATTACATTTACCAGTAATTTAACTTTAAAGGGTTAGTTCACCCAAAAATGAAAATTCTGTCATTAATTACTCACCCTCATGTGATTCCACACCCGTAAGACCTTCATTCATCTTCAAAACACAAATTAAGATATTTTTGATAAAATCCTGTGGTTCATGAGGCCTTCATTGCCAGCTAGACAATTAACACTTTCAGATGCCCAGAAAGCTAAGAAAGACATATTTAAAACAGCTCACATGACTACAGTGGTTCGACTTTAACGATATGAAGCGACAAGAATACTTTTTGTGCACCAAAAAAACAAAATTATGACTTTATTCAACAATATCTAGTGATGGGCGATTTCAAAACACTGCTTTGTGAAGTTTTGAAGCTTCACAAATCTTTTGTTTCGAATCAGTGGTTCGGAGCACATATCAAACTGCCAAAGTCATGTGATTTTAGTAACATCATAAGTGTTTCGAAATTTCAATGGTTCACCACTGGAGGCATGACTTTGGCAGTTTGATGCACGCTTCAAACTACTGATTCGAAACAAAAGATTCGTAAAGCTTCAAAGCAGTGTTTTGAAATCGGCCATTACTAGAAATTGTTGAAAAAAGTAGTTTTTTTTTTTTTTTTTTTTTGCACACAAAAAGTATTCTCGTCACTTCATGACATTAAGTTTGAACCAATGCAGTAACATGAACTGTTTTAAATATGTCTTTAGTACCTTTCTGGACATCTAAAAGTGGCAATGGAGGCAATGGAGGCCTCACTGAGCAATCGCATTTTATCAAAAATAACTTAATTTGAGTTCTGAAGATGAATAAAGGTCTAACGGGTGTGGAACGATATGAGGGTGAGTAGTTAATTTTTCGGTGAACTAAGTGAGCATTAGATGACCATAATGGTAATCTACTGTAAATGTAACAAAAAAAGAGGAACATTTTACTATATTGATATATATCCAATATCAACCAATAACATCAGCTGATAACCGGTATGGTACATATATATCATGCATCCCTATGAAGACAATCAATAGATAATTCTTATATTTAATAAGTCCAGGGTTAAGGTCTGTTTCAATAATCATTTTAATAATCATTCTAACTCTAAGAGAATAGCAAAATTCACACCACAACTATAGCTGGGTGTCCATCCAAACGTGAAGCGAATCTTTTCAAAGTTCACAAAAAAAAAAAAGAATGAAAAAAAAGTGAATTACGTGTTTCCATCAAGTTGTTGTTAAAGCAGATGGTTTTGGTAACCTAGTAACCAACAGTAAATAAAACACCATCAGTGGAAACAATCACATGGGTTTAATCAAAGACTATAGAATAACACAAGACGTGTCACTCATATTGTTTTGAATGGGAGAAAGTATAACACGCAATATGGCGGAATAAGTCCCGCCTTCTAAATAAGAGCCAATCGCCGACTGGTAAAGTCAACGCATCACTTCAGCGGCCGTTAGAATCACCGGTTTCTATAGAAACAGTCAGACGAGTGCCTCTGAAGAGACACGCATTTAGGTCTGCGCATGCGCATTAGCTTGATCCAGCCTGAAAAATACAGGTTTTTTTGTCATGATTCGAGCGTTTAGAAACTAAATTTATGAGCCGGTTGTTGTTAGATTTCATTGGTGATTTCAAATATGAAATTTAATCGTAAGGTTGGCAAACAGTTTTGGAGAATTTGATGTTTCCCCATTCAAAGAGATTGCATGATGCCCAGGATGCCCGAGAGGCGTTTCAAAGATGGCCGCCGAGTGAAATGACTTGTCTTAAAGGGACTTTGGTTTAATGTTCACAACATCAGAATTTCTATCCCCCATTATTTGCATTAACTCTTTTTCACACAAGTCAAAAACCTCCTCAAGTGAGCATAAAAACTTTTTCGCGAATTAAGGGAATTGTGTTTCTATCACTCATATCTGATGCAATACTTCAAAATGCATATAAAAACAAGGTGATAGAAAAAACATAGCTTATCACTTTCAGAATTTTTTTCTAGCTGATCAATGATAAAAAACTGATTTGAGAGAAAAATCTGAATTTTAATGCAAATTTTAAAGCATTTACAGCAGAAGACAACAAAACTGCAGCGGACGCTTTATAAACAGAATGTTATGGTGTGAAAGTGTGGACACTAATATAGTTATCTTTACAGTTTTCTGTGTCCTCTAAAGGCCCACCACGTGCAAAGTTTCAGTTTCTTTTTTAATGAAGTGAAAACTAATGGTAATATCCATATGCAGACTTTCACAAATTCACACAAACGCAAAGTAAAATAGTGCCATGACGTGTCAAAGCAAGACCCATAACGCTACAATACTTAAAGGGATAGTTCACCAAAAATGAAAATTCTGTCCTCAGTCACCCGCAAGTTGTTCCAAACCTGTGTGAAATTCTTTCCTCTACTGAACACAAAACAAGATGTTCTACAGAATGTGGGTAACCAAACAATTACATATTGTAAACTTATGAGTCCTGCTTTGACACCTAATGACTATTTTGCTTTCCACTTTTTAACATCAAAAGTGACGCTGATGTCTGTTCCAGAGTCAACAAAAACTCATGTTCATGTTCACTCTCAAATTTTTTTTTTTTCATGTAGTTTTTTTCTGTAGTAATCTGAGATACAATGCCCTGTCTGGCATCTGATGAACAATTAAGAGGATACATTTTCAAAAAACACCTTTAGGTAAACGTTTAAAATACTGTAGCTGACCTTCAACTGAAGACACTTTTCTTTTGAAGAAAATATTGTAATGTGAAGGAGTCTAATGATAGGTTTAGTCTAACCATCCGTTTTGACTGAACAACAGCTTTAAAAAGCGTGTGTTAGATATGAATGTGTTAGCACAGCTCTCAGAAACAACGGTCAGCGATCACTATCTTGTTGCCCTTGTTGCCCTGACTGTGATCATCGCTAAAATTCACAGGACAAAAACATAATGGGTCCCTCTTGACTGAAGCTAATATGCTAGCGGGACAATATGCTCACAGGACCCTGGGATACGTTTAAGGCCGTGACCCAGGATCAGAAAGGAAGGGCAAACTTTTGAATGACACTCTAAGGCTCTCTGGAAACCAGGTCTTTTAAACAGCTTAAGCAGGCTATTAATACCATGAGGGATCTAAAGATTTAGTGGTAACACTCTCTCAAAGCAGAAGTACAGTGAGCAAAGCCCTGCTACTAGTGTTGTGCTACAGCTACCTGAAGAAAGCAGAAGAGAGAAAGGAGGAAAAAAGGATTCTTCTATGACTCAGAAAAAACTCAAGTGTTTTCCCCATTACAGCCTTGCTCATAATAGCAGTATCATAATGGAATGCAATAAAGTGTTCATAAAATGCCACAAATTTCTTAAAAAAATGAATAAAAAAATTATATATAATTATAATAGTAATAATATTATGTGTGTAATATAATATAATATAATATAATATAATATAATATAATATAATATAATATAATATAATATAATATAATATAATATAATATAATATAATATAATATAATATAATATAATATAATATAATATTTATAGTACTGCATTTTTCCTAACGAAACCATGTGGATTTTTCAATGAATAAAATGTCTGCTTAAATACAAAAAATATAAAAAAAATAATAAAAATGATATATAAATAATTATAATTATTAGTGTAGTGTAATTAAAAAAAATAAATATATATATATAAAATATATAATAAAATATCTGCTTAAATACAATATAATTATAACTATATATAATTATAATTATAATTATATAATTATAAGTGTAATTAAAAAAAATTCATTTATATATATATATATATATATATATATATATATATATATATATATATATATATATATATATATATATATATATATATATATATATATATATATATATCTCAATGACGTGACGGCTCTTTTTTTTTTTTTTTTTGTTCAAAGGCCTTAATATTAATAAAAAAAAAAAAGTATGCAAGGTAGTAAAACTAGATCTCTTTTATTGAATCCAAAAGATTTTAATTATATTTTGCTACATACTAGGTATTTTAAAGATTTCAAAGTGTCAAAAGGTCAATCGGTTTAACCTTCCAAAGGCCAATACAGCCATTTCATTTGTTATTAAAATATCTTAAAATGTAATAAATGTATATATTTTTTATTCAGGCATGATTTTATAACATCATATTATCACAGTGCAAAATGGTATTAAAATTATGTGTAGAAGTCGTTGCTTTGTTATGAGAAAGAATGTCCGGAAAAATTAATTTCGTTGACGTCATTCGGAGTAACCAATATAAAGGGACCATCTTGGATCAAGTCATGCGGTCAATATCATGTGACAGGATGTGACATCATTCAGATACCTGCAAAGTCCACATGGTCATGAAGCAAAGTAACTAACTCTCTCTTAACTATCTAAAAAATTCATGTTTTCATTCACTTATAGACGTTCCGAAACATCAGGTCATTCGGTACAACCACTATAAAACATGGAAAATGTTGTAATATTTTAAAAACTTGTGCTAAATATAAAATGTTTGCTTGTCCTTTTGCTAGCTAGATATCAGCCTGCTAGCATTGTTTGAAAATATTGTCATTTGGTAAAAACAAAAATTTTGGTTAAACCGAAAGTCTTTTTCTTGTAAAAAATGAGAAAAGCTTAATCTCATTGTTAACTTAATAAAACTTCAAAATTAATTATATCTCCATTATCTTTTTTTTTTTTTTTTACACACTTTTAAAAACCTTATTTGTCAATAACCCATATATATAAATGAATGTGAAAACTATGTCTAAAATTAAAATGCATTTAAAGAGAAATACTCAACCCCACTGCAATAACAGCCAATTTACATGAAACAAATCCCATGAATATCTAGGTGAACGTGATTTCACCAAGTAAAAACTTGTTTGTTGATCCTGGAACAACATTCCAATCAACCAACCAATCAGATTTGAGGGACAAATTTACAGTTTATGTCAAGGTTATGATTACAACCAAGGTTTGGTGTTTCTACATCAGTGTTATTCTTTTCCCTCTGATTTTAGGGATAAGTTACGGGTAGGGTTAGGTTTTGGGGTAGGGATAGGGATCAAACAGGAATGTTGTTCCAGGAACATGTCTTGCTTAGTAAAATCACGGTAACCTGAATATCTAATATCTAGCTACTTCACACAAAACATTACCAACCACTCAATTTGACGCTGTAGTTCTAATCTTGTATTTGACATTTAGGCCGAAGTCATTGTCTATAGTTTCAACTTTGTCTCATCCTGAATGAGAAACCTGTGGTAGACCTCAGGCCTAATGTGTCTGTCCATCTACACAGCTGTGCCTCATTAATCAAACAGGAAGTGCATCAGCAGATGTTTGTTCAGTGGTGTGTGGCAGCTGTGTTAAGACACCAGCAATAGCAAAATTTAAATTAAAAATGAACATATTTAATTATTTAACCCTAAAAAAGGACGTTTACCTCAAGGACATTTACACACTGTCCATCTTTGGCTAGAGATTTTTTGAAGCTGGGAGCAGGAGACCATGATCATCTCTATAATCACAACACAAGAGCTTCATTGTTCCAGCCTCTGTATCCATTTCAACACCAGGCCTAAAATACTGTAATTTAGACATTCAATACAAAAAAACTCCAGCCTGGCATATAAACATGACACAGAGCCTTAAAACCTACTCAAGAAAAAAGCCTTTTGAAAAAGTAGTTATAACTACATTACACAAAACACTGACTTCAAATAGCTAACTAAATGAAGATATTTGAAAACTCATTTTATAAATGTATATATATAAAAATATATAAATATATTTTATTAAAACACACATTTTTCCTGAAGATTTTTAAAATGAATAAAATCTACAAATCATGAACGACTTCATATACGACACCATAAACTACACCATTATGAAAAGACTCCATAATCTACACTATTAAGAAAACAGCTAAGCCACTTTCACACAACTGAAAAATGCAGTTAAGTTAGTAGGAAACAATGCTTCCCTGTGAAAAGCGTTTGAACTGCGAACCCTACTAGTTAGTTACACTTTCAGTTTACCTTAGTTCATGAGAAAATTTTCTATTCAAACGCTTCACCACAAGATTATGACTATACTAACACCTGCAGCTGGTTACAGTAAGACTTTATGTGCATATCTGCCTGCGTTCGGAGCCGCTAATGTCATTCAAAGCCAGTAATGAAATGGGTACTTTTCATAATATTTACATATGGTATCAGTAATAATGTGACAGCCATCTGCTGCATTCACAGCTAACAGTTCAAAAGAACACTAT
The DNA here is from genome assembly GCF_024489055.1 of Chanodichthys erythropterus. Taxonomy (NCBI): domain Eukaryota; kingdom Metazoa; phylum Chordata; class Actinopteri; order Cypriniformes; family Xenocyprididae; genus Chanodichthys; species Chanodichthys erythropterus. The sequence continues at coordinate 6,475,601 of NC_090226.1, read as the reverse complement.
GATCAGAGCAAACATGACCTTGCTATATCACAAACTCATCAAGGCGCTTTGTATTTGCCTAGATACATCCAATTAAGTCTAATTTCCATCAATGACACTGCAGAATGTTTTGCCTCTGCAGCCATAACTGTGTTTGGCTAATGTCCTGAATATTTTTTTGAATATTCTAATATAAAGTGTTGGATTTTGGGGGGTTTTAGGATTTTTTTTTTAACCTGAGAATAAACTTAAAGAAATAATTCAACAAAAAAATTAAATTATAATAATTATGTTGTAACATATAATTATGATGGAACATATTTACACAGTCAAACCAAGAATTATTCAGACATTTTTTATATTTTTACTAGTGGGTGCAGGACACTATAGTTCATTTATGTAAGTGAGGATAGCAAAATAAAGTAAACTGTGACATATTATACCCAAAAAAATCTTCATACAGTGGACTACCAGTAAAATTGATACAAATTTGGAACCAAAAATTATTCAGACACTTTGACCTGACCATGTTTTGTGTTTATCAGACATAATAAAGATTATTTTTTTCTGACGGTTTAATTCTGAGATCTTGTCATATTGTATTACCATTTTTTTAACTATAGTGAATAAACTGTATTAATGAATGAAATGTTCAAGGTGTCTGAATAAATTTTGGTTTGACTGTATAAACACACAGAAAAAAAAAAAGAAAAAAAAAAACAACATCTTAGGTTGGGAATGACATGAGGGTGAGTAAATTTGGGTGAACCATCCCATTAATAAATTCTACTTTACTTGAGCCAGTCATTTGCTGAACTCTAGGCCAGAATGTTCTTAAGTCTAACATTTGTCAGATTATGAAATGATCTTTAGAAAAGGTTAAGCATATGTGAGGCTTTGAAGACTGAATTTTGGCAGACTGAAGTCATTTCAGACAAACTCAGGGTGTCAAGTAGCAGAAGAGGGCAGACAAGAGATGATAAAAGCCTGAAACAGTAGCTGGGTGGAGAATAGCTGAAGGAGGAGGCCAATTTTTTTGTTACAGTGCATGAAGAAGCATGACTGCTTAGCTGCCAGTGTCATAAAAGACCAGTGTAAGGGAACTGGGTAGGAAATACTACCATTCAACAACAGACAAAAACTGAACAAATTTCACAGACATTTGATGAACAGAAATGGAATAATGAGTCCCTGAACAGAGAAAGAAGAGAATTGCAGTTTCACTATGTTTCAAGTAATGTGATTGGCTGTTCTCCAACAATGTCACACTGCATTTTAAAATAAATAAATATAAAACCATGCAGATTTTTAAATGAATAAATTCATTATTTAAATAAAATAAAATAATGACCTTTTTTTCTTTTTCTTTCAAGTAGTCATTGAAATTCACTGTTTGTGTTTGTTTCTCGATACAGAGTTGTCTCTATAGAGAGAATTTGTGTTAGCTTTTAATGTCGGTCAAAGCTAAAAGATCAAATGCTAAACATTCTGCCCTTCTATGAGTCTTTTGAGGATATATTAAACCAGACAGGGAGAACCAACCATCTAGCCGGCTAACTATAGAGGTGTCTTACTCTCAGCTTCATCCATCATTCTCTATAAAAATACAACATCTGATCTTTCCATCAAAATCTGTCACACTGAAGCCAAAGTGATGGTCTAATCAAACTGACAGGCACGCATGGACACGCTACGATACACACAATAAACTCCTGAGCAAACGCCAACACATAGAACCATACAAAACATGCTGACAAAGACCCATCCATCTGCCACATTCACTCATTCTCATGATCAACCATAGAGAGCAGTGTCAGGAGCATCTGATCTGCTGTTCGGAGTATCACACAGCTCATTGCATAAAGTACAAGAACACTAAAGGCCCCAATATATTTCAAGAAAAAAAAAAAAAAAGTGCAAAACGAAAAAAAAAAAATTAAGTTCAAGAAATTCAGCAAGGACACACTAAAATCATCAGAATTTACAGTATAGACTTTTAGATTGGAAAAAAAAATATCAGAGTTTCTCCAAAAATAATGAGCACAGATGTTTTCAACATTGATCATATTAACCAGAGCAACAAATCGTCATATTAGAATGATTCCTGAGGATCATGTGACACTGAAGAATGGAGTAATGATGCTGAAAATTCAGATTTGCCATCACAGGAAAAAATAATTTAAAAATATATTAAAATAGAAAACTGTCATTTTAAATTGTAATAATATTTCACAATTTTTACTGTATTTTCGATCAAATAACTGCAGCCTTGGTGAGCATAAGAGGCTTCTTTCAAAAACATTAAAAAGTCTTACCAACTCCAAACATTTAAACAGTAGTGAATGGAGCTACAGCGGCAGAACATCTTCAATACATAATAACACACAAAACTAGCACATGGTTTCAGAAGTGTCATATGGACCATGTTCATGAAAGATAAAGTTGTTTTTTTTTTATCATTCTAGGAACCAGAATGGTTTAGAGAAAGAGCAGCTAAAAAAAAAAAAAACTAATTTTATGTTTGGAACAACATGAAGGTGTGCAAACAATGCCAGACTTTCCATTTTTGAATGAACTAGTCCTTTAAACGTATAGTTGCAAAAGCAGCTAATTTTAAGGGTCAGAGAAAGGATGGAAAATGAAAATGTCAAACTAAATTATAACTTCTTTTGGAGCCTGGACTAATATTCAAAGTGGACTTCAGGGGGGGAAAAAAATGATACAGAAGTGCAGAATATTTGAACCCTCTCTCAATTCCTCAAGCCAAATATGCAGAAAGCTTCTCCTGAAGAGGAGGACTCCACCGCTTCAGCAGCTTCACGCTGTAGCAGGACAGATTTGGACAGAAAGAATCACTGACTTGAAGCCAAGTTCCAGTTTTATTGCGATTATGAGAAATATAAACGACCCTCAAAAATGTAAGGATTGTAAAGAAAAAAGTTCTACATATGGTATGTGCATTCAAGCACCTCAGCTGGACTTAAAAGGTAATACAACATCGTGAAGCACGTCAAAACATCAACGTCACAGAAAGAAACCCCTCAGACTGGGCAAAGACTCCGGATATTAAACAGACAAAAATGAGCAGCAGTGTCACTGGCAAAGGCTTGAACACTTCACATGCAAAGCACCACTGAAGCCTTAAACAGCTGGCAATGACAGTTGACTTTACCGGTTGACAGTGACACACATTTCAAACCCTATTTACATGCTTGTTTTATCCATTACCATTTCAGTGACAGATGACAGTAATCATTTCACAGACTCGCTGCTCTCTTTTGCATGCTATGTAGAGATGGGAATATACTGAGGCCTATAATATAATATAATATAATATAATATAATATAATATAATATAATATAATATAATATAATATAATATAATATAATATAATATAATATAATATAATATAATATAATATAATATAATATAATATAATATAATATAATATAATCACTATTTCAACATATTTAAAGCATATATATAAAGCATTTAAAAAAGTAATTATTATGCCTGTAACAGATTAACTGTAACTTTGCAATCTTTGTATTTGCCTAATGATTCTATCCTTCTACTCATTGTGTGTATAAAAACACAAACGCACACATTTATATATAATTTTTTTCTTCTTCTTCAATTGTTCTATAAGGCTTTGGCAATTGCATATTTTGTTATGTTTTGCACAAATATGCATGTGCTCAACAATATTGATGTGTAAATATTACAACTGAATGTATAGTTAATAAACATTATGCATGAATGTATTGTTCACAATAAGATTAAGACGCATTTAAAAAATAGATAATGTGAATTTTAATATCATGCCAACTAACGTTTCCACACTGAAAAAGTGTTAACCTGACATTTTTACCTCCAAATTCTATTTCTACATTACCTAACCTATAAAAAAGACTGTTGTTGGTGTAACCTAGTCTGTCAGTTTTAGTCACCTAAATTAGTCCAATTAAATTACTTTTTTGACTGGAATAAAACCATTTAATGCAGATGTTACAACTTCAAATACAATTCCAGGTTAACTTAAAAAGAAAGCTTTGGTAAAACTTTAGTTTAGGGTCCAATTCTCACTATTATCCAGTTGCTTATATTATCATGCATATTATTAGGATATTTAGTAGTACTTATGCCTTATTCTACATGACCTTATTCTACATCCCTTAATCCTACCCAATACCTAAACTTAACAACTACCTTATTAACTATTAATAAGCAGTAATTAGGAGTTTACTGAGGCAAAATCATACCTAATCAAAACCTTTTATAGTGCTGCCAGTGGCCCATAACATTAACAACTCTTGTGTAGCCCTGCTACACATGATATAATTGAAGCCCCATGACATGATCTGTAGTCCCTCAACTTTGCTGATCGCATAAACAATCAAATTGTCACGATTCAAAAGATGCAAGCCTACTTGGAGACTTTAGAAATCATTAATCAGCTGTAAAATTCTGATCTAGGCATCCCTAACATATCAAGCTACTGTAAGTTTCTCCCATGATGACTAGGGCTTTTTTTCAAAACAGCAGCCTTGAGGACATGGTTAGCTAACTACTGACAGGTTTCATCTTTAAGGAGAATCAGTCCCTTTTCCACCACACAAAAGTAAAATCACAGCTCAATCCTGCTCCTGAAGAGCTCCATTACTATGGAGTTTATTTCCAGTTCCATCAACCATGCCTTAACCAGCTAATCAAGGTCTTCAAGTTCAGCAGAAAATGACAGACGTGTGTGTTACTGCAGGAACTAAACTCTGCAAAAGGAGCACATTTAAATGAGCTTTCTCTCAAAAGACAAATGCATCACATTCTAATTTGCACTATATTGAATATAACACCATCTCTGATCTTTCTATTTTGCCAAAATTGGGTGAGACATCATTCAAGTGAAAACACAAATAGACAACAGCACTTTTATATAGCACATTTTAAAAGTGTTACAAAGGCAACAGGGATTTCCATTCTGTCTCCTATTCAACAACTATCTTGCTTCAAAGAAAAACCATAACCCAGGGTGAGGCTCTTTAGAAAAACGTGGCTGCAAAATGAAATTACGTTGGTTATTGCGCATATCGCTGCATTTCAGACATGAAATGTATTGAAAATACTGTACCACCTCACTAAACCATACCCTAAACCTAACCGATAGTGTTGACAAAATCATTTGTGAGATAAAAACACAACCATGCCATTTTAGCTTGCTTCTGAAAGTCTTTTATCATGATTTGTGTTTCATGGGACTCAAGCACTTCACATCACAAGTGCCATGCTTTACCAGGTGAGGTACTGAGCAAGTTTACTATGTCAGAAAAGCCATACATATAGAGCTGGTTATATGATGTAAACGTAAAAGTGTATTACTTTGCAAACCATGCACTAATGGTAAAAGTGTTTTGAAGTCATGACATAGCATTGTGCAAGGAACTACTTGGAAAAAATCTGGGAAAACTTGAGAAAATGAATAAAAGTTGTTTTACAGCCACTAGTGTTCATTTCAGCTTGAAAAACTGCAGTGAACTGTATGTATAGGTATGTTTCTAGAGTTTTGAAGGAGTTTTGGAAGCACGTTTTTTCAATGAGACCAGTCTGATAAACAAGTGTGAGTGTGCTAAAAGTGGCATGGCCAAAGGACATCCACACAATCTCTGACAAGATGACTGGATAATAACACCACAGCACACAATAACAACAACATCACACAAAACTCCTTTAACCCCTTAACTGTCACCACCCTTTTTGAGCATATACTTGAAAATGCATGAAGTTGCTCTTAAAGACACTCAGTAGATTATTACTAAAGTGAAAACATTTTTTATTTTATACAAAATCTATATTTTACAAAATAGTTTTTACTCTAATATTGCTAGAAAATCAAAGCCATATGTCTAACCAAGTTGTGTTCCAAATTTGAAGTTGATATCACAAAAATTGAAGTTAAAATATTAAAAATAGCCACCGGGCGACACACACATTTCATGCTTTCTTTTGTAACAAATTAATACACTTCTGTCACAATATCACTTCTATCACGAAACAGTCACCAATTGTGCACAGCAAAATCTCCAGAGTTAAATCAACTCTGCTCAGAGTACATATGGTCCATCTCTAAACAGTGTTAAAATAACACTGAAGCAGAGTTAAAGTTAATGAGATAATTAAACAATTAATTAAGTGATGATTGTGCATTAGTGATGAACACCTGCTGTTAACAAGCAGAATCACTAAAGAAAAGAGAAACACAAGAACTACAACTGACTTCAGTCACAGTCTTATTAATTGCTTAATTATCTCATTAACTTTAACTCTTTTCACTGTTACTTTAACACTATTTAGAGAGGGAACATATGTACTCCGAGCAGTGTTGATTTAACTCTGGGGATTTTACTGAGTGGAACCTTGAGTCTCAGACTTTTCCGACAATATGTGCGTTTTGTCAAGATTAGAAAAAACTGATTATAAAATAGTTGAAAAAAATTTTGCAATATGAAACATGACACTGCCTACCAGGGGGAGGAGCCCGCTAAAAGTTTTTAAAGTACCATTTCAATGTTAAAGTAATAACTGATTTCAAAGTGGTTTCACAGGATGAATTGTGAGTTTTCAAAAATACTTCTGTAAAACACCCCAGAGTCTGCAGTTATTGAGACATAATTGTGGCCTTACCTCGAAACTTCTTAGGAGGGTTGTTTAGGTCCCCAGATTCTGGTTGCACCACACAGCGGTCATCCACCAGACTGCAGAGATGAGAGACATGAGTCAGAGAACTTCTCTGGAGGAACTGGCAGCATATTGAGTATCTCCATTTTAATACATCTATTTTTCACATTTTCTGCACTGATTGTGGGGGAAAGGGACTTCGGAGCTCAGAGAGGGGGAATATATTAAGGACTTTTGCACAGGAGTTTATGCAAATTTTTGTACAATAAAATGCTCTACAGAATGAGAATGTTCCTGCCTCTACTTTATGCATATATGAAAATATATGAAAATATATATATATATATAATATATATATGAATGACTGCTCAAAAAGACAGCCCATTGCTCAAGGTAAATTGGTTAGAAATACGGTTAGAAATATTGGGTAGGGTTGTTTTTTCTTCAATTAAATTTCTCTTACATGTGAAGTACTGGAGTATTAGCATTCAGAAAGTCTGAAAGAGAAACGATTAGCAAATCAAGAGGTTTTTGTGTTTCCTGAAAGGTTTATCTGCTTAAATGTACGAGCCACTGTGTTATCTTTTCCACTTGTTAAGAGCAAATGTATTCAATTTATGCAGATTAAATCATTCAGTGATAATGTAATGACACCAAAATTTGCCTCTCATTATACTTTCTCCATATCTCTACAAGCCAGAATGAGTCACTGGAAATCTAACTCTTATTGGCTATGTTCACACAGCAGCAAATACATATCTGTTCAGTTATGAAACATTATAACCAAAGTGAGTCAGCTGAGCCTATATGAACAGAACTGTTATGGTTGCCAACTTCTCTCAAATTAAAAAAAATAACAGAAAATAGGGATATGAGGTGGTCAGAATACAAGACACAATTCCTGTTTGGGTTTGGGCGGAGGAGGAAACACATGAAAAAAGGAACCAGTAAGTTCTGGACCACATTTGTGGATGAATTGGGAGGATGAACAGGAATTGGGAGGATGAACGGGAATTGGGAATGTACAAAATGCCAAACAAAACTATATGCTTAATTTATCAATAATCAATATCTGTAGCAATATAGACTATATCTGGTAACATTCATGTAAATTTTCAAAAGTGAAAATCCAGTAAAACTCTCTGACTGTAAGCAACTTTAATTCTGGTATATATATACACCAGCTTAAAGTTGCTAACAGTTATTTATACTGTGTGTATATACGTGACCCTGGACCACAAAACCAGTCATAAGGGTAAATTTTTTAATTATATAAAATTATGTAAATAAGCTGAATAAATAAGCTTACCACTGATGTATGGTTTGTTAGGATAGCACAATATTTGTTCGAGATACAACTATTTGAAAATCTGGAAACTGAGGGTGCAAAAAAAATCAAAATATTGAGAAAATTGTGCCGCTCTGTATTAGAGCCTTTATAGTACATTTGCACAATGAAAGAATATTAATAGCCTGTCTTGTTTTGTCCTACCTATAATATGTTGTTGCTTCATTAAAAACCTGCGCTATACATTTAAAAGAAATGTCTTTTAATTATATTTGTGTGTGTGTGTTTGTGTGTGTGTGTGTGTGTGTGTGTGTGTGTGTGTGTGTGTGTGTGTGTGTGTGTGTGTGTGTGTGTGTGTGTGTGTGTGTGTGTGTGTGTGTGTGTGTGTGTGTGTGTGTGTGTGTGTGTGTGTATGTATTCCTTGTTTATCAGTTTTTTGACATTACACATTTTAGCACAGAACTAAAATACTCTCTTGACTGTTGTCATGTCATAAGATGTCATTAGATTACTGTGTGAATTTTTTATTTGTTGATGTCCCAATCAGGGTTCAGGATGTGACATTTTAAAATAAATGTTTGTTATATATTTTGGTTGCAGTTGTGAGTTAATAAAAATGTAACTGGTTGTGTAAAATAGGCTCAAAATATCGAAATATTGATCGAATCGTATCATAATCGTATCACAGAACTTTTTGAGGTATCGGAAAATATCAAATCGCTGGCTATGAGAATCGATATTGTATCGAATCATGATGAACTGTCCGATTTACACCCCTAGTGTTTAAACTAACTGTGGGACACAATATGTAGGCAGCCAACTAGGGTTTTACAACACAATAATTGTGTATAGTTTCTGTACAAGAAGTCTAAAAGTATTCAGAGGCTTCAAAACACTGAATACTGTCAAAGTTATTCAAATGAACCAGCAACAAGTCTATACGCGATTTGCATCCAGCTGTCATCCATTCACCATAAATGAATTTCACACTCTCCAGGGACTAATGGACAGGTGGCTTCGGCCTTTGGTCCGGTTGTACCTGACTGACGCAGCCACACACGCACCACAACTGCCAGTTCTCATCACATCGCCGTTGTGTCCTTTCTGGTTCCCTGTGCCCAGCTGCAGGCCAGGTGGCTCATTATCCCATCCCTGCTAAGGTCGCTCGGTAGCACCGAGACAAACACTACACACTGCATATGCCAGTGTGGCTAAAAATAGCCGTTGCTCACGAGCATGTGCGCATGGTAGAAAGGCAGAGAAAGTGATTACAAGGCACAACAACTGCACAACAGTTTCTTGACAAACGAGATCTGTCAACATTCTTGTTCTTCAAAGCCTCACGCTTGCTTTTGTTGCCATGGATGGGTGGGTGACGTGGGGTAGTGATGTGTGCGATCACATCACGCAGGCTGGCAAAGGGGGGCTGATTGCCAGGAGGTGGCAGGGTGTGATTAAGAAAAGACGCCACAATCTCATTTCCAGGGGAAGGACATGAAAAGGGCAGCGTTGAGACTTGGCTCAATTTCGGCAAGGAACGCTGGAGCAGAATACAGAAAAGCAAACGGGGGAGGCCACAACTACTGCCATTTTTTAGCAACGTTTTGTCCTGTATTAATACCATTTTATTATTCTACTTTCTGTAACTGGTGGGTTGCTGTCCAAAATAGGCCACAGGTCTTTTCTGATAGAGGCATAGAAAGTGGGAAAATATAATACTACATTGAAATATTAAAATGCAATATGGAATTTCAAGGGTAAAAATACAGTAATTTCAATAAGAATCTGCGCAATCATGAGTTTCGCATAAAGTTTCGCCCCCCTGCTGCCCCTGTCCAGCCCTGGCCCATTGTTAAAGTTGACCTCACTTAAATCATAAAACTAATTTATCTTCCTTGACATTTGATTAAATAGAAATTAAGGGTGTAACGGTACACATATTTGTCCAGTGTCTCATGTGTACATGACGAATACAGCGTTATAGCCTAACCACCAATAATCGCAATAAGCTCCGCGTTTTGTTACTTTCGATAAGAAACAAAGTGTCATCTTTCAAAGTCTGTCCATTTTATCCTAAAATTCAAACAAAAAATTCCATTTTGACGGTCTTTAAAGGTGCCGTAGAACGTCTTTTTAAAAGATGTAATATAAGTCTAAGGTGTCCCCTGAATGTGTCTGTGAAGTTTCAGCTCAAAATACCCCATAGATTTTTTTTAATTCATTTTTTAACTGCCTATTTTGGGGCATCATTAAATATGCGCCGATTCAGGCTGCGGCCCCTTTAAATTCTCGTGCTCCCCGCCCCCGGAGCTCGCAACTGCCTTAAACAGCATAAACAAAGTTCACACAGCTAATATAACCCCCAAAATGGATCTTTACAAAGTGTTCGTCTAATCGTGCAAGTATGGTATTTATTTGGATGTTTACATTTGATTCTGAATGAGTTTGATAGTGCTCCGTGGCTAAAGCTAACATTACACACTGTTGGAGAGATTTATAAAGAATGAAGTTGTATTTATACATTATACAGACTGCAAGTGTTTAATTATGAAAATAACGACGGCTCTTGTCTCCGTGAATACAGTAAGAAACGATGGTAACTTTAACCACATTTAACAGTACATTAGCAACATGCTAACGAAACATTTATAAAGACCATTTACAAATATCACTAAAAATATCATGATATCATGGATCATGTCAGTTATTATTGCTCCATCTGCCATTTTTTGCTATTGTCCTTGCTTGTTTACCTAGTCTCAGATCCAGATGTTTTGCCCTTGTCTAATGCCTTGAACATGAGCTAGCATATGCAAATATTGGGGGCGTGCATATTAATGATCCCGACTGTTGCGTAACAGTCGGTGTTGTATTGAGATTCGCCTGTTCTTCTGAGGTCTTTTAAACAAATTAGATTTATATAAGAAGGAGGAGACAATGGAGTTTGAGACTCACTGTATGTCATTTCCATGTACTGAACTCTTGTTATTTAACTATGCCAAGATAAATTCAATTTTTAATTCTCGGGCACCTTTAATGTGGCATGACCGATCACTGTATAGGTGCCTCAGTTCAAGCGGCAGCCACTGTGAAAATGACTACATCTCAACAATGAGTTGAAATAAAAACATAATTTTATAATTAGATTTAGAAGTTAATGCAAAAACTGCCTTATGTGCTGTTTAAGCAATTTTATGTTTAGCTCCCCCCACCCTCCACCCCCCGTACCAAACCATGCCTTCAAAACCGAGGTATGCACCGAAACGTCATTTTTGTGTACCATTACACCTCTAATTGCTAATTTCACCAAAATTTCGAAATGTTACTGCACCTAAACTGTACATATTAGCATAGCAAAATAAATCAGATTTAATTTCTTCATTAAATATATTTTTATATATATATATATATATATATATATATACACTCCTGAACAAAATCTTAAGACCAGGGGAAACATTACAAGTATTCGCAATTTGCGCTTTTGGATCATAAACAGGTTGTAAGTACTGCTTTAAAATGCCAAAAGAAGAAACAGGAACAAGAGACAAAAAATAGAGAGTAGGCAATTTATTGAAAACTGCATTTAAACTCAAAAGGCTGTTCATCAGCTGATCAAAAGTTTAAGACCTTAGCCCAAAAAAACCCCACAACAGAACTAAAAGTGTCAAAAAAGGACTCAGTATTGAGTATCCCCACTGTTCTTGTTGATCACTTCAAACATTTGTTTGGGCATGCTTGATGTGACTGTTTCCAGGAAGCTGGTGGGAACGTTGCTCCATGTGGGGAAGATGGCTTCACGAAGGGCATCCATGGTCTGGAACTGAGGTTCATTTTGTAAACTTCCCTTGCCATCCATCCCCAAACATTCTCAATGGGATTTAGATCAGGGGAACACACAGGATGGTCCAAAAGAGCTCTAAGAGGAGTCTTTCGTCAGGCAGGCATTGTGAACGGCAGCGTTGTCCTGTTGAAAGACCCAGTCATTACCACACAGACGAGGGCCATCAGTCAAGAAGGATGCCCGCTGCAACATGTCCACATAACCAGCCACCGTTTGATGCCCCGCGCAACCTGAAGCTCCATTTTTCCATTGAAGGAAAAAGCACCCCAGATCACGATGGAGCCTCCTCCACTGTGCCGCATAGAAAACACCTCCAGTGGGAACTCCTTGTCATGCCGGTAGTGTTGGAAGCCACCAGGACCATCCAGGCTATTTTTTTTTTCTTGTCAGAACAAAACTTTCTTCCACCTTTCAATGTCCCATGTTTGGTGCTCCCTTGCAAATTCCAAACAGGCAAGTTTGTGGCATGAGAGGAGACATGGCCTTTGAAGACATTTTTTGTTCTTTAAGCCCTTCTCTCGCAGAAGCTGTCTTATGGTTATTGGGCTGCAGTCAGCATCAGTAAGGGCCTTAATTTGGGGCGAGGATTGGCCTGTGTCTTCACGGACAGCCCGTTGGATCCTCCAACTCAGTGCAGGTAAAATCTTTTAGGGTCTGCCACTTTACTTTTTTGTCCCATAACTCTCAGGATCTTATAAGAAATGTAAAATTACCGTCTTACTGTGTCCAACCTCAGCAGTGATGGCGCATTGCAAGAGCCCTTGCTTGTGCAGCTCAACAATCCTGCCACGTTCAAAGACAGAAGACCTTTTTGCCTTTGCCATCAGGAGATCAAGACAGTGTGAAGTCTGAAGGAGAATGACATAAAAGCCCTATTTTTGTGCAGATTTTTACTTTTTAAGGCTATGGTCTTAAAGTTTTGATCAGCTGCTGAACAGCCTGTTTGAGTTTAAATGCAGTTTTCAATAAATTGCATGCTCTCTATTTTTTGTCTCTTGTTCCTGTTTCTTCTTTTAGCATTTTAAAGCAGTACTTACAACCTGGTTATGATCCAATAGTGCAAAATGCGAATACTTGAAATGTTTCCCCCGGTCTTAAGATTTTGTTCAGGAGTGTATATATAGACCCCATATATATATTGACCCCATAATCTTTAATTAATTAAATATCATAACTCGATCTTCCAGTGAATCATCAGAGTTCTCTCTGGTGACGTATGCAGGACTTCTCCAATCATTTAGTCGACTAAAACTAAACCGATAATCTGTTATGCTTGGATGTACATCACGATACATAAGAAAAGATCTGTCGCTACTTCTGTTTTATCACGACATTAATGCATGAGAAAACTATTCCCATATTTCCCAATCAAATTTTATGCAAATTTTGAGAAAAAATCTAAGCAGTCTAACTTTCAAGAACCAGAATACGGACTTTTGGCTTGGACCAACATCCTAGCAACCACCTAGCAATGCCCTAGAAACCACCATTCATCATATCCTAGTGAAAATGCATCCATACTGTAATACAACTGCACAACAACAAGTATACAACATTTCTGTTACTTCTCATTTCTGAGTGCTGTAACCCTCACTTTCTTCTTCCTCTTGTTCTCCCGTATTTTCATCAAGTTCCTCTTATTTTTAAACACTGGTGTCCACATAGAGGTGACGACATGATGGTTATCTTACCCTAAAGTGCTGATAAATCCATTGGTGGACCCCTCCGCATACAGGGAGCAGATGTCCCCGATGTGGAGGAAACTGGACATTTTGTCCGACATTTTGCTCCACTTCGCGGTGTGCCTGTGGACAAGATATGAAACAGATTAAGGTGCAATAAAATCAGCATATGTCCTTATTCATCTTATTTAAACAATATATGTAGGTTATCATCAGACATGGAGATATGAAGACAATAATAGCGTAGGGCCATGGGGATGTATTCGAGAAAATGAGAATTTGCCATTTTGAGATGGCCTAGTTTTTGACAGCACAAGCATGGAATTCAAGGTCCTTCTGCTGGGTGGATAATGAGAAACGCTGTAGAAAATACAGCTGTGCTACATGCTGAAAAGACACTTAATTATGGACACATTTTTTGCAATGTATTGTCTGTACCTTTCTAAAGGGCTGAAATTGAATGCAGCATCTTGGTTCACTATAATGTCTGTATTATTCAAGGACAGCTAGTTTTTAAGTGTGACCTTTTGAGAGCTCAACAATAGAGATGTTACAGGGTCAGCAAGAGAGTGTGTCTTGACTTTGGTAAACTTTAAAGATTTGGTTCTATGTACAAACCCGATTCCAAAAAAGTTGGGACACTGTACAAATTGTGAATAAAAACAGAATGCAATGATGTGGAAGTTTCAAATTACAATATTTTATTCAGAATACAACATAGATGACAAATCAAATGTTTAAACTGAGAAAATGTATAATTTTAAGGGGAAAATAAGTTGATTTTAAATTTCATGGCATCAACACATCTCAAAAAAGTTGGGACAAGGCCATGTTTACCACTGTGTGGCATCCCATCTTCTTATTATAACAGTCTGCAAACGTCTGGGGACTGAGGAGACAAGTTGCTCAAGTTTAGGGTTTGGAGTGTTGTCCCATTCTTGTCTAATACAGGCTTCTAGCTGCTCAACTGTCTTAGGTCTTCTTTGTCAGATATTCCTCTTTATGATGCGCCAAATGTTTTCTATGGGTGAAAGATCTGCACTGCAGGCTGGCCATTTCAGTACCCGGATCCTTCTTCTACGCAGCCATGATGTTGTAATTGATGCAGTATGTGGTCTGGCATTGTCATGTTGGAAAATGCAAGGTATTCCCTGAAAGAGACGACATCTGGATGGGAGCATATGTTGTTCTAGAACTTGGATATACCTTTCAGAATTGATGGTGCCTTCCAGATGTGTAAGCTGCCCATGCCACACGCACTCATGCAACCCCATACCATCAGAGATTCTAAACTGAGCTCTGATGACAACTTGGGTTGTCCTTGTCCTCTTTAGTCCAGATGACATGGCGTCCCAGTTTTCCAAAAAGAACTTCAAATTTTGATTTGTCTGACCACAGAACAGTTTTCCACTTTGCCACAGTCCATTTTAAATGAGCCTTGGCCCAGAGAAAACGTCTGCGCTTCTGGATCATGTTTAGATATGGCTTCTTTTTTGACCTATAGAGTTTTAGCCGGCAACGGCAAATGGCACGGTGGATTGTGTTCACCGACAATGTTTTCTGGAAGTATTCCTGAGCCCATGTTGTGATTTCCATTACAGTAGCATTCCTGTATGTGATGCAGTGCCGTCTAAGGGCCCGAAGATCACGGGCATCCAGTATGGTTTTCCGGCCTTGACCCTTACGCACAGAGATTGTTCCAGATTCTCTGAATCTTTGGATGATGTTATGCACTGTAGATGATGATAACTTCAAACTCTTTGCAATTTTTCTCTGAGAAACTCCTTTCTGATATCGCTCCACTATTTGTCGCCGCAGCATTGCAGAGACACTGAGAGACACTGCCACTCTGAGAGGCTCTTTTTATACCCAATCATGTTGCCAATTGACCTAATAAGTTGCAAATTGGTCCTCCAGCTGTTCCTTATATGTACATTTAACTTTTCCGGCCTCTTATTGCTACCTGTCCCAACTTTTTTGGAATGTGTAGCTCTCATGAAATCCAAAATGAGCCAATATTTGGCATGACATTTCAAAATGTCTCACTTTCAACATTTGATATGTTATATGTATTATATTGTGAATAAAATGTAAGTTTATGAGATTTGTAAATTATTGCATTCCTTTTTTATTCACAATTTGTACAGTGTCCCAACGTTTTTGGAATCGGGTTTGTATTATGCTCTATTGTATGCATTATATATGATTGTTGCTGACTGAAACATTGATAATACATTAAAATGATGCACAGAAGATTATAAGTCAAATGAAATGTGTCATATGAAATGTGTCATATGAAATATATGACACATTTATTATGATAGTCTTAAAGAATATGTTACAATGGGTTGTAACATTTTTATTTAAAGAAAAAGTTTAATGAAATATCATTATGAGAAAAAAATGTAAAATTATATGAATCACATATTTGATAAATAACATATTATATATTGTTGCAGATATATTTTAAAATAGTTAAATGTAATGTATAATTAAATTAAATATATATATATATATATATATATATATTTTTTTTTTTTTTTTTTTTTTTTTGTGGGACAAGCATTGAAATTATTAGCAATACATATAACTAAAAGCACACACACCTCCTCTGTAAACGTACACTGAGTCAATGCTACAGTCAGCTGGAGATAAAGTCTACGGTTCAATCAATGGCAGATGAGACCAGAGAACATCAATAAGGAACAGACTGCACAGATGCTCAACATATATCAGAGTAATACAAACAAATACAGTGTTGACATTGTTGGGATAATATATCCCTTTATCTTAACTGACAGTTTATGCACTATTGGAAAAGAACTTAACTTTGTTTTCTTTGCCTGATTACAAAGACTAATAATTATTATTTGAACAGTAAACATGCTCTACCTAATATCCAGTGATAACCCACATCATGCCCTCAAGCTCTGTTTGAATTTCAAATATTACCCGATTGAACAACGCAGATGTTTACTTTATTTTATTACACAGCTTTCTGGAATTCTGATTGGTCAATCATGATATTAAGCGGTCAGATGTTTCTAAAAAATGAATGTAGCCCAAGGCAACGCTGTATAACTGACCACTCTTCCTGGAAACCTGTTTTTTCATGTTCTGTCCTGCTACATCTCAACATGAAAGATAATAAAATAATACTCTGTTCAATATTTCATATCCATTTATTTATTTACCTGATATGTAGCAGGATAGTCAAGTGATAAAAGACCCTGTTGGGGTGTGTTTGTGATAATGACTGCCTGACTGTACATTATCCCTTACTTAATGACTGAAATAAAGTTGATAGGTACTGCAATGACATCCGTGCAGGAACAATAATAATTCATTACAGGCCTACTATAACAATAAATGCCTAAATTAACAGCAAACCACAGAAATACCTGCACAATACTCCGTATTTTCCAAAATGATAAACATCTCAACCATATTTGTTCCAGCTGTTTCTGGCATAGCCTACATAGTCCTTAAGAAGATGTAACTTTCCTGTCAAGCTAAACGAATGGTATTCAGAAATCTTTTAAGTTCCAAATTGAAAAGTTAAACATTATATTTGGCCTGTTAAAGGAAACAGTGAATGTGTAGCTGGAATGACAGATGTATGTGGGCTGTCCCTGAAACACCGAGTCGAATAGTGTGGGGTTTTAAATGTGGAGGCCGAACTTACCTGACTATACCAACTACAGTTTCTCTGTGTGAAAAAACAAAGTTTTACACAGACATACACAGATGAGACATCCACCTTGACGTTGTATGTACGCTGAGATCAAACGCTTAGTTTGACAGGTGATAATAAACAGCCAATCAGAATTCAGCAGCCTCGAAATGAACAACGCATCTATTACAAAACAAACCGCTTCATTGCATAAACACCAACGCAGAAAGACACTATGAACACTAATATACTCTAAACCCGACGGCTGAATAATGTCTTTTAAATGAGTGTATCCACTGCCTCGGTGATGTCTGAGGTCCACCTGCCTCCTTCAGCTGCACTTGACACGGTTACATTGAATCGTTCTAAAAACTGTTACATTGTCACCGCGACAACATCAATCAGCTCATCGAACGCCTTCACTGATACAGCATAACACGCTGTCAAACTTCCGTTCTGCTCTCACTGATGGATGCATCAGTCATACATCCACTGACTGCCTGATGTCCCTTTCGCAGTACAGTAATAGCAAGAGTTCAGCCGAACTTTACCTTCTTCAGAAGGAGACCGTGTCGGGAATAAAACACTGGCGATGTGCTCAGCGGCAAAACTGCTCCAGCTGGGGTTCCTCGTATAATTCCATGATATGCGAAAGTCTCCCAATTGAAAATCGCGGCGTCTAGCTGCCAGTTGGATTTTGTCCGCACTTGTCCGCTTTCTCACCACCTCCACATGAGCCCTGAAGCTCCGCCCCTTAACTGAACGCGCATCAGGAGTGAGAGATGATGGGTAATGGAGTTCTGAAGCTCTACAGACAGACAGACAGACAGACAGACAGACAGACAGATAGATAGATAGATAGATAGATAGATAGATAGATAGATAGATAGATAGATAGATAGATAGATAGATAGATAGATAGATAGATAGATAGATAGATAGATAGATAGATAGATAGATAGATAGATAGATAGATAGATAGTCAAAAACAGGCATACAGTATATTCTTTCTTTTTCTATTGGCCAACAGTGTCTTTAAAAGGAATGGGGGAGGAGCTTATGAGGTCATGAGGTCACCGACTGTCAAAAACAGAAGGAGCTGTTTCAGGTGAAGTGTATTTTGTTTAACAGTATTAATTGAAGTGTATAAATCCTCATTATTATTGCGATATGTAATTATGGCATTCTGAAATCCGAGCTTAGAAAGTCTAGAAAAATGCACAGAATTTAAGAAACATAATACTTGACTGAGTCATGACGAATAATGCATACTTACCCTTAAGAATCCAGCAAAACGGGTTTGGATCAGGTTAAACTCGTGGCATCATGGACTACTTCCCATGTCCTTCAATTCTGGTTTTCATAAGCACTTTTTAAAAGTCTGACCCACAAATCAAGTTGGTGATCTACTTTTTTTCTTTTTTTGCATTTGGCCTACTAAAAACAGTCCTCATGTTCATCCATCGAACTGGAACACATTTTTGATGTGCTTTGGCACTGGCTTTTAACAGTGTTCCCTTGATAGACGCCTCTATTTTGAATATACTCTGGGTTGTTTATGAAATACACCAAACTCACTTGCGAATGCACTTGGTTGCTATAGATAACTGCAGCTTGTTTTAATTGTATTGATATATTTTTTAATGGGTCGTTATTAATACTGATGGGTCAAGTGTGCATTAAAGTGGTTGGGTTGTTACAGGTATCAGTTTTGGTTAATGCAAAGCATCAGTGGACCACAAGACTGTATCCAAAAGCTGAACAGACAGTACTGTATATATTAGAGGACATCAGCGTATGTCTGCGTATGTTTGCATCTTTGCATACATTGGATGTGATGCAAACATATTGTCTATTTTTTAATGACAGCAAATCTTTCATTGTCTATCCCAATGCTGTGCATGCTGTTGTGACAGAACAGAAAGAAATTCATTTAAAAAAATAGTAAAATATTTTTTTATTCTATTTATACCATATATTTGTTCTCATTCATTATGCATGTTATTTCGGTGCTCTGTGGCACATAACAGACTGACAACCATTTTCAGCAACAAAGTCAGCAGAAGTCATTCAGTTTTAATGAGAGTTGGTGATTTTCTGCAACATGAGCAACAGAAACTGCTGGAAACACAATGTGGGAATATAGTTGAGAAAAGGTTAACTTTATGCAAATGACATACAGCATTATTATAAAAATGTCGTTTGGAAAAATGCAATAATAATCTTACTCATGATACGAAGTATTCAATCTGCCCTGATGGAATTTATATACAAACTTTCCCTTGCATAATGTGTTTATCTCATTTATACTACCGTTTAAAAGTTTGAGGTCAATAAGATTTTTTTCTTTGTTTTTTGAAAACTGAAATTGAAATTTATTGAGCAAAGAAGCATGAAATTGATCAAAACTGACAAGGAAATGTTTAGAATTTTACAAAAGATTTCTATTTCAAAAGAATGCTGTTCTTTTGAACTTTCTATTCATCAAAGAATTCTAAGAAAAAATTTATATCCCGGTTTCCTCAAAAATATTAAGCAGCACAGCTGTTTATTTAACATTGATAATAATAAGAAATGTTTCTTGAGCAGCAAATCAGCATATTAGAATGATTTCTGAAGGATCATGTGACACTAAAGACTGGAGTAATGATGCTGAAATAATTCACAGGAATGAATTACATTTTAAATAGAAAACAGTTATTTTAAAGGGGACCTATAATGCCCCTTTTACAAGATGTAATATAAGTCTCTGGTGTCCCCATAATGTGTCTTTGAAGTCTCAGCTCAAAATACCCCACAGATCATTTATTATAGCTTGTCAAATTTGCCCCTATTTGGATGAGAGCAAAAACACATGTGTGTTCCTTTAAATGCAAATGAGCTGCTGCTCCAGAAGAGGGCGGAGCTTTAACAGCTCACATTTCGGTTGCTCAACATCAACAAAGCTAGACGATCTCATGCAGCCAAAATAAGGATTGTCAATAATGGTGTTAAGCCTTATATTGTTCAAACCGGAGTCGGACACTGATGGAGAGACTCAGGAAGAAGTTACAACGTTTAGAATGAAACTGGACATGTCTGAATGGTTAGTGGATAAATTTATGTAGTTGCTGTGAAGTTGATTCAACTCATTAACTAGCATGTGTTGTCATGTTAATCTATTGTGTGTGAATTGACCCTCGTTTTTGAAGCAGTCTGGTGTAAAATGACAGCAACACTCTACTACAACAACTCTTCCTCTTCTCTAAAGCAGCCCAACATGGCCTCACCCCCTTTGCTGCGGGTTCTTGGGGGCGGGGTTTATGTAAATTTTCATGTTTGTGATGTCACCAACCCGGGAAGAAGCTCGTTGTAGTCCCTACCAGCCGTTTGTTGTAGTCCTTAAAAAGCACTTTCCGTAAAAGAAAATATCTCCCTTTGCACTGAACTTTGAGCGTCGTAACTTTGCAGATGTTGTTTATGCTCAAACAGCAACATTACACACTAACTAAAGCTAAAAAAGTGAAATCATAATCATTGTAATTTCACAATAGTACTGATTTACTGTATTTTTGATCACATAAATGAGCATAAAATAATTATTTCAAAGTAAAAAAAAAACCCTAGCCTTTGAATAGTAGTGTATGATCTGATTTTTAATCAGCACTCTTCACCAGAGCAGCATCCCCAAAATTGCCTTCCTGCTTGCCCAGCACAGCTATATCACTCACAGAAAGGTACATCACCTAGCAACCCGGTGTGCACTCACACCATGAGAGTGATGTTTATTCCTGACAACGCACACACAGACACAATAGAGGCTCTTGTGCTTGTCATTCATCATGTGCTGTATTCTGAACAGCAGGATGAGTAAGAGGGGCCATGAGTGTGGGCTGGCTCAGGTCATTGTTATCATACAAAGTTGTGCGTCTTGCGTTGGGCTCTCACCTTATTCTCCACGTGTGTGCGTTTGTGTGGAGTGAAAGAGAGCATAGAGCGAGCCTTTGAGATGGAAATATCAGTAGCTACAGCTGCTCGAACCAAAAGCAGCCATACGACCCGTTCCTTTGATCTGTTGATGGATGCAACAGTTAACCCATGAAAAACATCAATCATCTGTGGAGAGACAACTATAAAATGTGACAGATGTCATTCTAAAACAGCACAAATAGAATTGATGTGTTTAATATACTTTCAGACCAAAGGCTCAGTCAAGACTACAGTCTATTTCCTATTTCATACTACAGGTTGATAATTACTTCAACTACTAGTTGACATGGTATTTGTACCATTAAAGGGAGTTATATTCCTCGGAATAGCCACTGTTGCTCAGTCTTTGGATTGAATCCAGTAACAAATTTTAGCTGATTTGAATGGACAGCTTGGTCTGTGTTCAGGCCCTCGGGGTCTCGTCTGGGTTTCAAAGGATCTCCAGCTAGGAGAGAAAGAGTAAACGAATCAGAAATTCACTGCCGTTTTTTATAGAAATTAATGATTGTTGTTGAATGGTTTGTAATTATGTTGTGTCGTACCAGGCTCAAGTGGAAATATAATTGAAATGGTTCCTTACCGTTCTTAGATCCATTCAGCCCGACAGTGGAAAAGAGACATTTTTGAGATCTCTGTGGACATTACTGGGGTCGTACTTCTTCTAATAGAGAAGTATGAATCTTCAGCAAACATGTCCATTTCATCTCATTATTGTATAGGAGAAACATTTAAGATTTCATTTCATTTTTTCTTCTTATGCGTCAATCAAAATGTCTGTAAAGAGTGATCTAAAACATGGAGGAACAGCCTGGGCTAGTTTACGATCTGTAAATTGATTGCTGGCTGCAAGACAAAAATAAAATTAACCAGCCAATGAGGAGGAAACAGCCATTGTTTGTCGTGGATGATGCGATTAAGGCTCATAATGAGCTGCACATTATCTTAGAGGACGACAAACATTGAGGCTGCCTTTTAAACTGACCCTTCTGACTCTCATACAGTTTATGAATTATAAGAAAATCATATTGTTGTTATATAGCTTAAATCTGTTTCTTTTGAAAAAATGGAGGAAAGCGTATATAGTGGTCTTAATCTAAAGCCTCAAAACGATGTGATCATGGCCCTGGTCTGGATCTTAATATTAGGTTTCTTGGTCTGGATCAACATGAAATGAAATTACTCCGTAATGTGACACACTTTCTAATGACACAGGACATTCAATAAGGAAAACAATTAGCGGGATGTGATTGTTTTCCACTGGGAATTGATTGGATGGTGAAAAGTGGACTAAAACACATTCTTTTTTTATATTTGAGATCGTTCACAATAAATTCAAGAATTAAGGGTCAGTTTTGAGTTCATGAGTTCATGTTGTCTTGATTTGAATCCTGGTCTCGACTTATGGTCTCAGTCAAGACCACAATCTATTTCCATCATACCAAAGTTTGACAATTACCTCAACGACTAGTCGACATGGCATCTGTACCATTAAAGGGAATTACATTCATCTGAATAGCCACCGTTGGTCAGTGTCTTAACTGAATCCTGCAACAAATTTCAGTTTAAATGGACCGCTTGATCTGCATTAAGGTATCAGAGGATATCCAACTAAGAAAGAAAAAGTAGAAGGATATGTTGTTTACACAACAATGTACTAAAAAGTTTTCCCTTTGTGTTTGTCGTGTATAGACGACAGTGGTTAAAAATGCTGTATTCTTCTGCCAGGCCAGTAGTTGGCGATGTCACTTTGTAAAGAAAAACTATGTGCTAAAAGGCTACACACGTTTATGGAAAATATCAGAGACTGCTTGAGGAATGAAGACAATTCTTATGTGATTATAATCGTGTAACGTTATTTATTTGGTTTAATGTTTTATCTGTCTCTTCCCTGTGCCTGTTGATTCCTGACAAATGCATATCTTTCACAGATTCACACACTCCAGTATAACTCGTATAACTCATAACTCCTGTTGTCTTCTCATGAGCTCCCTCTGTTGCTCTGGCTGAAAGGATCAGGATAGATAGATGGAGAGATCGCGCAAACATCCTCGGATAGCAATCATAGCATAATTTAGAGGAAAATAAATAGAAATGCTCAGAAAAGTGACGTAAACATAGGGTATGTTATCAATATATTTCTAAATGTGTAAGCCTTTGGATTTAAAAGCCTTAGTGGAGTTGTTTTTTGCGTTCTTGTGATCGCAAATAAATGGAAGCAGGCGCAACTGAATAGGTCTGTGTTTTCTTTTTATGTCAGTATAAATATCAGTTAGATTTAGCATGATTGATGTGCACTCCTGACATAAATTAATACATTACAATTACTGTAACATTTTTTATTGTAAAACATTGTTGAAATATTGATGCCGGAATCTTAAATCTTTAAGTAAAAAACAAACATTCGCAAGTTTGGATCGTTAAATCTTGAATGACTGTCAACTGTTGAATGAATGAGTGTCACGTCCAGCTTGTTTACTTCGAACCGGAAGACGCTCCCACGTTTGACGCAAGGCCTCATGGGGCGTAGGAGACTTGTTGATAAGTGCATAGTGTATTGCTGCGTTCACGTCACCTCGTATTTACCGGATTCTTGAAATGACAACACATGATGTTATATTCGGAGCTGTTCACGTCCTCGGACTGGGAATTATGCGTTTCCATGGCACCACTATCATCGCCTAAATGAATCTACAGCGGTCAGGTGGTACAGCGGCCACGTGGTACATGTGGAAGCGTTCAGAAAACTCCCAGCTTACAAGCTGTAATTACGATCTCTATGAGGACGTGAATGCTTTTTACAAGCTACAATCTCGTAACTACAGGAATTACGAGGCCATGTGAACGCACCTTATAGTGCGTCATTTGGGACGCAACTTATGTTTCAATTTCTATTTCAAAAGTTTGCTTTCAATTCATCAACGAATCCTGAAAAAAATTTATCATGGTTTACACAGACAAAAAAATAATATTAAAGGTGCTCTAAGTGATCTTGGGTGGAGTAACTTCCTGTTGACGTTCGAAGTGTTGTCAAACCAAACAGACCCTGTAGGCGTTTCTCAATGTCAAGGATACTTCCTTGGCAGGACTGGTCCTTCCAAGTCACTTCCTTCAGAGTCTAGGAGAGGCTCCTCTTTAGCATTCAGAGAACACGTAAATGGAACAGACTAGCAAGTGCACGTCATTGCGTCATTACCCCCGGTAAACAGCTGCTTGTTTTCTACCTTTACAGTCTATGTTTTCTACACGGAGACGTATGAACGCCTCCGTTTGTTCCTTGGTCCCTGTTAAAAAATACGAGAAAGCTATGAATAACGCTGTGAATGGTATAAATGGTATAATATTAACGTTAAATTACTTTAGACAACTTAACTAGTTATTTATAAAGGATGCCGGTGATGGAAAACAAGCTAACAACGGTCCGGTTCAGTTAGCCATCAATAACGTAATTTGTATTTGTATAATTTATAATATCAATACTGTAGTAATTTGTACTGACATTTAAACGTTAAACTTTATTTATCTGACATATTTACTACTGTTATAACAAATGTTTGGTAACGTAAATATACTTACATTTGAAAGCATATTGCCCGCTAACGTCCAACATTTTTTAAAAACATTTTTGAACAAGATTGCAAAGCTGCACGCATAGGATTGTGGGTGATTTGAGAGCGCGAAGAGCGCGAAGGATACACATATGCATCCTTTCCTGTGTATGGGATATTTTTCGAACGAAGGACTCAGTCCTTGTTTGAAATTCTGAGGATCCTCGACATTGGAACAGTCCTTTGACGGATGTCGATGACGTAGCATCCTCGAAATTCTGGCTTCCGAGGATCCTTCCTTGACATTGAGAAACGCCTTCTGTCTCAATCAGGCTCCCTAGTTCAGTAGTCAGGGCACTGACCAGGGAGTCGGCCACCCTCCCTCCTCCTCCTCCTCCCCCTCCCCTCCGTGCTTCCTTAAACAGTCATGAACGTGCATTTAAAATCATTCTTGTCAGTTATTGGCTGGAGCTTGTTTATTATGTTTCGTGGTCCAGGCTGCACCAGTTTGTTTTTATTGCCGTTTTTGGAGCTTGTGGCAACTACAGAGACCGCGTTTTTTTTTTTTCTCCACAGTGTGTTCAGGGGACAGGCAGCTAGCGGATAGTGAGGAGATGTTTGCTGTATGTGACAAAAAAATGTTTTGGCCTAAAAATGCGTGACATCACTTAGAGCACCTTTAAGCAGCTGTTTCCCCTGCTAACTTTTTTTTTTTTTTTGCCAGCGCCACCATTTTTGAACCCCTTTACAAAACTTTAATGACCCCCCCAAGTATATTTTGTAAAATAAACATGCATTTTATTCTAGCTTCATGCATTCTTTTTATCAACACTTGGGCAAGATTCATATAAAAAAGCAACATTTTGAACAAAAAGCTGAGAAAATCACATTTTTTGTCTGGAGAATGTGTCTGGATCGGATTCAGAACGATGATCAAAACATAGATGGAGTAGACTGATCCCATCAACACCCACAAAGCTTCACAGTACTTTACCTTATCCTGGGCCAACATTTTATTCAGTAACGTTAGGCAGATTTGATTTGTATGCCGTTTAATTTTTGACGCTTGTGTTATTTTACGTGCTTCCATCTCTTGTTTGTGCTTCGCCTGTGTTTTGGTCCGGAGATTCTGTAATCTTTCAGAAAATGCGTAATAGCGCCCCCTGCTGTATGACAGTGAAAACGTGGATTGCCGGAAAATTCTGTTCATAGCGGGGAAAGAGTAAAAAATCGAATGACCACAAAGTTTTGAATGGTAGTCTATGTTTAAAACAGTAGGCAGATTCGGATGTGGTTAGTTTCTATACAGGCTACGTCACACCTCACATCACACTGAAACCACTGAAAAAAAAAAAAATATCTCGCTGTGATAGGATAGGAACCACCTGAGATTTGATCAACACCATCAGGGGCTTATACTTTCAGCCAGACTTGTTGCTCCAACCACTGTATCACAACATATTATGCATAAATTGACGTAACATGACCACATACTGTAGATGACAGATGCAAATGAACTAGAGTTATGTGTCCTGATCCACCCTACAGGACAAAGTTCTTCCTCACTAAAAATAAAAGACAATTATACAGTGATAATGGCTTTAGTTTTCCCAGAGGAAATGGTCTTATTAAACGAGCTACAGCATTACTCTAATTGGGTCTTGTGGCTTATTGCTCTGTGAGCCTGAATTGTCATTGATAAGCCATAAAATTTAGTGTGGCTCTCTGACTAATACAAATGACTGTATACATTCACTTGCAAGCAATAACAAATACCACAATTTATCAGTTCACATGCTACAAAATGAATAAATATATGCTAGAGATGAACATTGCCTTATCATAATCTAATGTCTACACACTCTAGTATGTGGTAACTATGGAAATGATTCATTTGTTGGCCTACTCTTCTGAGATATGCTATCTGAGGATGCGGCGCAAACAGACTCTTCAGAGGGAGAGAGATGCTTTTTGCTCATCACTATTAATGTATTCGCTCAAATTCCCCTCATCGAAACAGGCCTGTGATCTTGCGCTGTGAGCTCTACACAATATAACCAGCTGAGTTTAATGTCACTTTCTTTCTCCATTCCGGATGACAGGACCTCCGACAGTTTCTGTTGAGTAATAAGGGCCGATTAGCAGGTTTGAGCTTTCAAAGCAGCAGCTTCATTAAGTCACTATTAAGCACTGTGCAATTTGACTGTCACTAATGGCAGCGTGGAGGACAGGCGTGACTGATGAGAGGAAACTAGGCTCGGTGCGCTTCTGCAAACGAAGAATCAGAGAATGTTAAACAGTGAAGGAACAGCAAAAAGAGCACAGACTGATTTTCTTTTAACACCAAAAATATGGGTACTTGATGATTGGAAGCTTGTGAAGTTTCATTCAGAATGTATTGCATGATCTTGCCTCGCTCTGCAAGCACAAAAGGCATTTAAGATGGGAATAAAATTAATAATAAAGAAAGGATGACTTTTTATAACTATAAAGAGCTTATAGTCACACTGTAACTGTTTCTTGATGCATCATGTGGAGGATGAATAATTTTGCCCTGGAGATCTGACCCTGGAAAAGCATTTTTATTGATTGTTCACACATTAAAAGATATGAGTAATTTACACAAGTGTATGTTATGGGGAGTTGCGTAAATGCATTTTTTTTTTTTTTTTTTGCCAATTTATATGAAAAAAATTGTTATATTTTAAAAGGAATTTTCACCAGGATGCCTCAGTGTTGTCCATGTTATGCACATGGTGTATACTCATAAATCACAGCAGTGGATATTACTATAATGCTCTAGATGTCACATCCTTATCTGGGCCACTGGAATATTTCTCTTTTTCTTTCATGTTGCAGTGAAACTCTCCTGATAATGGTCTATATAAAAATATAAGGCAACACTGTTTTAAACTCGGCTGCAACATGGACATTAACCGAGTCTTGAGGGAAACACTTGTTTAATAAAACACTGCCCTAGTTTCTCCAGAGGATCTCAAGCCAAAGAAAAAAAGGCCAGCCAATGAATAGAAATGCATCTTTTTTGGATCACGAGTTCAGTAATATCGAGACTAGGTCAAACGAGTTTGTAGTTACCTATACCACAATATATTACATTTTTAAACTCTCTATCAAAACTTTAAAAATTAATTGTTTTTGTTAATCAATCAATGAATAATTATTAACTCACATATATATATATATATATATATAAATATATATTTTTTTTTTTTTTTAAATATATAATATATATATATATTTTTAAATATATAATATATATATATTTTTAAATATATAATATATATCTGTATTTTTAAATATATAATATATATATATATATATTAAATATATAATATATATATATATATATATTTTTAAATATATAATATATATATATATATTTTTTTTAAATATATAATATATATATATATATATATATTTTTATATATATATATATATATATATATATATATATATATATATATATATATATATATATATATATATATATATATATATATATATATATATATATATATATATATACACACACACACAGTATATCCATACATAAACATAAAATATTTACTGGTTAAATATTTACAAACGTTTATGTTAAATGCAATTAATTACGATTAATCGATTTGACAGCACTTTTATACATACGTGCTGTCAAATCGATTAATCGCAATTAATTGCATATAACAATTTTGTGTGTGTGTGTGTGTGTATATATATTATATATATATATATACACACACAACATATGTTTACACATTTTATGTTAAATGCGATTAATCACGATTAATTGATTGACAGCACTAATATACATATATATTAGTCAAATCATTTAATCACAATTAATCGAATCTAACAAATATTTGTGTGTGTATATATAAATACTAGAGGTGGGCATAGATTAATTTTTTTAATCTAGATTAATCTAGATTAATTTTGGAATTAATCTAGATTAAAATGGCTCATTTGAATTCTGCCAAAGACATTCAGAATATGTGAGATACCCAAATTGTCCCTGCGTCCCAATGTCCATACTATCCATCCTAAATAGTATGTGAGATTAAAATAAGTGTGTGCCAAAGCATAGTATGTTGAAAAGAGTATGCCAAAAGACCCCGGATGGTCTACTATTTCCGGTAGATTTTCGAAGTGTGGATCTGTGCACACTATAAAGGCTAATATTGCCCACAACCCATAGCACGTTGTACGAGGATTCAGTTCAGAACTACAAACACGAGTAAAAAGTGTTAAAAACTACAAAACATGACGAATATGCACGATAGAGGCTGAGAGGCTGTTTGAGTGACTAATAATCAGTTCAAACTGATAGAAAATATTTATTTAGTGTTATATGTGTTATTTTTCATCTGCAAATACCAATGTGGACTTTTATAAAGATCTGATTGGCCATTAACTTTTAAATGCATCTTTATGCATTAATATGAGGAGAGTTCTCCACATGAAAGACTCGCGACTGCAGATCAACGTGCTGCATTTCTCTCCGATACGGTAGGAAATTAGCTAAATGAAATGTGGAGGATGTAAGATGATTGACAGGGAAGTTTACTGTGACTGGATGCGACAGAGAGCAAAGACGCAACTGTATGACGTGATAGTATGTCCCAAAGCTTGTCTACTCTTTTGCTACACACTCAAAAGTAAGTACTTTTTGTTCACAGAAAGAGTAACGTTACATATTTTAGGGCGTAGTATAAGTAGGCGAATTGGAACGCAGCAAATGACTAGAGAAGATTAACCTCAGTGGAGTTAAACTTTTGTATAGGTTATATTTTGTATATTGACATCTTACCGCGTTTGAAACAACACTGATTCTCATGTTCATTCATGTTTATCTGATGCTATAAATGGCCTGATAAGAGATGATGAGTTTACGAGCCTCTTGAGCTGAGGCGCTACAGCAATCTGTCACCACCATGGTCACGACACATTAAAGAAAACGGGTTTTATTGTTTGAATTTCTTAAAAAACTACACAGTTTTAAAGCTGGGACTTTGTTAAATATCATAAGTTACCTGCTTTGTCTTGTCAGTGTCCTCTGCTCCGTGATGCATTTATCACTGTGTGACGTGACGGGCCTGACAGCACCACGGCTTGTCGACCAAAGCAACAGTAACTAAGGGGGGCTGGTGGTTCTTTGCGAAGGGTCAGTTCGGCTAGGTATACATCCGCGCTAAAATATCAAGGTGAAAGTCATCATAACTTGTGTAGAATAGACCCAGCTCCCAACCCAACTTTGAGAATAGATTAACGGCGATATTTTTTTTATCGCCCGATAAGAGTCTCGCGTTAACGCAGCACGTTAACGCCGTTAACGGCCCACCACTAATACATACATATATAAATGTTATTAAATTACTTAAAATTGTAATCTTTAATTGTAAATTAGATATGAATACAGGTTTAAGATGTGTTCTGAAATAATAATAATTAGTGCTGTCAAACAATTAATCGCGATTAATCACATCCAAATAAAAGTTTGTTTACATAATGTGTGTAAACTGTCTATAATTATGGATATTTAAATACACACACATACATGTATATATTTAAGAAATATTTGCATGTATATATATATTAATTTAATTGATATTATATATAA
The DNA here is from genome assembly GCF_024489055.1 of Chanodichthys erythropterus. NCBI lineage: Eukaryota > Metazoa > Chordata > Actinopteri > Cypriniformes > Xenocyprididae > Chanodichthys > Chanodichthys erythropterus. The sequence continues at coordinate 6,445,310 of NC_090226.1, read as the reverse complement.
ATATAACAATTGTTCTTAAATATATACATACATGTGTGTGTATTTATATATATACATAACAGTTATACACAGTACACACACATATTATGTAAACAAAGTTTTACTTTGAAATGCAATTAATCAGGATTAATCTCAATTAATCCTTTGACAGCACTAATAACACAAAATAATAATAAACAAACAATAATGGTATAATAAATCTTAATTCTTTAGCTAACTGATTGTTTTGTTTACTTTGATCTTTTTTCCAACTGTTCTTTTATCTGAAAAACAGAAAAGACAAGCACAGAGGTCAGAGGTTAAAGGAAGTTCCCTCCACACTGTCCCGTTCAACGGTGCAGAGATTGCAATCAGTGCAGCCCTCTCTTTCTCTTTCTGAGGTGAAAACCTTGTCATGAAAAAAACACCAATGACACCTTGACATGCCCTCCTTTGTTAGTCAAACACTTGGTATACAACCTCAAGTGGCAAAACTGACACTTGCTAACTGAGCAGAGAATTACGGATTCACTCCTCAACAATCGTTGCTAAACACTACAGCCTACACGCACCGTCCAGTCGATATCACACATCCTGTTGCCATAGAGACCCAGGAATGTCGGCTCACTCACCAAACCCCAATGACTCATGAGACAAAAACAGGATTCGGAGAGTTTGCCACAATCCTCACATTATCAGTGGATCGAAGAGCAAAGAAAACACAATCACTACACAATAAATACAGGGCTAGAGCCACTAGGCACGGTGTGCCCTCCTCATTAATCAGAAAAGTAGTCCATCAATATGGGTTTAATATTTGATCCACACAATAACAAACATTGGCTCACATCCTTAAGAAAATGTTTTACATGTCTAGGACATCATACACTGAGAAAGAGATTTAAATGTTAATAATTTGCAAAAAAAAAAGCTAATTATTTAAAAATATTTATTTGTATTTGTAATATTAATATTTAAGTCCCTTTCTGAGCTTGACATCCTAAATGTGTTCAAATAAATTATATTTAATTATAATAACATATTTATGACAAAATAAATGAGCACTTGGACATCCTCAGAAACTATCTATCAACTGAGATTTCAATAAGAAACATTAAGTTTCAATCCCAATGGCGAAGTATTCAAACATACTTGATGAGTAAAGTGTTACAAATAAAGATGGAATCTATCTGCGTCTACCCAGAATGCCTCACGCTTTGCTCTGGTTTTTGGTCTCTGTGCTAATTAACCCAGATGTGGATATTAATATTGCGGCTGGAGTGGAAATAGGGCAGATGGAGAGGAGAGGGGGCAGATTTAAGGGTGGCGTCAGAGTGAAGTGGGTCGCTCCCACCCGTGTGTGACAGGAGACTAACAGTCGTTACTATATTAAGACACCGATGGGACCTTTTTAATTGCTCATTACCCAATAGGATACGATGAGAAACCCAGACTGCTCTTAAAAGAGACTTTTATGGTGCTGCTGTTGTACATTTTGAGAGAAGTGATAAAGTTTGGGGTAATAATGCTTTATAACATTCAATTTGTGAACATTAGTCAATGCATTAGAAGTGTTATTTTAGTATTATTGGCAACACCTTACAATAAGGTTTCATTTGTTAACTACTTTAGTTAACATGAACTAACATTGAACAATACTTCTACAGCATGAATTAATCTTAGTTAATATTAACTTCAACATTTATTAAAATCAAACGTTGTGTTTGTTAACAATGGTAATGCACTGTGAACGAACATGAACAAACCATGACTGTTTAATAAATGCATTGTTCATTGTTAGTTCATGGTATCATATGGTATCATGGTATCATTTATCATATTTTTATACTAATATAGTATTTATTCATATTTTGGAATAGCTTTTATTTGTATATTTAGTTTATGTTTTAGTGATTTGTGCTTGTTTTGTTGTTAGTTTTTAGTTGTTTTTAAATATTTCTATTTAGCTTTAAATTATTTATTTCCACTTTAGTAATTTTAGAACTTACATTTCAAATTTTCCTTTATCTTTTTTAAATGTTTTTTTTTTTTTCAATCTAAAATGTATATTTTGTTTAATTCCAGCTTTATTTCAATTACCAAGAATGTTTTTAATAGTTTTAGTTACCAAAAATGACACTGTTCATGAACTAACAATCGAAAACATTTTTTTACAGTATTTATTAATCTATATTAACATGCATATTTATGTTTGGTAAAAAAACATGAACTTAAATAAATGCAATAATTAAGAAAATAAAAACTTAAAATGTTCAAATGAATAATTAACATGAACCAAATATTATATATATATATATATATATATATATATATATATATATATATATATATATATATATATATATATATATATATATATATTTTTTTTTTTTTTTTTTTATTATTTTTTTTTTTTAAATCACATTAAGGCCTGGTTTCACAGACAGGGCTTAGATTAAGCCAGAATTAATTGGGCTTAGTTTAATTAGGACATTTAAGTAGCTTTTATATACGTGCCTTAGAAAAAAAAAAAAACATTACTGATGTGCATCTTGAGGCAACACAATGGCACCGACATATTTTAAGATAAGTCAGAGCAAGTTGCTTTTCAGTTCAGACAGCTCAAATATGCATTTTAGTCTGAGACTCGGCTTAAGCCTTGCCTGTGAAATGTGTCTTAAACTAAAGTAAACTAACTGAACCTTATTATAAAGTGTCTAAGTGCTCAAATGTACACCCAAACAGGTCTTTCTAACAATCAAGTACACATAAATCTTTTCATGCATATGTTACTCAGAGCAGAAAATATTTGCCCCAAATTCAACACTTTCACAAAATCATAAAAAATTTGAATTTAACTTCAAGTTTTAAACATTAAATTAACCTCTAAACCAAGGGTTCTTAACTCTTGCCCTCGAAATCCACTTTCCTGCAGAGTTTAGCTCCAATCAAACACATCTGAACAAGTTCATCAAGGTCAGTATTAATAAATTGGACCTTGAGGGCCAAAATTGCTCTAAACATACATTTCTAATCCCAAGTCATTAGTACACATTCTAAGTTTAGTTTAAACACTGATTTTAATGGAGAACAGACATATCTAATGGTAAAAATCCTGAGCAGTTTGAAGCCCCACAATGACAGACTTTTTTCTGTGGTGTTTTATCACCATCAGCCCCTGTGTCAGTCCCGCTTGGCGCGTTATCCCATTTCAGTGTGTCTTTGTTGCTGTTCTGTCCACCTGCATAGTCAAAAGTCAGCTCTTCATACCTTTCTATGTCTCGATTCGCAAACAGAGCGAGTCTGGGCAGCAGTGAGTGCACTCGGACTGGCACCATGAGCAGGTTGGGCTGGCAGGAGTGGTTGATGAACCTCCCCACATTGCCTACAGCGACAGGGTCCACGAATGTCTGGGTAATCCTGTCCCCTCCGCTGTGCTCTTGAACAGCGATGATGTAGTTCATATCTAGGGGAGTCTGGGAGAGCTGGCGGCGACGGGCCTCGTGAGGCCCGATTATTTCCCCGGCGTACTCACATACGAATCGGCCACATGGGAGGCGCTCGAGAGCCTCCACCCCCAAACCCCTGTCCTCGGTGCTGAAAACACCCAGGCGCACATCGACGCCCTTTTGAACGACACGATTCTGACAGGAGTCGCTGCAGGCACATAGGGCATTGCACTCGAAAACAGGCCTGCTGTAGCCGCCGTCCTCTTGCTGTTGGTACAGACGTCCCTCGCTGTCATACGTCTGGCCGAACCTCAAGCAGGGGCAGCTGTCGGGCAGGCAGGAACGGGCACGACATGAGCAGCCGGGGAGGGTCACCGCACTAGGGTCAAGGTCACAGCCTGGTCCTTGTACATTCTCTGGCACATACTAAAGGATTGACTCAGATTAAGATTTAACGTGAGCAAGAAATCAGTGTGAAAGTACATGAAAGTGCTGGCATCTAGTGGCGATGTGACAGAACTATTCATGCATTTTTATTTTTTTTTTGTCATTAAAATCAACTTATTTTTGAAACCACGATTACACTGCAAAATGATGAAAATGTCAATATACCTATAAAGACTGTACTGTAAGACGACGAGTAAAAACATTAATTACCTGAAAGTCTGAAAAAGCCTCTTTAGGGACACTGTTCTCAATCAAAACAGGAACATTCTCGATTCCCCCACACAAATCGCGGCTGTATGATCGCATTATGTCTTTTTTTGAACATTTACGTCTGATTCTGGTGTGAAAGAGAACATTATCAACTTGGAGCTGGTCGAGAAACGGAACCGGAAATGCTACTAGACACGCATAAAAGCTCGGTGTTGATGCAATATAAAAGTCTAATCGTGCATTATTTTTTTTTACCCTCTAGTGTAGAGGCGGGAGAATTTATGTTTTTATCATTGAGAGTTTTTAATGATGTTATTGATTATATGTATTATGAAGTTCATGCATGTTACTTTTACAACTTTATATACAATCACAAACACAAGCCTGAGGCTGAATCTGATTTAGAATTATGTTATGCTATACATTTTAGAGAGTGAAATGCTGTTAAATGCAGTTGTAGCCCTTTAAAAAAAACAAATTCTAATTTATTTATATATATATATATATATATATATATATATATATATATATATATATATATATATATATATATATATAGGCCTATATAATACATAATAATGGCAATATATACATGTCAAAGTCAGACTTGCCCCTTTGCCAGCTGTGATGCCTGGTTACTGGTTTAAACTTGGCCCAGGTTTGTAAAAGATTTTTGGGTCAGCACACCTTAATAGCTTCAACAGTTGATTGCCAATTAAGTTTAGAATACAATGAACCAATCAGAACCCATTTTATGTCAGATAGCTGCTAATGGTGGATATTTTGATGAATCAAAAATTAAGTTTTATCTATGTATAAACTGTTTATGTAATAAAATATGTTTTCGTGGTTTGTGTTGTCCCTTATCAGTGCAAAATTATCACAAATTAAAAATGATTCATGCCAATATTGTCCAAAACCCCACTTTTCTAGGGCATTTCCAAACTTTTGGAGGGCAGTGTATATATACAGTTGTGCTCAAAATTATTCATACCCTTGGTAAATATGACCAAAGAAGGCTGTGAAAATAAATCTGCATTGTTAATACTTTTGATCTTTTATGTAAAAAATCTACAAAAATCCAACCTTTCATTGGAGAATAATAATTTTAAATGGGGGGAAATCTCATTAATAGAGAAATGTTTTTCTCATAATACACACTGCTCACAATTAATCATATCCTTTTATTCAATACTTTTTGCAACCTCCTTTTCCCAAGATACCAGCTGTGATTCTTCACCTATAATGCCTGATGAGTTTGGAGAACACCTGAGGAGAGATCAGAGATCATTCCTTCATGCAGAATCTCTCCAGATCCTTCAGATTCCCAGCTCCATGTTGGTGCTTCTTCTCTTCAGTTCACTCTACTCATTTTCTTTAGGGTTCAGGTCAGGGGACTGGGATGGCCATGGCAGAAGCTTGGTTTTGTGTTCATTAACCAATTGTTGTGTTGGTTTTGATGTTTGTTTTGGATCATTGATGGAAGATCCAACCATGGCCCAGTCACTGCCAGTTTTTGCTTCATCTGACCATAGAACATTTGAAAAGTAACTGACACTACTGGAACTTCAAACGGGATGGGTTATATAGTCAGATGAAACAAAAAAAAAGAAGCAGCAAACAATTAAGATGGGTTTGGTGCACACAGGGGTAAAAAGTACCCTATGTGTACAAAGAAATATACTGCTGGATCTGATATTGTGGGCCTATTTTTCTGCTGAAGGTCCTGGACATCATAATTAGATACATGGAATAATGGATTCTATCAAATACCAACAGATAAAAAATCCAAACCTGACCACTTCTGCTAGAAATCCAATAATGGGCCATGGTTGGATCTTCCATCAGGACAATGATCCAAAACAAACATCAAATTCAACACAAAAATGGGTCACTGAACACAAAACCAAGCTTCTGCCATAGCCATCCCAGTCCCCTGACCTGAACCCTAAAGAAAATGAGTAGAGTGAACTGAAGAGAAGAAGCACCAACTGGGAATCTGAGGGATCTGGAGAGATTCTGCATGAAGGAATGATCTCTGATCTCTTGTCTGATCTCCAAACTCATCAGGCATTATAGGTACATAATTTTTACATAAAAGATCAAAAGTATTAACAATGCAGATTTATTTTCACAGCCTTTGGTCATATTTACCAAGGGTATGAATAATTTTGAGCACAACTGTATACATACACTGCCTTCCAAAAGTTTGGAAATGCCCTAGAAAAGTGGGGTTTTCGGACAATATTGGCATGAATCTTTTTTAATTTGTGATAATTTTGCACTGATAAGGGACAACACAAACTACAAAAACATATTTTATTACATAAACCGTTTATACAAAGAAAAAAAACTCCACCATTAGCAGCTATCTGACATAAACTGGGCTCTGATTGCCAATTAAGTTTAGAATACAATGAACCAATCAATTGTTGAAGCTATTAGGGTGTGCTGACCCAAAAATCTTTTACAAACCTGGGCTATATGCTTTTGTAATTGTTAAAAAGTTTCTTAACTGAAAAACCATACACACACACACACACACACAAATATATATATATATATGGATTTTAAGTTTAGAAACTTTTTAGCAATGGCAATAGACATAATGCTATTTAATTTGTCCCACTCATGTTAATGTTTAATCGGTATGTTGATATTAATGTTACTAATTATTAAAATGAACAAGCACGACCATTTAACTGAGTTTTTATTCAATGTTTAACCACAAAAACATCATAACAGACACTTAGACATAAAACTGTGTAGCTAGAGAGAAGCACTAAACACTTTAAAACAGTCTGATTGGCACTTTAGTGCTTTCCATCCACTCCCACCTCTAACTGGCATTTCTCATGATGTTTGCTGCATGATAAATGTACAGCAGGCAGCAATGTATTTTAAACACATCCTTTTGTAATCCTTAACAAGAACAGAATAGACTCTGGTAAAACACACAAGGGTAAATCAAAACTAAAAAAATAATTAGTTATCAATAATAAAAACAAGGCATAATGTTTGTTTATCCATGGTTATTTCAATCTATATTTGCATGACCGTTAATATATTTTGCATGGAGTGTCAAAGTTAGTTCAACAGTTGTTTAATAGCAGGTCAGAACCAAACGAAATACAACATTGGGCTGTTTGCATGAACAAGCACCACATAGACAGTAACGGGTCGCCTGACAGATCAAAAAAAAAAAAAAAAATTAAAAATGGAGGACCAGATACAGTATAACCTCAGCCATAATCAGGCATGAAATGAGGAAGAACGAATATCTGTTTTAGCATAGACATCATCACAATGGTCCCATACAGAAATTAACTGATCTACAACAGCCAACCAATAGAAATTTAGTTTGAATAATTAAAGTAAATGATAAAGACAGGAGGTGAGTGTTCGTAGCCATCATCTTGACCTCGGCGTCGACCCAGGACGATGTTTAAGTCAAGGTTTCCCCTTTTGTGACCTTAAGAGACAAAACGGAAAACAAATCAGGGGTTTATTTCAATGAATTTAAAACAAGAGGGTTTTTGACTTTCTAAAATCATAAAAACATACTCTGGCTTCAATGTACTCAATCCTCCTCTCCAAAGCAGTGAGCTTCTCATTCAAAGTGGCTAAACGGGACCTGCAGGACATATCTGAAAAGAAAAAGAGACATTTCAGTATTAGGAAACATATGAGAACAGCAATAATTTCCTGTGACACAAAACATCTACACCAATAATCAGCAAAAATAAAAGTTTTCAATTATTACTATTAATAGAAATTACAAAATAGAATATATTTTCTGTATAGCAACATAAATAAGAATATATTTAAAAAATAACTTTTTTGTTAAATAAGTGGTTCATTTTATTGATATTACACACGGTAATGGCACTTAAAATGGGGATGGTTTATCAAAACAAACCAATGTCTCTGAATTAAGCTATCCGTGTTTGGCCCTCATCATACCACAAAATTATAAAGATTTTAAATGTGTATACAGTCATTGAGAGATGTATATTTATGTATATCAATAAGCTAAATCATCATTTAAACACAGTATTTAATATAAAAAATACAAATTTGAAACATGGACGACAAGACCTACATCAAACCAACCCAACGCCCTACATGTTTTTCCTGGTCATTACACTATGTCTAATATACCATGTAAGTTATTCAAAATATATACTCATTTATTATGATAATACTTGTTTCTAAACGACATTCAACACAAAACAACTGAATTAACCAACATATTTTCTACACATAAAGCAGTTGGATGACCCACTGCTCTAGATTAGCATGCTAGCGTAAAGAAATGGCGTAATAAATTAAGTAAAATTAAACGACACGCCACAGCTTCTCCATCTTACCGAAGGAATTGAGGAAATCGGCTATTTTCTTAATGCTGCTGGTGATCACTTCGATATATTCACGGTTCGCCCAGTCTTGGTGAATTTCCCTTTGCACTGGATCCTCCTGTCCGGCCATCGTGAGCTAGTTAGCATTAGCCGCTGTCTGTGTGTGAGAGGAAGGAGCAGCAGCGCCCCCTCATGGACAAACAAAGAGTTCATTCTGGATATTGCGGCGAAAAGAACTTGTTTTCTGGCTTGACTTAAATCTCCATCTGTAATTTTCTATCGTTTGGCCTTTATATTATTATTGCGTGATTTTCTAAAAAATGCAGCCAGCGCGTGCGAACGGAATAAACGTAAAATAAACGGAATAATAATAAAAAAAAAACAATACACAAACAATAACATTCTGATGCACGTTATTAACAGACATTCAAGTCCTCAGGCGCTTCAATATTCATAACGAATCAGCCTTCAGCCCACTAAACAGCAAAATCTATCTGGACAAAAACTTCCTATTCAGAGCAGGTTAATAACTATTACAATAACACCAATATAATTATGTATAAGCCTTATTTATATAAAGATTTTCGACCGATGTTACTGTCTACTAATGTGTGACCTTTTTAGCAATGGTTATTTTCATTGTGCCACATAGCATAATCTGATATTGCTGAGTTCAACATGTTCCTGGGTCAACATTTTTGTTGATCCTGGAACAACATTCAAATCAAACAATCAGATTTGAGGCACAAGCCTACAGATTATGTCAAGTTTAGGCTTAAAACCATGAATTGGTGCTTCTACATCTATCATTTCCCTCTGATTTTTGAGATAACTTATGGGTAGGGTTAGGTTTAGGGGTAGGAATATGGTTAAGACTACATTTTCAGACTAGAATGTTGTTCCAGGATCAACAAAATATGTTGACCCAGGAACGCATCTTACTTAGCAATAACAGGACTTGCACCCGTATAATAGTGATTATTATGTTCATATAGCCTATTACATTTCCAAAAACATGTCAAATGCTATCATGATAATACCATGATTTTGGACATGTAGCTTAATAGTATTAATATTATGGCATTGTTTTAGCTTATATGAAAGTATTATGGCGCTTTGACCTGTATTGTGTAGATCTAGAGCTCATTAATAAGGTGCCACTTGTTAATAGAGCACCTTTTCATGGTGCATTTTTGTGAACTGTATGCTTTTATTGTGTAACATATTGTGATTGTTATGTTTTAAATCACCAGAGAAATGTCAACCAAGCTGAGAAAATGTAGACGAGGCCTTGCGGCAGCGTTGGATCAGGCAGCAGAAGAGGACTCGTCATCGTCTCCAAACAGTGTCTCTTCTCATAACTACAGCCTGGTTAGAATATCACAGAATGACACATATGTATTTGACCACTGGACAGAGAGGCCAGACTGCATGTGTTTGAGGTGCATATGCTGTTTTATCACTGATAAATGTGCTGCGGTTGTCCTGATTATATGTCTGCCACTAATAATTAGGCCGTTTTCTATAAATAGGAAGGAAGACTTTTTATGCTGCACACGGTCTGCAATACTGCAAGATCTACATGGGCTCCTTGGTCAGTGATGTGATGTTTTTACATCAAGTGTGACACTTGCCAATCATGCCAACTCTTATGAATAATTCCCTCCTCTATTTTCAGACATACAGACCTTGGAGGATCTCGTTGCAAAGCTGGAGTTTGAAAACGAGCTGAACCGCGTCTGCAGTAGATCCTTGCAGTGTAAAAACCCAGAATCCTCATTTAACCAAGAAGAAAGTGCAAATAGTGATATGGAAGAAGGAAGTACAGACCGCTGGGCTCACGATAGTACAGAGGAATATTCTTTCTTGCTGGACACGATTCTTGAGATTGAGCGGGACAATGACTTCACTGCTGACTGTGATGTTAGTTCTTTGGAGCTGGACTTACAGTTATCAGCATAGTTTGATGCCCTCAAGTATTTGTATGTTATACTTTTTCAGTTTGGAGGGAAATGGATCATTTTCAAAAGAAAATATGTGCTTTAAACATGTTTTGGGTACTCAGAAAGTTTTATGCATTTCATAATGTATATTTGTATAGCACAGAGTTCATAGAAATACAGCATATGCATGTCTTTCTCATTTACTCCTTCTTTAGATTAATTTATTTCTGCACTAGAATCAATATTTTTTTTTTATTTAATTTTTTTTTTAAAAGGATGATTCCATTATTACGGAAGAGGATTAGGGCCAAGCAATAATAAATAAATAAAACCATCTCGAGATTAAAGTTGTTAAATTTCCAGAAAAAACTCGAGATAAAATGTTGAGAATAAACTCATTCAATTATGAGAAAAAAGTCGTTAAATTATGAGAACAAATTCGTTAAAATATGAGAAAAAGTCGTTAAATTACCAGGACAAATTAGTTAAATTATGAGAAGAAATTCGTTAAATTACGTGAATTTGTTCTCGAAATTTAACGACTTTTTTCTCGAAATTTAACGACTTTTTTTCTCATAATTTAACAACTTTTATCTCGTAATTTAATGTCTTTATTCTCAACATTTTATCTCAACTTTTTTCTTGAAATTTAACGAGTTTTTTCTCGTAATTAAATGAGTTTATTCTCAACATTTTATCTCAACCTTTTTCTTGAAATTTAACGATTTTTTTCTCGTAATTTAATGAGTTTATTCTCAACATTTTATTTAGACTTTTTTCTCGAAATTTAACGATTTTTTTCTCAAAATTTAACAACTTTAATCTCAAAATGGTTTTATTTTTTTATTATTGCTTGGCCCTAATCCTCTTCCGTACATTCTAGAGGATGCATCGATCTATACAGTTTTAATAAAAAAAAATCTTTTATTGTTAATATTTTGTATTTTTGTAAAATGTAAAAAAAAAAATTATATTTTATGTATAATAAATATAATTTATTGTCATTTTAATTTTATTTATATACTTATAACACTAAATAAATTACTCATAGGTAATGGGCATATGCAATAAAAATATTATTTTTGTTACTATTGATCAATACTGTTTTCATTTTTATTTTATTTTTAATTTCTGTTATATCAGTATACTTATAACACAAATGTGTGATAAAATATTTTTGTTCGGAATGGTAGAAATATTACTATTAATTTACATTTTAATTTTTTGTTATAACGTTTATATCCTTACAATGCTAAATAAAATACTAATGGGTCACTAGCATTAAAAATATGTTTAGAATGGTAGAAATATTTCTATAAATTTTTATTTATAATATCTATATACTGTATCAAAATCGCTGCAGATCTTGTCTGTAAAAACTGTAAATAATACTAAGTGAAAATACAGTATCATTCTGATTAGGTGAATATCTAGATTCCACGTAAGCATGATATGACAATATTTCAGTGTTGCACCGTGTGGATGGTCATTTTCAGTGTTTATGCTTAGTCATGCTGACACTGCAATCTGAACTGGATTCAGTATTATGCTGATCATTAAAACCAATTTTATTTAGTTAGAGAATAATTCATTGGTCATTATAACACTCTTAACACTAAGTAAAAAAAAAAAGAGGCACGAGGGGGAATATTATCTCACACGTGACAGAATGAGAAAAATGTGGAAGTGAAAATGTGAGGTTAAGGTTTGTCATATGAACTGCTTCTGTTTTTTTTTTTTCAGTTTTGTAAATTGTGAAATAAGGAACAATAGGATTTTTTATTTTATTTTTATTTTCAGTTAACAGTTGAAAGACAAAACCTGAGCCGTGCAATTCATGGATAAAACACAACTATTATAACAAACCTTTACAGCTACATCAGAAACTTCCCTCAGAAAGGTTTTAGGAAGCATCTTCATTAAGTAAAATGTCTAAAAAACAGTTGCACTTTAATCATGTCTGCACAGTCGGCTTATATCAAACAACAATCTTATGGCTTCATGTGATATGCAGTGGACGGACTATCTAGCGTGGCCAAACATGAGAAGGCCACCTGCCAGGTTTACTTCGTCCTCTTGAGAAGCTCTTTGATATCTTCTTCAATGTCGCTGGTGAGGAACCTTCTGCTGTAGCGCTTGAACGGTTCTCCGTCCGGGCCGATGAGGAACTTCTCAAAGTTCCAGGCGATGTCATTCCGGTTCACGGGACTCCAGATGATGAGTTTGGGATCACCCATCAGGGACACAGCGTCATCACTGGGCTGAGGCAGCTTCTCTTTCAGGAGCACAAACAGAGGGTGGGCGTTCTCACCGTTCACTTCTAGCTTCTCCAGAAGCTGGAATTTGGGCTCGAAGCCATTTCCAGGACGGACGTACTTCAGAGACTTCAGGATTTCATCATTCTTGCAGTTCTCCTGTTAAGCAATTAAAATTGCACAATATAGTTATGCAATAAATCAGATAACGGCATATGAACAAGAAATCAGGTCAGATTGTGAAATATATTACAATTATTTAAAAATTAAAAAATTTAATTAAAAAATATATTAAATACATACATATATATATATATAATTTTAAATTAAAATATAAAAACTTTAATTGATAATTTCTTATTAATTTTTAATTAATATTAAAAGTCAAAATATATTAAAATGAATATATTACGTTTTTAAAAAATACTTAAAATTGTGTGTGTGTGTATATATATATATATATATATATATATATATATATATGTATATATATATGTATATATATATGTATATATATATATATATATATATATATATATATATATATATATATATTTTTTTTTTTTTTTTTTTTTTTTAATACAAAAATGTTACGTATGTGTGTGTGTGTGTGTACATACTAATATATATATATATATATATATATATATATATATATATATATATATATATATATATGTGTGTGTATACAGTATACAAGGTTGGTATATTGATATGTATATATATATATATTTTTTTTTCATTTACATTTTATTATAGAATTTATCCTTAATTATTGTTTGTGTTTTAAAGCACTTCTCTTTCAAATCATCACAGAAAGTAGCCTACACACAAAAAAGTTTAACTGAAGCATGACCCAACGCTGTTGGAAGTCTCACCTGATGTCCGAACTGGTTGCAGGGAGCGCCCAGAATAACCAGCCCCTGATCAGCATATCGACTGTGGAGCTCGTTCATCTGGGTGTAATCCCTGACTGTTGTGCCTCAGAGCGACGCCACATTTTCAATAAGCACAACTTTCCCTTTGAGAGACGAAAAATTCAGGAGGTCCCCTGACAAAAGCTTGGCAGACAGATCATAAAACTTCTTCATGGTCCCTGTCATGCTCGAACACGCAGTTTACTATGTAGTTAGAAGCGCAAAATGCTTTTTGTTTTATCAACAGACCTTGAGTTGAACCTTGAGTCGAAGGGGAGGGAACTGCGTAAATGCAGTTCAAGGAAGTGCAGTCTCGTGCCAGGGCAGCAGGAGGTAAACACTGTTAAACACCGCCATCTTTTGTCAAACGACGATATTCCAACCCCTGCATAATCATATCCTCCAAAAGTTCGTTTAATTTTTTTTCATGTTATTATAGGCTATACACATTTTATTTTGAACTTTCAGAGTCAGCCTCTTGAATCAGAGTCCTTTTATTTTCCAATGCAGTTCAAATTGTTGGTTATTAACGTATGTTTGTATAGGATATTAGTATATTAAAGCAACTCCATATTAAAATATATTACTCTTCCTCATCATAATCTGTAGCCTACACTCAATATCAGCTTAAAGGGTTAGTTCACCCAAAAATTCTGTCATTAATTACTTACCCTCATGTCGTTCCACACCAATAAGACCTTTGTTAATCTTCGGAACACAAATTAAGATATTTTAGTTGAAATCCGATGGCTCAGTGAGACCTCCATAGCCAGCAATGACATTTCCTCTCTCAAGATCCATTAATGTACTAAAAACATATTTAAATCAGTTCACATGAGTACAGTGGTTCAATATTAATATTATAAAGTGACGAGAATATTTTTGGTGCGCCAATCTTTTGTGTCGAATCATGATTCGAATCGCGTGTCAAACTGCCAACGGCTGAAATCACGTGACTTTGGCGCTCCAAAGAGCAGATTTGTTACACTAGTTGCGTCCCAAATGACGCACTATACACTATGCACTTATACACTATGTACTTGTGCACTATGCACTCATCCATGTAGTGCGTGAATTCTGTATAAGGTTATTTTGTCATTTAACAACGGAGTTCGATCCTCCCTTCCCCTCCACTACATAATTAAAGCTGCGACAGTTGAGTGCACGAAGTGTCCAACATTCCACACTTCGTTTTTTCCGTTAAATAACTGCATCATCCGGGTATTTAAAGTGCACTTTTTCTTTTTGGAATTTTCTGTGTGAACGCACTACTCGCACTATTTATACTTAAAAAACGTCATAGAATAGTGCACAAGTACGCGAATTGGGATGCATCTCATGTGACTTTAGGCGCTCCGAACAGCAGACTTGATACACTGATTCATTTGTGCTCTGAATCTTCCTGAAGCAGTGTTTTGAAATCGGCTATCACTTTATAAGTCGTTATTTTGTTTTTTTGGCATACCATAAATATTCTCGTCGCATTATAATATTAATATTGAGCCACTGTACTCATGTGAACTGATTTAAATATGTTTTGAGCACCTTTAAGGATCTTGAGAGAGGAAATGTCATTGCGGATGAAGGCCTCACTGAGCCATCGGATTTCAACTAAAATATCTTAATTTGTGTTCCGAAGGTTAACGAAGGTCTTACGGGTGTGGAACGACATGAGGGTAAGTAATAAATGACAGAATTTTCATTTTTGGGCGAACTAACCTTTTAAAGCAATATATTACTTTTCCTCAGTCATACAAAATGTACACTCAATATCAGCTTAATGATTCATCGATTCCTTAGGAGTTGGTGAAAAGGTTGTCGATTCAACTCGAGACCGTTGAGATCGATTCAGTTCGAGTGAATCAATAATTCAGTTTAGTGAACCGATTCGATCCGTTCATTAAAATTATCCGATTCATTCACGAATGAAGCATCTAGTCCATATTTATTCTCTTTGCATTATTAAAAGCGCATAATATAAACAAAGGACAGCCCGAACGTTAATTAAATTACCAATAGTTCATAAAGGTAGCCTACAGATTTATCAGCTGTCTAATTTGCGTGTTCAGTTTTTTAAAATTATGTTGCCCAGTTCAACCCATCTGTGTACATATTATGTGAAACCCTTGAACCATTTCGAAAACCTTTCTGTATTAAATTATGAATGTCAGATATAAAAAAGTGAATTACAAATGTTTAGGAAATAAACACGACACTCGCTTTAATTTAAGCTGTAGTAAATATCTCCCACCCGTATAACAAGCGAATGGTTGCGTCCAGGAAGCTCGAGCGCGACCTGTTCTGTGTTTAAGGAAGTGAATCTGCGTTTTGGAGTGTCTCGTGTGCCATCTTCAACTAAGTTTTGATTTCTAGTCACAAATCCTCTAATCTGAGTCCATTTCACCGTTAACAAATGCAGTCGCTCAGTAAAACCCACATAGCCCGGATGGTTTGCTGACTGAATGAACCAGAGAGTCTGTTATTCTCGATAAAAGCAGCTCTCGGTAATTATTACACTTTAACCTCACGATACAGCATTCTGCTGACATGTGGGAATGGCAGATTTTGAGTCTCATAGGCTTCATCTCTCTAGTGCTTTTTCTCATAGCTGTATGTTATATTTTGTACTCTGGACTGACCACTGAAATCCATATCAGGACTGGTTTACCCCCGGTCAAGAGCATCACTATAGCCTATAAATACAAAGTGGGACCTTATAAAAACTGTGGGTCACTGTTCAAAGAGAGCTCCAGCATTGGACCCAACCTTTCATGCATTGGGATCTTCTATGATGATCCAAAGAAGGTGAGTAGACTAGTATTAATGAGGCCACTAGTGCACCTTGTTGGGGACCTTTTATTGCTATGCCTGTAAGACACTGTTTGTTATATTGCTGAATTAGCATTATTGTAATATATCTGGAATTATTAATGGTAATGTTTCAGCGTTAAGACCAAACTAAGTTTGACAGGTGGATCAGTGATTGATTTACAGTTGTAACTGATTCAAGAAAGTAAAAATATAAAAATAAAGATTCACTTTTTCCCATTTAGAAATGTGCATAGGCTTTATACGGGCAGTTGTGGCCTAATGGTTAGAGAGTCAGATTGGTTACCCGAAAGTTGCGGGTTTCATTCTCAGTACCGCCAGGAAATGACTGAGATGCCCTTATATCCACAATATATAAGTGATGCATATATATATATTAGTGATGTTGAATCGATTAATCACGGTTAATAGTATCTAACATAAAAGTTTGTTTGTGTGTGTGTATATATATATATATATATATATATATATATATATATATATATATATATATATATATATATATATTACACACACACACACACACACACACATATGCACACAAACTTTTATATTAGATGTGATTAATCATGATTAATCGATTTGACAGCGCTAATATATATTCCCATTTGAATTAAAGCCATGTTGAAAATGTTAGCACATTACATTCAGGAGAAAATACTGCACGTTAATTGCGTTATGTTATTTCGGCTATATTTTTCCATAATGCATATTATATTGCACCGATACAACCGGAATTCCAGAAAAGTTGAGACGTTTTTTAAATTTGAATAAAATGAAAACTAAAAGACTTTCAAATCACATGAGCCAATATTTTATTCACAGTAGAACATAGATAATATAACAAATGTTTAAACTGAGAAATTTTAAAATTTTATGCACAAAATGAGCAAATTTGATGCTTGCGACAGGTCTCAAAATAGTTGACACGGGGGCAACAAATAGCAAGAAAATAGCAAAAAAAGCAAGAAATCTTGAAAAGATTCAGCTGGGAGAACATCTAGCAACTAATTAAGTTAACTGATATCAGGTCTGTAACATGATTAGATATAAAAGGGATGTCTTAGAGAGGCAGAGTCTCTCAGAAGTAAAGATGGATTCTTTCCAATCTGTGAAAGAATGTGGAAAAAGATTGTGGAATACTTTAAAAACAGTGTTCCTCAACGTCTAATTGCAAAGGCTTTGCAAATCTCATCATCTACAGTGCATAACATCATCAAAAGATTCAGAGAAACTGGAGAAATCTCTGTGCATAAGGGACAAGGCCGAAGACCTTTATTGGATGCCCTCAGATGACACTGCATCACTCATCAGCATGATTGTGTCAATGACATTACTAATTGAGCCCTGGAATACTTTCAGAAACCACTGTCAGTAAACACAATCCGCCGTGCCATCTGCAGATGCCAACTAAATCTCTGTCATGCAAAAAGGAAGCCATATGTGAACATGGTCCCGAAGCACCGTCGTGTCCTGTGGGCCAAGGCTCATTTAAAATGGACTATTTCACAGTGGAAAAGTGTTCTATGGTCAGATGAGTCCAAATTTGACATTCTTGTTGGAAATCACGGACGCCGTGTTCCTCCGTTCCAAAGAGGAGAGAAACCTTCCAGCGTGTTATCAGCATTCAGTTCAAAAGCCAGCATATCTGATGGTATGGAGGTGCCTAAGTGCATATGTTATGGCACTGTGAAAGGTAAATAAAGGTTTTAAAGCAACATTAAATGAAAAATACGTCAAAGACAACCACAAACTCTTCCGCAGCTGTAAACCTTCATCAGGCAAGAATGGGACCAAATTCCAACACCAAAACTCCAGAAACCCATAACCTCGATGCTCAGACTCCATTTGAAAAGAGGAGGAGATGCGACACCATGGAAAACATGCCCCCGTCCCAACTATTTTGAGACCTGTAGCAGGCATTAAATTTGAAATGAGCTCATTTTGTGCATAAAATTTTAAAATTTCTCAATTTAAACATTTGTTATGTTATCTATGTTCTATTGTGAATAAAATATTGGCTCATGTGATTTGAAAGTCTCTTAGTTTTCATTTTATTCAAATTTAAAAAATGTCCCAACTTTTCCGGAATTCAGGTTGTAAAAGCACCTGCAGAACACATTTATTTCAGATGTACACAGGGTACTTCTAATTCCCACAGCCATTATCACTCTTATTATATTTGACATATATATATCATGTGTAAATAAATAACATAATTAGGATAGTAGCTGTGAAGTCTGAGTTGTGGCTTCAGAGCAGCCTGTGCTGTTTCCTGTTTACTAAACGCTCAGTATGCAGAGCTCAACCTCAGCACATCCAGCACATTACACATGCATTAAACTTTAATTCCCTCATGAAAGTAAATTGGTTCAATTAGTTTAGTGAATTAATTTAATTTAAATTTGCTCTTTGTTTGTTTGTTTAATCCATAACATTTCCCTCTAAATAGGCTACTCTCTTACAAGACTCTTACTTTTCATTAGAGATTTTATGCACATTAAGCTTGTGTTCTGATATTTGTTCTATTCAGTTTTATTTTTATTAATAATATTCTTTATTCATTTTACACAGTTTTCTTTATACAATTCACAGTTTTAATTGGTGTTGGTTATTAAAATAAATCAATTATATTAGCAAATGACGGAATGGAGATGTTGGTCCTCATACACCACTAGATGGAGGT
The DNA here is from genome assembly GCF_024489055.1 of Chanodichthys erythropterus. NCBI lineage: Eukaryota > Metazoa > Chordata > Actinopteri > Cypriniformes > Xenocyprididae > Chanodichthys > Chanodichthys erythropterus. The sequence continues at coordinate 6,426,237 of NC_090226.1, read as the reverse complement.
GTTGATATAGTCATGTTGTGCTCTCATGTTTATTATGCAGTTGACCATGTGGGGGTGGAATGTTTTGTATGTTCTAATATTTTGATATAATTAGTTTATCTGTTATTGTGTGGCTCTTATCGCATATAATCTCATTTTATCATATATAATCATGATAAATGGTGTTACATTTTCTAATTTGCCTGCTGTACACATATTTTCCATATTCCTTATTGTGTATGCTGTGTAAATGCATCATTACTAAAGTCAGAGAATTAGTAATGGCTATTAGATTATAAAACCTCTTTTGAGTGATTATTTTTTCTTACATTTATTTGTAGCAGAGGTGTTCTTATACCAAAGTAAAAAGTGGTAACATTAAAGAAATATATATCTTTTTTAAATTAATTATTTACCTTCATGTAGTTATAAACCTGTCTGACTTTATTTCACAAAAATAAATTTTTAATAATGTATTCTCTCTTTTCCATGCAATTACAAGGAATTAGGAGACTTTGATGATAAACTGACCCAAGGTTAAAGGGTTAGTTCACCCAAAAATAAAAATTCTGTCATAATTTACTCACCGTCATGTCGTTCCAAAACAGTAAGACTTTTGTTCATCTTCAGAACACAAATTAAGATCTTTGTGATGAAATCTGAGAGCTTTTGTGTCCTTCCATTGACAGCAATGTAACTACTACATTGATGCTTCAAAAAGACAATAAAGAGATTGTAAAAATAATCCATATGAATTGAGCGGTTTAGTCCAAACTTGCTGAATATACTCGATCGCTTTATATTCAGATTGAATTTAGGCTTCTATTCACATATACAGTATAAACATTCATTAAACCACACATCAGTTGAGGTAAACAGAAGCTCAAGCATGTTCGCTTGAGGTGCGAGAACCAATCAGATTCATTCTCGTGTGTTATGCAGCACATTTGAGCTTTGAGGTTGAGTTTTTCTTTATGTTCACTGATCAGTGTTTATATGTGAATAAAAGCCTAAATTCAATCTGTTCATCATATAAAGTGATCGAAGCTCTTCAGAAAATTTGGACTAAACCGCTCAATTCATATGGATTAGTTTTACAATCTCTTTATGAACTTTTTGAAACGTCAAAGTGTCAGTTGCGTAGCTGTCTATGGAGGGTCAGAAAGCTCTCAGATTTAAACAAAAAGTTTTTTATTTGTCTTCCGAAGTTGAACGAAAGCCTTACAGGTTTGGAACGACATGAGGGTGAGTAATTAATGACAGAATATTCATTGTCAAGATCTGATTCAAAATAATGAATTATTCATTGTTCTGGCATTGCTCCTTTTAAAGCTTGAAAGTTCCAGTTCAAGCTTAAAAGTTTGCCATTCTTTTTAATTTCTTGGGAAAGAATGTGCTAATCAAAATTCTTTCTTTTTCCAAGAAAAAAATCACCTCAGAAGTTGTAAATATAGTTTCAACAGTGTTTCAATGCTGAATACAAGTCAGAACAGTTTATAAGAGATAAGTTGTGTCTATTATATAGTCTGTGTGAGTTTATTCACATAGTTAAGTCCTGGAAGAGCTAAATTCTGATGTTGTTTGCCTTCAGTTCAGTACAATAAACATAGAATGTGGATGAAGGGGAGCAGACGTAACCGATCGAAGTGGTCTAGGGTGTATGGTTTGAATTTAGAGAAATGCACCAAGGTTATTATTGCATGAACCCGAGCACAGACCTTTATCTCAGCATGTCATAAAGAGGAAAGCAGAAAAGGTAAAATCTGTCAGAGTTGTTGCCCTATACCTACCCCACTTGACCTTAGTGGCCTTACGCTTTTAGGGAATATAAATGAGCTCATACCACAGCTTCTGTGACTTTTCATCTGACCTTCAGTGGCTCCAGTTGCCCTCTGGGTTAAATCACTTTTCAAGTTGTTTAGTTCTCACAAAGTTTGCAACAGTGAGTATATATATATTTACCTATTTATGTATGTATTTATCTGTTGCAAATGGAGGTTTAGTAAATAACCATTGTTTCTGCAGCAGAGGCAGAGCAGAAACCCACCATTCTGTTCGAGAAGATGCTCAGCTTGTGTAGGTTGATGGTGTTGCTGGAATTATTTCTTGGCTTGTTTGGCAAAGAATGCCTCTTGGTTTTCCTGTTTGTGCACAAGACCTTCTTGATGCAGAACTTGCATCATCACATTTCTCACACTTCCTGCCCACCTCCTCCTCAACCGGTCAAATCCGTTTTCATAGCGTTAATGTGCACTCAACCTCCCACCAGAAAGTCCTACTGGAATGGAGTAGGACTCTTGAGTGACGGCTCGGCCTTACTTTCAAAGCCTTATTGTGACCAACAGATTTTTTTTCTTCCCCCAAGTCCCCAATTAGCAACTGTCTAAAGCTCCATGCATACAGCCATGGCCAAGACCTGATCTAGTTCAGCTAATTGGAATAATGATCTCAACTCATTAAAAAAGGAGCCTGGGGTGCTAAACCTGGGGGTCAGAAGCTCCCAAAGGCTGCTGATAGTAGAGAGTAGAGAGAAGCAGGAACAGGATTGGAAAACAATGGACTCCTCTAGGATTAACGATTTTACCACAAGGATTGGCGTGACCACCCTGGTCTCTCGATTTCTGATTCACTGACTGCTACTGTAGTCTGCAAGCCCTCAAGCTTTTGGGAACTTCCTCTCATCAGGCCAAACAATGCGATGGAAGTGGAAGCCCATGGGTCTGAAGATGGTTGCCATGGATAAGAAGAGCTGGGGAAACATGCCGGATTCTGTGAAAGGGCCATGAAAGGCATTCCAGTCCCTAAGTGACGGAGAGTTTTAGGGTTTGCTCTTTCTCTGTTCTCTATGTCAGATTTCAGATATCAGTCAGGCAAAAAGATAAAAAGAAAAATAGGCGCAGCAGATATTTAAAGCAAAGGCTTTTATTAGAATAGGTGATGGTGACTGCTGGCAGAATTGTAATTTCTGTAGTTTTTCTGCTAGATTTTTGATGTATGTGCATGCTTTTTGGTGCCATTTTTGGACATTCCATAGCACAAGAGGAGGGATTTGTGATGGTTCTGTGATGTGAATGTACTAACAATGCGAGAAAGGGGTCTGTAATATCAAGACAAAATTTTATAATGTCAGCATATTCCAATACTGCACTGTCAGAGAAAATGTCCAAAAATTTTACATTTAGGAGTCTTTTTTAGCTTATGTACCACTTAAGGGTGCATATGAATATCTTAAGTGAGTCATATATAAATCTCATTTGTTTAAAAGACCTCCGAAGAACAAGCGAATCTCAACATAACACCGACTGTTACATAACAGTCAGTATCATTAATATGTACGCCCCCAATATTTGCATATGCCAGCCTATGTTCCCAACATTATGAAAGGCATTAGACAAGGGCAGGCAGTAACGTCTGGATCTGCACAGCTGAATCACAGACTAGGTAAGCAAGCAAGGACAATAGCAAAAAATGGCAGATGGAGCAATAATAACTGACATGATCCATGACAACATGATATTTTTAGTGATATTTGTAAATTGTCTTTCTACATGTTTCGTTAGCATGTTGCTAATGTACTGTTAAATGTGGTTAAAGTTACCATCGTTTCTTACTGTATTCACGGAGACAAGACTGTCGTTATTTTCATTTTTAAACACTTGCAGTCTGTATAATTCATAAACACAACTTCATTCTTTATAAATCTCTCCAACAGTGTAGCATTGGCCGTTAGCAACGGAGCACAGCCTCAAACTCATTCAGAATCAAATGTAAACATCAAAATAAACACTGTACTTGCGCGATTAGACATGCTGCATGACGAACACTTTGTAAAGATCCATTTTGAGGGTTATATTAGCTGTTTGAACTTTTTTTTTATGTTGTTTAAGGCAAGCGTGAGCTCTTGGGGGCGTGGAGCACCAGATTTAAAAGACCACACACACTGAATCGGCTCATTTCTAATTATGCCCCAGTTAAAAAATTGAATAAAAAAAATTCTATGGGGTATTTTGAGCTGAAACTTCACAGACACATTCAGGGGACACCTTAGACTTATATTGCATCTTTAAAAAAAAAAAAGTTCTAGGGCACCTTTAAGGATAGTTCACTATCTGAAATAAAATAAATTAAAGCTATATAAAAAAAAAAAAAACAGTAATCAAATAAATGACATAAGCACAATGAAATTACTAAAACTGAAAAATATATCTAATTAAATGCTCTAATAGCATATAAATAATACTAAAATAACACTGGTTCACAACCGGTATGACTTTCCTTCTCTGGAACACACACAGAAAAGATATTTTGAAGGTCATTGGGGTTGAAAACAACATTTTTCAAATTATCCTTTTTTGTTCCACTGAAGAAAGAATGTCATACAGGTTTTAGAATGACATGAATGATTACAGAATGTGAACTATTCTTTCAAGGGTACCATTAGGTACTAATTAGTATCCTTTACTAAGGTACAAAGGTGTATCTTTGAGGGTACATCTCCAATTGCAAGGTCAAAATTTCTTCTGACAGTGTGCCACACTGTATTCTGTATTTGAAGTACATTCTTTTCATGCGTAGAAATAATTGTGTTCTGTGACACCAGGAAGTTAACTTTTAAATAATTTTGATTGAAAGCAAATTTTATGTTCTTGCTTGTAACAGAAAGATGCTGAGATGCCTTTAACTCGGACCCTAACTGTATGTTTTCTGTTCTCAACAACTGTGAATTATTTGATGAGCTTGATAGCTTATTGTGACCATCTTCATGATCCATCACTCCTGATGAAAACTGACTAGTGACAGAAAAGATAATGTCAACAAACTGCCATTTCAGGAAGGATCTTAAGCATCCTGTTGTCAACCTACGTCTTGAAACAGAATTCCAACTGGCTTTCGCCATCAAAACTATTAGTATTTTCACAGCGTCCTGGCTGTCTGAGGATGGCAGGAACATGAAAAGGCAGTCCACTGTGAAGATGCGGATAGCGGCAGTGACAGCGAGGGGGAAGGGAAGATGCGAGAGCTTTTTAAAGTGCGTCTGAAGTGATGAATAAATGAGTCTGCCTTCCAAGGTATTTTGGAGTCGATTTCCCAGAGGACTGCTGCAACATCGTAACCTCAGTGACATTTCGCAAATTTGCCTGAAATGGATTTGACTGCTGCTTGACAAGTAAAACGACAAAAGTAAAACAGAACCCCTACGCTGACAGTTACATATGCTCATCAGTACTTCTTTCTTTCTGTCAGTTCAGTGTCTTGAATTATTTTTTTTCTCGCCGTATTTCAATGTCTACAAGCTTTCTTTGCAGACATTTACCTCAGTCGGGGCTAAACATGCCACCCTACGGTTAACCATCCTACCTTTGCCCACATTGCAACTCATCTAAAACCCAATTTTCAGAGTCTGTATGAGCTTTTCCAATTGTCAGCAGGAACATATCTTTTTTGTAGCATGACTTACTGGTATTTTGATTAGTAGTTTATTGTGAGGCGTGGTGTGATGTAGTGGTTAGTGTGATGTAGTAGTTTATTGTGAGGCGTGGTGTGATGTCTAAGCCTTTACTAAGGCTCAGTAAAGGCTTAGAATAAAACATAAAATTGCTGGTTTGACTGCACAAGCCATCACAATTTTGCCTTCAAACAAACTTAAAGTAATAATGATGTTATTTAAAAAAAATATTGATTGGATCGTAAAATATATATTTTTAATCTAAACAGGTTTGTTGCATCCATTTTATTTTTTGATTCATATTCAATCCAACTACCTGATAATTGTGACGTATCCACCTTATTTTGCAATGTTGAAGTAAGCATTTTCTTTGAATGTGTGAGACTTCTGATTCATTAGCTGCTATAGTTAAATATCAACAAAAAAAAAAAACAAAGCAGTAAACAAAACTATTTGTGCTATGCTTGTTTATGATTGTAAATAAGATAACAACCATGATAACAAATAGTTTGCAATATAAAGCAGCATAGCGGTTTGCAATATAATAATAATATCTTATAATAATAACTAATAATAGTAAACTTGACATTAATTTTTTGCTCTCCAGCCACTGTGGCTAGTGGTTTTCTAGATTTTGTAGCTTTCAAATGGAGCGGCATTTAATAGACAGAGCCGTAGTTCACTGACAAGCTACGCAATATCGCATTCATTAACGCAGATGAATCGCTTCGATAATGAACGTGATATTGCGTAGCTTGTCAGTGAACTACGGCTCTGTCTATTAAATGCCGCTCCATTTGAAAGCAGGTGATGGCGATTTAGCGGTAATCAGGGAACCGGCTTTACTGACGAAATGCGCGTGACAATCTCATGCGATGTATCGCCCAGCCCTACCTTGAGGAAAAAACTGCCATATAGATATTTTTAATATTATTTCATAATTTAACAGCAGGTATATTAGGCTGCTGTCACTTTAAGACCTGACACACGGATCCATTATACTGTTACATAGGTTTTCTTTCTCAATTGTTTACGGTCAATTAAAAAAATAACTGACTGTGTTTACATGAATACTTGCCAAGACAGACATTTTTACATTATTTTAGGTGTATTTGACTGTTTAAGCGCAAAAAAACAGCAAAAAATAACTCAATTTAGTACTGAGAGGTGACTTTATGTGCGCGCACTTTCGGCGTGAGCACAAAATCCACGGGAATGAGTACAATTATGCACAATGCGTGCAATCCCACGGCGAAATTCAAGCCCTCTAACACCAACAATATTCATCCAAAAGCAAATGAAAAGAGTGAGTGAGGGGACGCGGGTCTGTGTGTCAACTCACTATAGGAGAAATGAGAGCGAGAAAGCCCAGCTGGTATCGTGTATATATATTATGCAAAAAATTTGTTTTGTTTTTTACATTTCAGTATCGATATGCATCGAAAAAAATTATATTTTTGACAATACTACATTGCACTTAGTTTATTTCAGATGCCTTTTTAAAATACTACAATTGGCTTTCACTGCTTTATTTGGTACTCTTTCCCCTTCTCTTGATATGCCCAAATATAAGTCTGACTTCGTAGCCTTTGTCACACACCTGGCAGACGTTTAATTTTATTAAACTGGAAACCGCCTAAACCTCCTACTCATTCAGATATTTTCCATTTTATTAAACTAGAAAAAATCAGACACACAATGAAGGGATCCTTTGATCATTCCAAAAGAATTTGGGGACCTTTCCTAGGATATGTGCTTAGTATGTGTAACGAATCATCACTCGACATGGGATCCATTTAGCAGGCTTTATTGCAATATTCGTGGTCGTACAGGCAGGGGTCAGAACCAGCAAACACAGCAGTGTAGAACAGGCAGAATCGTAATCAGAGGCAGGCAGTAGATCAGGGTCACAAGCAAGTATCACAGTCCAGAGAACAGGCAACAAGTCAAAAGGTAGGCAGCGATGAATCAATAAACGGTAAACAGACAGGAATGGCAACGGGAGACAAACAGGGTATATAAACGCTCAGAAATGATAGCCGGGGCAATAATCAAGACTTCGCGTAAGTCTGAGTGAACAGGCAGCTTAAATAGCAGTTCTAACAAGCTGCAGCTGGATGAAGATCAGAGTCCAAGGAACGGGGCTTGTGGGAGATGTAGTGTGAGTCAGTATAGGTGAATGACTGGATGCATGAATGTCAGTATTCCGGTGATGGGGCCCTCTGCTGGCCAGTGGGAGGAATCACGGGGTTCGTCTCCGTGACAGAGCCCCCTCCCTGCGAGCGACTCCTGGCGCGAGGTGGTGCTCGACGTCGGGGTCTACCACGTGGTCGAGGGGCCGGTCTCTCTGGGTGGTTGCGATGGAATTCGTCGATCAGGTTGGGGTCGAGTATATCCTCGGCGCTGACCCAGGATTGCTCCTCTGGACCGTACCCCTCCCAATCGACCAGATACTGAAGGATGCGTCCCCGACGTCTGGAGTTAAGCAGTTCTCGCACCTGGTACGTCTCCTCTCCTTCCACTAGCACGGTCTGGGGACTCTGCTCACGGGACCTCCCCTCTCCCTCCTCACTGGGGTCAGCAGCGGGCTTGAGCAGAGAGACATGAAAGGTGGGAGAAATACGGTAAGTGTTAGGCAATGCAAGACGAAAAGATACTGGGGTGATTTGACGTGTTATTTGGAAGGGACCCACGTACCTTGGACTCAACTTCTTACAGGGAAGCCTCAGGCGGAGGTCACGGGTGGACAACCAGACCCACTGGCCAGGGTGATACTCAGGTCCGAGGCGGCGCCGGCGGTCGGCATGTTCTCTCTGGCGGCGGACAGCTTGCTGTAGATGGACGTGGGCCTGATTCCAGGTCTCCTCACTTCTGTTGAGCCAATCCGTCACGGACGGCACATCGGTGGGTTCCCCGGACCACGGGAACATGGGTGGTTGAAAGCCTAGGATGCACTTGAACGGCGTGATGCCGGTGGACGGTTTGACCAAGGAGTTCTGGGCGTACTCTGCCCACAGAAGATAACGGGCCCAATCCTCCTGGTTCTGGCTGCAATAAGATCTTAGGAAGCGAGTGAGTTCTTGATTCATCCTCTCGGCTTGCCCGTTGGCTTGGGGATGGTAGCCAGAGGTGAGGCTAACGTTAACATCCAAGGCTTGAAAGAAGGCCTTCCATAGTCGAGACGTGAACTGGGGACCACGATCTGAGACAATGTCTTCGGGCAACCCGTAGAGGCGGAAGACCCAGTTGCACAGTAACTCGGCAGTCTGCATGGCTGTGGGGAGCTTGGGTTGAGGAATCAGACGACAGGCCTTGGAGAAACGATCAATAACCGTGAGTATAACAGTGTTACCTTGGGATATGGGTAGATCTGTGATGTAATCGATGGCGATGTGAGACCAGGGACGTTGTGGAATGGGAAGGGGTTGGAGTAATCCGGCTGGGAGTAGTCTTGGGCTCTTCTGCATACTGCAGGTTTGGCACCGCTGGATGAAGGTTGTGGCATCCTTGGCGAGAGTCTCCCACCAGAAACGGTTCTGCAGTATATGGATGGTGGCTGTGATACCTGGGTGGCCTGACGAAGGCAGACAATGAGTGAAGTTTAAGACCTGATCACGGAGATTGAGTGGTACGAACACCTTGTCAGGTGGGCATGCTGCTGGGATCTCTTGTTGAGCGTTATGTTGCTGTATAAGAGTCATTATGTCCCACTGAATGGGTGCTACCACCACCTGAAAGGGGAGAATGGCTTCTGGTTCATTGGATGTCTGCTCCTCCTCGAATAAGCGAGATAGAGCATCGGCTTTCGTGTTCTTGGATGCGGGATGGTAGGTCACTGTGAAGTCGAAACGAGAGAAGAATAAGGACCATCTGGCCTGGCGTGGATTGAGTCGTTTGGCTGTACGCAAGTACTCCAGATTCTTATGATCGGTGAAGACGGTGAACGGGTAATTAGCGCCCTCTAGCCAGTGCCTCCACTCCTCGAAAGCAGCCTTCATGGCGAGTAGTTCACGATCTCCCACATCGTAGTTGCGCTCAGCTGAGGTAAGTTTTCGTGAGTAGAAGGCACAGGGATGAACTTTAGATAAATGACCCTGTCGTTGAGAGAGAACGGCCCCTACTCCCGTATTAGAAGCATCCACCTCTACGATGAAAGGCATCGAAGGGTCCGGGTGGCGGAGTATGGGTGCAGTGACAAAGCGCTGTTTGAGTTCTGTGAAGGCTTGTTGGGCTGCGTCTGACCAGCTGAGACGATGAGCACCTTTCTTGACCATGGATGTAAGAGGACTCACCACGGTGCTGAAATTCCGGATGAACCGTCGATAGAAGTTAGCGAACCCCAGGAAGCGTTGTAGTTCTTTCAAGGTGTGGGTTTCGGACCATTTGAGGACAGCGTTGACCTTGCTCTCATCCATGGCAATCCCCTCCGAGCTGATGACGTATCCCAGAAAGGTGGTGGATGTGGTGTGAAACTCGCACTTCTCTGCCTTGGCATACAGCTGGTGCTCGATTAGGCGTTGTAGTACCGCTCTAACATGGTGAATGTGTTCCTCAAGAGTATTGGAATAAACAAGGATGTCGTCGATGTAGACGATTACAGTCCTGTTCAACATGTCCCTGAATACGTCATTGATGAATGATTGAAAGATTGAAGGACTATTGACCAGGCCGAACGGCATAACCCGGTATTCATAGTGCCCATTGGTTGTGGAGAACGCCGTCTTCCACTCATCCCCCTCTCTGATGCGAATAAGATTGTAAGCGCAGCGTAGATCCAGCTTGGTGAAGTACTGGGCAGTACGCAGCTGTTCGAGGGCGGACGGCACCAGAGGAAGTGGGTACCGGAATTTTACGGTGATCTCGTTGAGACCTCTGTAGTCGATGCATGGTCGAAGACCTCCATCTTTCTTCCGCACGAAGAAGAATCCAGCGGATGCGGGTGAGGTGGATGGTCGAATAAACCCCTTCTCCAACTCCTCCTCGATATAGTTAGACATGGCCTCCGACTCTGGTTGGGATAAAGGGAAGATGCGGCCCCTGGGTGGTGTGTGGCCTGGGAGGAGGTCAATGGCACAGTCGTGAGTGCGGTGTGGTGGTAGGAAGCTAGCTTGCTCCTTACTGAATGCAGTGGCAAGGTCACGGTATTCTTCGGGCAGGTTGGGGATGACTGGGAGATCCGGGTTGAACAACACGGCATGAACAGGCATGGGTGTAATGGTGGACAGACATGTTTTCTGACATTGGGAACTCCATTTGGTAATTTGTCCCTCTCTCCACGAGATATGTGGATCATGGAGCCGTAGCCAGGGTAATCCTAGAATTATGGGAGCGTTTGACACAGGCAGGACGTAGAATTGAATGCGTTCATTATGAAGTAATCCTGTAGACATCAGAAGTTCCTGGGATAGCTGATCAATCAGTCCAGTTCCCAGAGGGCGACCATCTATCGTGGCTACAGAAAGAGAGGTGGAACATGGAATGAGAGACACTTTATGGGTTCCGGCGAATTCCTCTGATATGAAATTACCAGCTGCGCCGGAATCTACCAGAGCAGCGGTAACCACACGGACACCATTAATCCATAATGTGATCGGCACAGTTACACAGTTAATTGGACTGACAGAGCTTATGGTGGCACTCACCGACTTATTTACTGCAGATGGACGTGAGGGGCATGAGATCCGCTGATGACCAGGCAGTCCACAGTACAAACACAAACGATGGGTGAGACGGCGATTTCTCTCCTCAGCGGACAGGCGGTAGGTGTTGACTTGCATGGGTTCAGAGGTTTCCTCGAAAGCCGCTGATCTGGCCGCTGAGACACGTTGTGCGTCAACACGACGAGCACGTTGCAGGTTATCGATTGAAATAGCCAGATCGATGAAGCTGCCTAGGTCTCTGCCCTCATCTCGGCATGCTAGTTCCGTCTGCAGTTCATGACTAAGGCCCTTTCGGAACAGAATCTTTAGCGTGTCACTCACCCAATTAGTCTGCGCTGCCAGTGTACGAAAGTTCATGGCGTATTCCGCTGCCGTTAGTCTCCCCTGAGATAATTCCAATAAGCGTTCTCCAGCTCCTCTACCCTCTCTGGGGTGATCAAAGACCTCACGGAAACGACTGAGAAAGTCATTAAATGAGGCGAACGCTGTGCCGTCCGTGCGCCACACAGCGGTAATCCAATCCAAAGCCCTTCCCGTCAATAGTGAGCACACAAAGGCGATCTTACCCGTCTCCGTATTGTAAAGAGTGGGTTGTTGTTCCACGAACAGAGAGCATTGAAGCAGAAAGCCTTTACACTTGGTAGCGTCACCATCAAACTTCTCTGGGAAAGCCAGGCGAGGGTTAACGTGTGACGGCGTCTCTGCCGCGTGGGTAATGGCGACCGCCGCGGGTGGTGGCGTCGCAGCGGCGGTGTTGGCGGCCGTGCTGTGGAGACTTTGAACGGCCTTGACCAGCTCCTCTGTTATAGAAGTCAAGCGGTTAAGCTGGTGTTGGTTAGCAGCAATCTGACTTGCCTGAGCAGCCATGTTGGCACACAGATGATCGTAAGCCGCTGGATCTTGTGATGGCGAAGTCTTCTGTAACGAATCATCACTCGACATGGGATCCATTTAGCAGGCTTTATTGCAATATTCGTGGTCGTACAGGCAGGGGTCAGAACCAGCAAACACAGCAGTGTAGAACAGGCAGAATCGTAATCAGAGGCAGGCAGTAGATCAGGGTCACAAGCAAGTATCACAGTCCAGAGAACAGGCAACAAGTCAAAAGGTAGGCAGCGATGAATCAATAAACGGTAAACAGACAGGAATGGCAACGGGAGACAAACAGGGTATATAAACGCTCAGAAATGATAGCCGGGGCAATAATCAAGACTTCGCGTAAGTCTGAGTGAACAGGCAGCTTAAATAGCAGTTCTAACAAGCTGCAGCTGGATGAAGATCAGAGTCCAAGGAACGGGGCTTGTGGGAGATGTAGTGTGAGTCAGTATAGGTGAATGACTGGATGCATGAATGTCAGTATTCCGGTGATGGGGCCCTCTGCTGGCCAGTGGGAGGAATCACGGGGTTCGTCTCCGTGACAGTATGTTTGGTTTTTTTTTTTTTTTTTTTGTACCTCTGATTTTATTTTGAAAAGATTCACTTATTTATTTATTACTATTTGTTTCTTACTACCATGTTGTTTTATTATATATTATTATTATTATTATTATTGTTGCTGTTGTTGTTGATAGTTTTTTTTTTTTTTTTTTTTTTTGCATGTGCAATTGTTGCTTTGTGGTTGCTTTGTTTTTTCCCCCTCCCTTTTATTAACAAAAGACATATATGGAGGTTATATAAGTATATGTATATGTTTTGTAACGGTATGTTATATTTTGTTCATATGGAAAATTTAAATAAAGTGAGGGGAAAAAAATACTACAATTGAAAAATGCATATATTATATGTAAAATTCAATTGGCGCAAGTGGCTAGTAGAAGTGACTGTGTTACACACCACTACTGAAATCTAATTACTAATGAATCATTGTTTTTGCTGCCCTGTAATATTTGACATTTTGTAAAAAAAATCTGCTGCTGAAATCCTAAAGATGCCCCTGTTGTCAAAACTGTTGACAGAACATGGTCTCTGGCAATTCAGAGCTTTTGTTGTTGCGACCTCATAATCTAATGCCATGTTGGGAGAGACTTAGTCACAATTTCTGTCAAAAGCAAATGGAGGCTTAGTGACAGGCCAGTCTGTTAAAACACACTCCCCGGGAATAACACCTGCTGGGGGCGCACCAGGAGACGAGACCTGGACTGCAGAACGCTCCAGCTGCGAGTAGACTACTTGAAGAATTATGTTATGCTGTAGAAGGATCAGAATTGATTTGGACTGTGATATAAACACACGATGGCACACATGAAAGACAACTAAAACCGGTTTAACTCTGGTTATCTGCTTTTCTGACTAATGTTTTACCTGACTGGCAGTGCAATTTATACCTGGAAGGCTCGGCAGGAGGCCGAAAGTGACCCAAAAGACTACGAGATGAATGAACACTTTTCTTCCAATTTAAAGGATGGATGTTTTGGGAACTGTTGCAGCCTCTTTTCTAAACAGACCTTCATCTGTCACAGTCGGTCTTCAGCGACCTAGCCCTCTTCCCACCGAATCCTCGAGGGTCTTGAACCCCAAGCCGAGACTGGGTCGTGCAATCCATCTCAAATTTCCCCGATGCCCTCATTTGCAAGCGTATGTGCCTTAGGATGGTAAAAGCGAGAGGCGTGCATGCAAAGTGACTGTTGGGCATCTGTCCACACTGGTCTCAGAGCTGCCAAATACATGGCAACTGTGCACCGTCTTATCAAAACTACAGCTATGTTGTTTTGTTTTGTTTTTTTCAGACAATGCCACCTGCTCATACAACTCCATCTAATCCTGTATTGATATGCTTTTTTCAGCTTGGCTTTGTTTATTCTCATTAAGCTAGCTTTTCCTCTGTGACTCACCAAATCATGGACGCTCCCCGTTGTCTTTGAACACAACTGCGCAAGCAAGAGTGAGGGAGTTCTTCCTGCTTATTTGTTGCATAAGATAAGAGTTGTAAGAGGTGTACAGCTCTTTTTGCTGATAACTGCAGGCAGCCAATGGGTTTTAATGGGGTTGGAAAAGTTGTTGTGGATATGCTGTTTGGGGATCGGTTTAGGAAGGTTGGATAGAGAAGTGTTAATTGTCTTTAATATAAGCCTGCTTTATTGTTAAAGGGGTGGTTGATTATGATGTCACTTTTTAACTTTAGTTAGTGTGTAATGTTGCTGTTTGAGCATAAACAACATCTGCAAAGATACAACGCTCAGAGTTCAATACAATCAGATAGAATTCTCTGTTTAAGGACTACAACAAACGGCTGGTAGGGACTACAACAAGCTTCTTCCCGGGTTGGTGACATCACTAACCCTAAAATGTACATAAACCCTGCCCCTGGGAAAACGCAATAAAGGGGGTGAGGCCATGTTGGGCTGCTTTAGAGAAGAAGAGGAAGAGTTGTTGTAGTAGAATGTTGTTGTCATTTTACACCGGACTGCTTCACAAATGAGGGTCAATTCAACACTGGATTTGCACAAAAGATGAACATGACGGCATATGCTAGTCGATGAGTTGAATCAACTACATAAATTTATCCACTAACCATTCAGAAACTTCCAGATGCATTCTAAAAGTTGTAACTTCTTCCTGAGTCTCTCCATCAGTGTCGACTCCAGTTTGAACAATGTAAGGCTGAACACTGTAACTGATAATCGTTATTTTGGCTGCGTGAGATTCTATGGAAGGCCGTTTCAGCATAAAAACGTTCCAGCGTTACTCGTCGTAATTATATTTTTACTAGTAACAATTAAATTAAAGAGCTCTATAATTTAATTTGTACTAGTAACAATTACAATTACATAGCTCTATAATTCAGTTTTTACTAGTAACAATTATGATTGTAGAGCTCTCTAATTGAATTCTTACTAGTAACAATTACAATTATAGAGCTCTATAATTCAATTTTTACTAGTAACAATTATGATTATAGAGCTCTATAATTCAATTTTTACTAGTAACAATTATGATTATAGAGCTCTCTAATTGAATTGTTACTAGTAACAATTACAATTAGAGAGCTCTACAATTAATTTATTACTAGTCATATGTCTCCATTGACTTCCATTCATTTTTAATTATAGAGCTCTGTAATTCAATTGTTACTAGTAACAATTGGGATTATAGAGCTCTCTAATTGAATTGTTACTAGTAACAATTACAATTATAGAGCTCTCTAATTCAATTTTTACTAGTAACAATTACAATTATAGAGCTCTCTAATTCAATTCTTACTAGTAACAATTACAATTATAGAGCTCTCTAATTGAATTCTTACTAGTAACAATTACAATTATAGAGCTCTCTAATTGAATTCTTACTAGTAACAATTACAATTATAGAGCTCTCTAATTGAATTCTTACTAGTAACAATTGAATTACAGAGCTCTCTAATTGATTTATTACTAGTAAAAATACACATTAAAGATGTGTGTAATTGCAGAGCTCTATAATTGAATTACAGAGCTCTCTAATTCAATTGTTACTAGTAACAATTGAATTAGAGAGCTCTCTAATTGTAATTGTTACTAGTAACAATTGAATTACAGAGCTCTCTAATCATAATTGCTACTAGTAACAATTGAATTAGAGAGCTCTGTAATTGAATTATAGAGCTCTATAATCAAATTGTTACTAGTAAGAATTCAATTGTAGAGCTCTCTAATTGCAATTCTTACTAGTAATAATTAAATTATAGAGCTCTCTAATTCAATTGTTACTAGTAACAATTGAATTAGAGAGCTCTATAATTGAATTACAGAGCTCTCTAATTGAATTGTTACTAGTAAGAATTAAGTTACAGAGCTCTATAATTCAGTTCTTACTAGTAACAATTAGAATTAGAGAGCTCTACAATTGAATTCTTACTAGTAACAATTTGATTATAGAGCTCTATAATTCAATTACAGAGCTCTCTAATTCAATTGTTACTAGTAGCAATTATGATTAGAGAGCTCTATAATTCAGTTCTTACTAGTAACAATTAGAATTAGAGAGCTCTGTAATTGCAATCTTACTAGTACAAATTGAATTACAGAGCTCTACAATAGCAATTCTTACTAGTAACAATTGCATTACAGAGCTCTGTATTCGGCGACATATCATTATGCTAATCGTGCCTTATGCATATTCAACTGGGGTCAGTGGCGTAACTTTGTTTTACAAAGTGGGTGGGACAGGAATGTGTATGGGTGGGTGTATGTTGTATTATTATTACAATAATAATATGATATTAAAATTATAAATGTGTTCAAATATTATAGTTTTCCTACATCTGCTATAATACAATATCGTTAGTCTCGAGAGTATGTACATTAGTTAATAAATACGACGATCCGCATTTCGTAATTGAATGTCCTGATGGGCTAGTGGCAGTTTCTCCGTTTAGGGTGCAAGAGGTTCCCGGTTCTGATCCAACCATGTGTAAAAAAAAATTTCTCATTAAAACCAAACATTTTCATCAGTGATTGTATATCAAGAGCAGGGATACGTTTATATGTATTTTGTTTTTTTGTGATTTCAACGTATCGAATAGAGAGTCTCCGCAACAGCGATAGATTGAACTGCTAATCTGTGTGCACGAGCGCTGTGAACCCTGTTGCACGCGCCTCTGATAACAGTGACAACGAGCACTCAACAACATAATTTCAAAAACAACACATCCCAGCGCCAAATCGCCTATTATTAACACAAATTGATAATCAACTAGAGGTGTTTATTTTGTATTAGATATCCGCGATAATCATTCTATTATTGCATAACAATACTAAATATAGGGCATTTCACCCTATGTCCAGTGATATGGAGTGTTCTTGGCTCTTAGCTTTACCAATATACAAAGGTGAATGAATATAACGACTAAATATAGGCTTTCATCTCAGGCATCATCTTAATTTTGCTTTAATGTGAACATGATTAATATGTTACCTAAGTCTGTAAAATATTTCAGGATACTTCAGAACCACGCTACAGGGCTTTTATTTTGAAACGCACCTTTGTAGGCGGGAAATCTGCAATCTGTTTTGCATCTCATGAATAGGAGTTTTTACTAGTAATAATACAATTATAGAGCTCTGTAATTAGAATTGTTACTAGTAAGAATTGAATTAAAGAGCTCTCTAATTCAGTTTTTACTAGTAACAATTACAATTAGAGAGCTCTATAATTCAGTTTTTACTAGTAACAATTGAATTAGAGAGCTCTCTAGTGGAATTGTAGAGCTCTGCAATTGGATTATTACTAGTAACAATTGAATTACAGAGCTCTGCAATTGAATTCTTACTAGTAATAAATGAATTGTAGAGCTCTCTAATGGGAATTGTTACTAGTAAAAACTGAATTATAGAGCTCTACAATTCAGTTGTTACTAGTAAGAATACAATTGCAGAGCTCTATAATTCAATTAGAGAGCTCTACAATCATAATTGTTACTAGTAAAAATTGAATTATAGAGCTCTATAATTGTAATTGTTACTAGTACAAATTAAATTATAGAGCTCTTTAATTTAATTGTTACTAGTAAAAATATAATTACGACGAGTAATGCTGGAACGTTTTTATGCTGAAACGGCCTCCCATAGAGATTCTCCAGTTTTGTTGTTGTTGAGCAACTGAAGCGTGAGCTGTTAAAGCTCCGTCCTCTTCTGGAAAGGGGGCCGGGAGCAGCAGCTCATTTGCATTTAAAGGGACACCCAAAAATGGCATGTTTTTGCTTACACCCAAATAGGGGCAAATTTGACAAGCTATAATAAATGATCTGTGGGGTATTTTGAGCTGAGACACATTCTGGGGACACCAGCGACTTATATTACATCTTGTAAAAGGGGCATTATACTGTAGGTCCCATTTAATGTTAGCTTACCGAGGCTGCATTTATTTGATCAAAAATATAGTAAAACAGTAATGTTGTGAAATATTATTACAATTTAAAATAAATGTTTTCTATTTGAATATATTTTAAAATGTAGTTTATTTTTGAGATGGCAAAGCTGAATTTTCAGTATCATTACTCCAGTCTTCAGTGTCACATGATCCTTCAGAAATCATTCTAACATGCTGGTTTGGTGATGCAGAAACATTCCTTCTAATTATCAGTTGAAAACATTTTTGATACATTTTTTTTTTTTCTGAAATCTTTGTGTTTACTGTCACTTTTGATCAATTTCATGCATACTCTGACTAGATTATTTGAAATATTTTCTTTTTCTAAAATATTGTTTATGCATTGTTTTTATCAGTGCTTTATTCTTGTCATATTTTCTTCAGTATGTTTAATTATTGACATGGTGTGTTTTTTTTTCATTGTCTTTATTGATGAAATAATCTAATTTAAGAGTAATTCCAAGATTTGCACTGGTTCTGCTTTACGAAATGTGTGTTTATGTGTGTTGTAGGTTCCAGCACAGAAGTGCCGCTATGCTGTTGGCAGTATTTTGAGTGAAGGTGAGGACGGACCCAATGAGGACCAGCAGCAGCTGTATGAGAAGCAGGGCTTTCGGGTTTTCTTTTTCCCAGAGGTTACACATGTCGTCACAGCCTCCTTCCCTCACCGAACCCCTCTCTCTGTTTTCCTGGGGGTGCAGAGGGTCTATCCTCAGCTGAACTACTACATCAAGGTAACATCCTCTTCTTCATCATTCACCAAATGCCTGTTCTCTAAAATTCAAAGCTTTACAACTTCACTTGAATGCTGTGTTTGTGCAGGAACTTTGCTATTGGCTAATTCAGGTGTGTTTAATTTATAGTGTGATTGATTCTGACAGTGTTCTTCTGTTTCCTTTAACATGATTGGTGTATGGGCATATAGAGGTCGTGAGGGAATGAACGCTTAGTTTGTCAGTGTTTTTGGCCTCTTTCTAGAGGGATGGAGACAGTAATTATTAAGCAGTAGACTTAATCATAGCAATTAAGGACAAAGAGAGAGAAGTGCAGGGGGACGGAGGCCAAAGAAAGCAACAAATGAGAATAGCAGGACTGTGAATTGGGAAAGAGGTAAGTGGTGAGATGGTGCATAAGGACAGAAAAGTTTGGTGTTGAAGGGAAAGCTGTTTCAGAGTAAAGATGCACACTCAAAAAGATTTTGGAGCCATGGTTTGAGGCCCCGATATACTCACAACGAAGCTCTTTTTCGTTCTTCGCTTAGGGGTAAAAAGTTTGAAATGCCTTTGCAGCGATAATTACTGTTAGCGAACATCCAGCCTCCAGCCATGTTGCTGAGAGTGCCATTTAGATAAATATGTATGTGCTGCACACTTTCCTCTCAACAAAATAAACACAACAAAAATGACAGTGGTGAGAAAACGGCACTTAAGAAAGCATCTGATCAAAGCGATGTGCATATGTTTGCACCAGCTCTTCAATTAGAGTAAAGTAAAGTCACGTCACACTTATTTATATAGCACTTTATACAAGAGATTGCTTTAAAGCAAGCAGCTTTACAGTGTTAAACACTGTACACGCTTTCAATTAGAATGACATATAAAGCATCTCTGTCTTTTTTACTCACTCTTACCTCAACGAACTGAACAGAACAAATGAAACAGAGAAGATTTCCACGTCAAGGAAGGTGGAGCTTCAGAGCACACCTACCTATTACGTAATCGCCACGGACCAGTGGTTGGCAAACTTTTCTGGAAATTTGGCTTTGGCAAGCTGTTTCGAACTACCGAAACTAACTCCAAACAAACGTAATTTTAGCCTTCCTTCTTCGATTCTACTGTAATTAAACTAGACTTTTTAAAGGGTTAGTTCACCCAAAAATGAAAATTCTGTCATTAATTACTCACTCTCATGTCGTTCCACACCCATAAGACCTTCATTCATCTTCAGAACACAAATAAGATATTTTTGATAAAGTCCGATGGCTCAGTGAGGCCTTCATTGCCAGCAAAACAATTAACACTTTCAATGCCCAGAAAGCTACTAAAAACATATTTAAATCAGTTCATGTGACTACAGTGGTTTAACCTTAATGTTATGAAGTGACGAGAATACTTTTGTGCACCAAAAAAATAAATAACGACTTTATTCAACAATATCTAGTAATGGGCGATTTCAAAACACTGCTTCATGAAGCTTCGAAACTTTACGATTCTTTTATTTCGAATCAGTGGTTCAGAGCGCATATCAAACTGCCAAAGTCACGCCCCCCAGTGGTGAACCATTGAAATTTCGAAACACTTATGGCGTTACAAAGCCTCGTTTACTGAAATCACGTGACTTTGGTAGTTTGATACACGCTCCGAACCACTGATTCGAAACAAAAGATTCGTAAAGCTTTGAAGGTTCATGAAGCAATGTTGCAAATATGTCTTTAATAGCTTTCTGGGCATCTGAAAGTGTAAATTATCTTGCTGGCAATGGAGGCCTCACTGAGCCATCAGATTTTATCAAAAATATCTTAATTTGTTCTGAAGATGAACGAAGGTCTTACAGGTGTGGAACGACATGAGGGTAAGTTATTAATGACAGAATTTTTGGGTGTACTAACCCTTTAAACTAGACTTTTTTAAACTAAATTAGATATTTACATTTTTGAAGAAAATTTGTGTGGTGCTTGCCTGGTCACTGGCTTGTTGCTAGGGTGTTGTCAAGGTGTTCCAAGTGTTTTTAGTGACAATTTTGAAAGCCATCACATTTTCTCCATATTTTTGGCAGTATTTCTCTTTGTGTGTGTGTGTGTGTGTATGAGCCTCCTCAACTCTCCCCACCATCTGCCCTGATGCAGCCTCAGTATGAACGCAGCCAACAGTCTCATGCTCCTGCCTCCTCCAGCCTCGAGATTGGTCTGCTCAGCTGCTAGATAACTTATCGCCTACTGTTTGTGTCCTTCCACTTGCCTTTTTCATGCATGATTACTTTCTGTCCCTTATAGAAGTCTTGATATCATCAACTGCTCTAGGCTTAAGAAAGTCTGAAGTACATCTATGTAGACCAATTGTAGTTTAATGCTGACATCTATTATATCAACCACTCGGGATCATCATTATATATGATTATTCCATCTGCTCGGACATAGGAGTGGCAGATTGTTTAAAACCTGTTTCACATTATTCCAGTAGATGTATGTGGTCCCTAATGTATCTTGTGTTGTTCAGTTAAGTGAAGAACTTAATTTGTAGTTGTCCCAAGACGATAAATTTTGCATAGATTTATTACGTCTGAATAATCTGTTGTCAATTATTAACGTGTGCTCCCTTACAGTGTTGTTTGTCTTGAATGAGTGCAGCAAGCTGTGGAATTATGAAGGATTTGGCTTGTGCGTGATGTCTCAGAATTGAGAATATTAGAATTGAGAAGTGGAAAGGTGGGCTACAGATGAGTTAAATAATTTCTATATTAGGGATGTGCAAAGCATGCGCTACTATTCAAACGTTTGGGGTTGGTAAGTTTTTTTTTAATTTTTTTTTTTATGTTTTTGAAGCCTTTTTGCTCACAAATGCTGCATTTATTTGATCAAAAATACAGTAAAACAGTGGTATTATGAAATATTATTAGAGTTTAAAGGGATAGTTCACCCAAAATTGAAAATTTGATGTTTATCTGCTTACCCCCAGGGCATTCAAGATGTAGGTGACTTTGTTTCTTTAGTAGAACACAAATGATGATTTTTAACTCCAAACGTTGCCGTCAGTCAGCCATATAATGTGGGTCAATGGGAACTTCTTTTATAAGAGTAAATAAAACTTGCTTAGACAAATCCAAATTAAACCCTGCGGCTCATGACGACACACTGATGTCCTAAGATACAAAACGATCGGTTTGTGCGAGAAACCGAACAGTATTTATATCATTTTTTACCTCTAATACACCACTATGTCCAACTGCGTTCAGCACTCGTTTAGTGAGGTCTGATCGCATTGAAGTCCATTGTCAGAGTGCGATCAGACCTCACTAAGCGAGTGCTGAACGCAGTTGGACAAGTTTTATTTACTCTTTTAATCTCTTATAAAAGAAGTTCCCATTGACCCACCTTATACAGCTGACAGACGGCAATGGTTGGAGTTAAAAATCATCTTTTGTGTTCTACTGAAGAAACAAAGTCACCTACATCGTGGATGCACTGGGGGTACGCAGATAAACATGAAATTTTAATTTTTGGGTGAACTATCCCTTTAAGTTTTCTATTTTAATACGTTTTAAAATGTAATTTATTCCTGTGATGCAATTTCAGCTGAATTTCAGCATCACTACACCAGTCTTCAATGCTGGATTTGCACAAAAGATTAAAATGACAGCACATGCTAGTTGATGAGTTGAATCAACTCCACAGCAACTGCATACATTTATCCACTTACATTCAGAAACATCCAGATGCATTCTAAAAGTTGTAACTTTTGTAACTCTCCATCCGTCCGATTCCGGATTGAACAATATAAGGTTGAACACAGATACTGACAATCTTCATTTTGGCTGCGTGAGATTCTTCAGCTTTGTTGCTGAGCAACTGAAATGTGAGCTGTTAAAGCTCCGCCCTCTTCTGGAAAGGGGGCCGTGAGCAGCAGCTCATTTGCAGCCAATTTGAAAAGCTATAATAAATGATCTGTGGGGTATTTGAGCTGAAACTTCACAGACACATTCTGGAGACACCAGAGACTATATTACATCTTGTGAAAATGGGCATACTAGGTCCCCTATAAAAATCCAGCATTATGGGCAGATGCTCAAAACTGTTTAAAACATAACCCAATAAATCTTAGTCTGTTTAAACCATGCTCTCAGAAAAAAATGCTTATGAATCTGTTACTGGGGCAGTTCATTTTCAAAAGGTACTCCTTTGTACCTTATTTATCCCTAAAATATCCATATTAGTACCTTAAATGTGCATTTTATTACCTAAAGTGTACATAGTATCTAAATGGTACATATTAGTACCTTTGAAAAGGTACTGATTGGGTGACAGATTTTTTTGTACCTTTTTTGAACCAATGAAATCTAGACTCGTTCTCGTTAACGAAAAGTGATTAAAGTTCTTAGCTAAAGAATAGCACTCTGGCAGCATGCTAGCTAAGGATTTTTGAAATAAAAAAAAAAGAAAAATCAATCACACGAATGCCCTAGCTGCTTGTTGCATGTTCTGTTTTTCCATCAAAGTCTTTGCTTCAATATGCTGTCCTTGTAGCATGTTCAGTTGCAACTGAGGGAAAAAAACTCTTTTAATCACATCAAACATCTCAGACAGCCACAACTCTTCTGAATCAAACCCGCGATTCACATCCAACGTGCCTTTGTTTACGTTACATAACACAATTCCTACAGTATATCAACATACATTGCATATGCATCAAATCACTAGAGACCTGCGGATATCTGCCCCTAATCGACACACACAAGCCTGCCAAACACAGAGTTTTTTTCTAGCGCCTACATTCATTCTGCTCTCTTGATGCCTCACAGGCGGCGTTTTCAAAGTCACTCTTAAATATATCTTTTAGAAGCGAATTTCCATTTTAAACAGCCCTCTCTTTTTACTTCACCAACAAAAGGCAAATATTTCTCGTCATGAATAATAAAAATGGCAGAGGCCGTCTGTCCGTAGCTTGTGTGGGCTGCAGATGATTGAACTTTGCATACAGTCAGAATGAGTAATTTGAAGGCAGTTGGTGATGTGAGACGGAAGGTTGGTCCTCTCTTGTTCGTGGGCAGATTGCACAGAAACGCTTCTAATTCTGACTAGGACAGCAGAAGGGAATCCCTATGGCAACCAGACCCGTTCCTGGAGAGGAGGTCGTTCAAGTGGAAACCTTGTTCTGCTTTCTTTGTGTTTATAATATGCAGTAAAGTGACATTATGGTATCGCTTACCCATGCGTGTTTGACCAGAAAATATAATTCTTCAACCTTGATTTAACAGAATTGTGCATGCTTTCTGGTCATGGGTACTTGCTAAGGCAAGCTTCACTATTACTGTTCTCATACACTCATTTTATTTAACAATTTTTTTTTTTTTATTACAAACCCAATTCCAAAAAAGTTGGGACACTGTACAAATTGTGAATAAAAAAGGAGTGCAATAATTTACAAATCTCATAAACTTATATTTTATTCACAAAAGAATATAGATAATATATCAAATGTTGAAAGTGAGACATTTTGAAATGTCATGCCAAATATTGGCTCATTTTGGATTTCATGAGAGCTACACATTCCAAAAAAGTTAGGACAGGTAGCAATAAGAGGCCGGAAAAGTTAAATGTACATATAAGGAACAGCTGGAGGACCAATTTGCAACTTATTAGGTCAGTTGGCAACATGATTGGGTATAAAAAGAGCCTCTCAGAGTGTAAGTGTCTCTCGGAAGTCAAGATGGGCAGAGGTTCACCAATTCCCCCAATGCTGCAGTGAAAAATAGTAGAGCAATATCAGAAAGGAGTTTCTCAGAGAAAAATTGCAAAGAGTTTGAAGTTCTCATCATCTACAGTGCATAATATCATCCAAAGATTCAGAGAATCTGGAACAATCTCTGTGCGTAAGGGTCAAGGCCGAAAAACCATACTGGATGCCCGTGATCTTCGGGCCCTTAGACGGCACTGCATCACATACAGGAATGCTACTGTAATGGAAATCACAACATGGGCTCAGGAATACTTCCAGAAAACATTGTCGGTGGACACAATCCACCGTGCCATTCGCCGTTGCCGGCTAAAACTCTATAGGTCAAAAAAGAAGCCATATCTAAACATGATTTAGAAGTGCAGGCATTTTCTCGGGGCCAAGGCTCATTTAAATTGGACTGTGGCAAAGTGGAAAACTGTTCTGTGGTCAGACGAATCAAAATTTGAAGTTCTTTTTGGAAAACTTATCAGTGCTCAGTTCAGAAGCCTGCATCTCTGATGCTATGGGGTTGCATGAGTGCGTGTGGCATGGGCAGCTTACACATCTGGAAAGGCAACATCAATGCTGAAAGGTATATCCAAGTTCTAGAACAACATACGCTCCCATCCAGACGTCGTCTCTTTCAGGGAAGACCTTGCATTTTCCAACATGACAATGCCAGACCACATACTGCATCAATTACAACATCATGGCTGCGTAGAAGAAGGATCCGGGTACTCTGGTTTGTAAATAAATGAATTTTTGGAGTATATTTTTTGCAAAGTTTAAAGAAATAGATTTTGCGTTGAGGGACCCAAGTTTTTTTGTTGTTGATGTTGTTAACTTAAAATATGGGTAACACTTTAGTTTAGGGTCTCACTATTAAAGGATTAGTTCACTTCAGAATTAAAATTTCTGGAAGGTTTTTGAGGAAAACATTCCAGGGTTTTTCTCCTTATAGCTTCAAAGGGCTCTACATGATCCCAGCCAAGGAATAAGGGTCTTATCTACCTAAACAATCAATCATTTTTTTTAAAAAACATTGACATTTCCATCCCATTTTCTCCTCCAACTTCAAAATCGTCCAACATCATTGTTTTACTTTTTTGTTGAAAAGGGTGTTTGACTTGGTCTTTGCATGTTTACTTTGTAAACACTTGATTGTGACCTTTCCAATGTGATTACGTAATGTGTGGCGCATCGCCGAGCCAGTGCAAGACAAGCATTTGTGGTTAAAAAGTATATACATTTTTAATTTTTCTTTAGAAAAATGACCAATCGTTTCGCTAGATAAGACCCTTATTCCTCGGCTGGGATCACGTAGAGCCCTTTGAAGCTGCACTGAAACTGCAATTTGGACCTTCAACCCATTGGTAGCCGTTGAAGTCCACTATATGAATTTTTTTCCTCAAAAACCTTAATTTCTTTTCTACTGAAGAAAGAAAGACCTAAACATCATGGGGGTGAGTAAATTATCAAAATATATTATATTATCTTCAGAAAATGTAACAAAAAATACTGAAACTCATCATACACGGTCTTACTACACATGCGTGACTTATTCCATGTCAATTCAAGCTTAAATTGTCACTTGATCCCAGACAACCCATTAACAACCGTTTCTGATACGCTGACCTGAGTTTAACACTTCAGGGAATCATCACAACCATCATACATCCTTACAGCATAGAGAACAAGCTTTCACATCATTGATGGCCCCGTATAACTCACGCATGTCACGCAGAACCTCAGCAGTCCTCATCAAAGGCAGAAAGGGCAAGAGATGGCAGAAAGTGTCTGGAGATCATGATTGAATGAATGGGATCAATATTTGTCAGTCTTAGCCTTTCATTTTCTCTTACGTGAGTATACAGAAGAATCTTTTTTAGACCCTGCTTCCTTCTCTGTTCTCCTGCTGGTCTGTATTGATCCAGGAGGTTCAGGTTACCTGTGCTAAGATAACACTACATGCTCATTACGACTTGGTCGTTCCTAACCTCAGTCCTGCAATTTGATTTCTTCTCAAGACACAATGGTAGTTCATTGATCCAGATCAAATCTAAAATCTTTGGTATTAGAGCCAATTTTGAAGATTTTGTACTTTTTGACAATATTATCTCTACACTGCAGCGCCTCCAAAAAGTTCAGTGTTTGGTATAATTCAGTCATTCTACTTGATGTTTTGTTTTCTGGGATAGTTTTAGTCATAAGCACTGAAAATCATAATTAATTATTTTAATATGTCATTGTTTATGTTCAAAATAGTCTTTAGTGAGAAAAAAATCACTGAACTATGTTGTTTTGTTCTGTCTTAGTGTTGCAGAATCCATAATGAGGACACACTTGCTATTAAATTGGCTCGTTCCAGTTATACTCCCTATTATAATGGGAATCTTTAAAGTAACAAACACATATTCTAGATTGAACCCTCCTAATTAAGGCATCATTATTCAAGTTGCAAACTGTGAAAATCAAGACTAAAGAACAGAAATAAATTAAAACAAATGCATAAATTATTATTATTAGATGCTCCACTAGGCACAGTGTTAAAATTTAAAAGATCAAGAAATGCCAAGTAGCATAATAGTGACCCAGTTGCAACTTGCAATGTGGGAAAATTTTTGTCAGACCAGCCAAAATTCTTCCAAAAAATGAGTGTGGTGCAAATGTAACACCTCAGAAAACACTACTTACTGTGAAATATGGTGGAGTTAGCATCATGCTGTGGGGTGGCTTTTCGTTATCTGGGACTTGGGTATCTTGTTAAAACAGAAGAAAAAAACAAATGGTGAAATATCCAGGAAATTTTTGCAAGATAACCTAGATAAACTGACGCTTGGGTGGAAGTTCATTATTTACACTGGACGAATGGTGGCTGACAGACAACCCAATTTGAAAATCTGTGGCACTATTTGAGAAATCCAGTGCACAGGTGACATTGCACTAACTAGAACAACTGTTGCAACATGAGCCAAAATTACATCTGAACTGTTAAGTGGTTATATACTTACCTCAAATCATATAAGGCTATCAGAACTCCTGAACTGTCAGAATACTTCAATTAAAGTGGACTTATAATGCCCCTTTTACAAGATGTAATATAAGTCTCTGGTGTCCCCAGATTGTTTCTGTGAAGTTTCAGCTCAAAATACCCCACAGATCATTTATTATAGCTTTTCAAGTTTTTCTGTGTGTTCCTTTTCATGCAAATGAGCTGCTGCTCCCAGCCCTATTTCCAGAAGAGGGTGGAACTTTAACAGCTCATGCTTCGTTTGCTCAACAATAACAAAGCTGGAGAATCTCACGCAGCCAAAATGAAGTTTGTCAGTAACCGTGTTCAGCCGGATGGAGAGACTCAGAAAAAACGTTCAAATTTTAGATTGCAACTGGACGTTTCTGAATGATTAGTGGATAAATTTATGTAGTTGCTGTGGAGTTGATTCAACTCATTGACTAGCATGTGCCGTCATGTTAATCTTTTGTGCAAAGTCAGTGTTGAATTGACCCTCGTTTGTGAAGCAGTCTGGCGTAAAATGATGGCATGGTAACAACACTCTACTACAACAACTCTTCCTCTTCTCTAAAGCAGCCCAACATGGCCCCACCCGCTTTATTGCAGGTTTCTGGGGGCAGGGTTTATGTAAATTTTGGCTGAAAATTCATCATTTACTCACCCTCTGTAGTGTGCTATTCGATATTACATTTTATTAAAGTTAATATATGTTAAATGTATTACATTGCAACTCCTTCATTACAAATTACAAATATATTTAAATAAACAACATACAAGTTTCAACAGAAATTACATTAAAGTATGTTTTAGTTTACCATAATTAGAAGTAATTATGAAATTACATATCATAATGTACTTAAATTAATTTAAAGTTCAATTGGAATTAAAATGTAAGTATATCCTTTTAAATATAGTATATTATAATTTCTGTAATAAGTACTTTTTTTTTTTTTTAAATGAAGTGTACTTCACAAGAATGAGTAAATTAATTATAATTTTTGGTTTGATTTTGAAAACACTGGAAATTACTATTATAAGATGACAACATTTGGAAAAAAGACATTGTTTCATGCAATGTCATTTGCGGTTTCCTGCATGATTGGTAGGTTGTCATAAATTCAAACCTCAAACTACTCAAAATTCTTGATGGTGTGGGCAACTGTCTTCCTTGTCATCTGGAATATGTATTGCAATGTCTGATAGTCAGTGCATCACCACTTGGAATGTCAAATACTTTTGCTCTGATCAGAATTTTGATATTGTTCCCATTGTACCACAAATTCATGTCTATCTAGCTGTGTCCACCTCTCTATCTTCCCTCTCCATCCTGCAGCATTAAGCCACAATCAAACAACCAAAGTGGGCTT
Source organism: Chanodichthys erythropterus (assembly GCF_024489055.1). Lineage (NCBI taxonomy): Eukaryota > Metazoa > Chordata > Actinopteri > Cypriniformes > Xenocyprididae > Chanodichthys > Chanodichthys erythropterus. The sequence continues at coordinate 6,397,495 of NC_090226.1, read as the reverse complement.
GAACTTCTTGGACCAGAAGAAATGCTCTTCCAAATGCCACAGTGACATTTTAGCTCAAAAGCTCCCTCTAAAGATTATTGGAGAAGGATGACAACATGAACCAAACCTTCCCGCTGTTTGCTCATGAAAAAGCTCCATGTTTGATAATCTCCTATTGTCACGCTGCAGGACAGACGCAACATATTTTTTGCAGCCTTTCCTCATTCCACTCAAAGGTGCACAAAATGTGAACATCTACAAGGAAAAGTTTAATTAAGATTAAATTCCCATCCAGGGTATGTTATTGGCATTTATTTTAGATAGAATTGACAACTGGGTGTCACGCTGTGTGTTTTCACAGTCTCAGTTGCCTGGTTTCTTAATTAGCTGTTTGGTATTTCAGGTGAAGGGGTGTCATATTAGCAGAACGTGTGATGAATTTTATACAAGCTACTTGTCTAGCCTGCTCTTCTCTGAATTTCCTCCCTAAATAAATGAAGCAACTGTATTTTTTGCACATTTTTCTGGTTTGTAATGCTTCTGATCACTGCTCCGAGCAAGAAATAGAACTTTTAAGTTTTTTCAACCAGAATTATTGATACGATGTTGGTAGTATATGTAAATGAAAATGTGCACTCCTTTTGCTGTTACCTGCACTAATGTATCCCTGCTTATTTCTCAGCAAAAGTATTTTGACAGCTCCAGAGCTTTTGTGAAAACTACAGTATTTATTGTATTTCCACTCACAGTCGGATCGAGCCCATTGCATTATGGGCATTGAAGTTTTCCTACCTTTTCGGCTAAAGGGAACATCACAGCCCTTTTTCTCTGTTTTCTGTTTTAATCATGTAGCACAGTTTAAAAAATAATAATAATAATAATCGCCTTTGTACTGCATAGATAGCCACGTTTTAATAAAAGACCATCTTGTCAGTGGTGAATTACCCCTTTAAGTGCCATTTGATCGTCTTGATGAAGGATGTGCACTTAATGTGTTTCTAATAATACCCCTAAACACAATTGGTCAGCAGCATCATTGAAAGCCATTGTACTTAATCTAAATTGAAGTCTACCACTATATTAAAATTACCATAATCTTTAAGTTAATTTTACACTGTATAAATTTAAAAACCATTAACCCACCAATCAGTCCTGGAACAACTTTCATGTTTCAGTCTGAACAGATCCTCCTTGATGACTTGAAATAATTTAAAAAAGTATAATTATTTTAATTATTGAATTAAAATAAATTAATTTATGCATGTATTATAATTTATACATACATAATTTATTTAAAATTAATAAATATAACTTAAAATCAAAAATTCTATTGTCTTATTTTAATTTTTCCAGTCAAAAACTTGCTTTTACTGAAGAAAGTGACTGAAGTAAATATTATATTAAATAATTGTACATTTATTTATTTACGTATTAGTTTATGTATGTTCTATCTATCTTTCTATCTATGTATCTATCTGTCTGTCTGTCTGCCTCTATCTATTCGTTCTTCTTTCTATCCATTCCTCTGTCCGCCTATCTATCCGTCTATCTATTTATCTGTCTGTCTATCTGTTCGTCTATCTGTCTTATCCGTTCGTCTCTCTGTCTGTTCGTCTATCTGTCTGTCTGTCTATCCATTCGTCTGTCTGTCTGTCTATTCGTTCATCTGTCTATCTGTCTATCCATTCCTCTATCCGTCTATCTATCCATCTGTCTATTTATCTGTCTGTCTATCTGTTCGTCAATCTGTCTTATCCGTTCGTCTGTCTGTCTGTTCGTCTATCCGTCTGTCTGTCTGTCTATCCATTCGTCTGTCTGTCTATCCGTTCATCTGTCTGTCTATCTGTCTATCCATTCCTCTATCCGTCTATCTATCTGTCTGTCTATTTATCTGTCTGTCTATCCGTTCGTCTGTCTATCTGTTCGTCTGTCTATCTGTTCGTCTGTCTATCTGTTCGTCTGTCTATCTGTTCGTCTGTCCGTCTGTCTTTATATCCGTTCGTCTGTCTGTCTATCTGTCTATCCATTCCTCTATCCGTCTATCTATCTGTCTGTCTATCCGTTCGTCTGTCTATCTATCTGTCTGTCTATCCGTTCGTCTGTCTATCCGTTCGTCTGTCTATCCGTTCGTCTGTCTATCCGTTCATCTGTCTATCCGTTCATCTGTCTGTCTATCTGTTCGTCTGTCCGTCTATATATCTGTCTGTCTATCCATTCGTCTGTCTGTCTGTCTATCTATCTGTCTATCTATCTGTCTATCTATCTATCTATCTATCTATCTATCTATCTGTCTGTCTGTCTGTCTGTCTGTCTCTATCCATTCGTCTGTCTATCCATTCCTCTTTCCGCCTATCTATCCATCTATCTATTTATCTATCTGTCTGTCTATCTGTTCGTCTATCTGTCTATCCGTTCGTCTATCTGTCTGTTCATCTGTCTGTCTGTCTATCTGTTCGTCTATACATCTCTGTCTGTCTATCTGTTTGTCTGTCTGTCTGTCTATCTGTTTGTCTGTCTGTCTGTCTGTCTATCTGTCTGTCTGTCTGTCTATCCATTCCTCTATCCGTCAATCTATCCATCTGTCTATTTATCTATCTGTTTGTCTATCCGTTCGACTGTCTATCTGTTCGTCTGTCTGTCTCTGTCTATCTGTTCGTCTATATATCTGTGTCTATCCATTCGTCTGTCTGTCTGTCTATCTATCTATAGAAGTGTCAGAGAAAACATCTGGTTTAATTGGATCATACCAATATAAATTTACAGAAAGACTTTGATTATTAAATTTAGCAGTTCATCAGTAATCATATTTATTTTAACAGAAAAGTGTCTGTTGAGTTGTATTGTAAGGATGCTGTTCATAAGATTGTTAGAGGTGCCCTCAGCATCCACAGAGACTGCTGCACAGCTGTTGGACTTGCGGGCATTTTTGGGCACCCTGCAGGCCTGAGCCAAGATCATTGCTAGTAAAGGGCACAGACGGATACATGGAAAACCTGAAAGGTTGACTGGATAGTAGGTGTGTATGTATTCTGTGTGTATTGACATTGCTGGCCTTTACCGCTGCCAGTGTTTGTGTGTTTCCCTCTAGACAGTCTACTGCCCACTCAGCCATATGGCCTTCTTGACCACGAGCCAGAGCTGATTGTGACCCATGACTAGACTCTCTGATGTGGCTGAGAAGTCATAATGCACACACATCATGAGAGTAGTGAATTTTTATAGTTTGCTTCCAGGTGCAGACAGTGACACTTATTCTTAATTTGTGCTTTGACTCGTTTGTTTGTTTTCTATTCTCTTTTTCCAGCTGTCGCCACCCGTGGCTTTGCTGTTCTCCCTGTGTCATGAAATATTCATTAGTTTACTTCCTCTGTCACCTTATATTCCTTGCTGAATCATTAACACTCATTACTCTAGAGCATTGAATATTTAAATCAGGCAGGTGGGCTTCTCACCCTTACAGAAAACTACTGTGGTTGTACCATGGCACTCAATGATTATCAAATTCATGAACCATGGTACATTTTTTTTTTTGTTTGTTTTGTTTTTTTCAAATTACTAATTGGCATATGATGTTCACATTTTAACATTGTTCACGTTTTATTTTAACATTATATTGCACAGAAATTGCTCTTTAAAGGGTTAGTTCACCCAAAAATGAAATTTCTGTCATTAAGTACTGACCCTCATGTCGTTCCAAAACTGTAAGACCTTCATCTTTGGAACACAAATTAAGATATTTTTGATTAAATCCAAGAGGTTTTTTGTCCCCCATAGAAAGCAATTTCAACAAATTTGTCGAATAAAGTCATTATTTTTATAAAGTCATACATTTAAGGTTGAACCACTGTAGTCACGTTGACTATTTTAACAATGTCTTTAGTACTTTTCTGAACCTTGAATGACAGTAATTACACTGCTTTTTATGGGGGATAAAAAACTCTTGGATTTCATCAAAAATATCTTAATTCTGAAGATGAATGAAGGCCTTACGGGTTTGGAACGACATGAGGGTGAGTATACTTAATGACAGAAATTTAATTTAAGTTTCAACTTCATCTCAGATGTTTCTCCTAAAATCTTTTGTAACATTATACATGTCTTTACTGTCACATTTGATCAATTTAATGCATCTTTACTGAATAAAAGTATTAATTTCTTAAACTTAACTGACCCCAAACTTTTGAACAGTAGTGCATTGTCTATTGCATATATTATATGTTGACATTTTAATAGTATACTATCTAGCTTTGAAGTGGAAGTAATAATAAAGGTAATAAGATCATTCTCTCCAAACCTGTGACATTCACATACGTCAAAAAAAAGTAGCAAAAGTTGAGAAAGCTTATGTAAAAGTGTTCTTGGCAGAGTTAGGAAGAGAGCTGCGGTGCACGTGTGTGCGTGTGTGTGTGCGTGTGCGTGTGTGTGCGTGTGCGTGTGTGTGTGTGTGCGTGCACACGTGCCTGCCGGGAGTGTGCGATATGAGACATTGGAGAGCGGCGAATGTCTGGTCAGGCCACAAGAGGGACGACAACACGTCCCTCTACCCGGCCTGTTCCGTTCCAGCAGTTCAAACATGACTTTTGTCCCAGAGCCTTGGGGAGTCCAGGAACATTTGCGGGAGGTAAATGTCACATTTGAATATGATTGATCAGCCCTCTGTGCGAAAGTGGCTGAGAATTAAGATAAGATGAATCCGAAATTACTACAGGAAGGTGGGGGGAGGGGGGGTCAAGATGATATTTGCATGGTTGTGGTGCTGGAAATGTATTATTTTTTGTTTTTGAAGGTTTCAAGATGCCGCTTGATGGTGTTGTTATCATCATGCATTAAATTACAAGGTGGATGGATGAATAATCTTTCTAAACTCAAAGCTGGGGGCTTTTTTTGTCCCGCTTCCCTCAAGGGGTGTGGATGTGTCAGTCAAGCTGAAAGAAATGTTATAATTCAGGACCTAAGCGAGTCAAGGCATAAGACCAGTAATCTCCCATCAGCTATTGCAGGACACATGAACAACCCTGAATTAAAGAGGATTTGTGTTAGTAGCATCTGCAGTGACTGTGGAAGTAGATGCTAATGTGGCTCAAACCACAGAGAGAGTCAAAGATTTTTGATTAGCTTAAATATTTTATGCTAGATGAATGTGTTTTTGGGTCTGTGCCTGTGTGAGGTGAGAAAAGATGAAGCGAGCTGGCCGATATGTGTCGAAACGGCGTGCTGGAGGCGGTCAAGCTGTGGCTGGAGGAGTGTGTGTAGGAGGGATTGTGTGTATGTGGTCATTGAGGTGTAAATGAAATGCCGCTCTGACCCATGAGGTGAAAATGAACTAGGGGTTCTCGCCTTGTCGTGTAGTCTGGTTGCGGCTTTTTTCCCCCTCCGTGTTTATCGTTCTTTCACTTTCTCCCTCTGCTTTTCTTTAGCCAAATCCTGGCTGAATCAGTCACACCTCTAGAGTGTTGACTGGATTCCTGTACATCCATTTTGAAGAGCTAAGAGGATTTTTGGATTTTTGACATCCACATTAGTCCACTTTTTATGTGTTGCTTATTAGACCTTAATAGGCATTCCGTACTGTTTCAGGCATTCTTTACTGTTTTGTTGCATATTTAGAATGCTTTCTGAAGGATCACGTGACACTGAAGACTGGAGTAACGATGCTGAAAATTCAGCTTTGATCACAGGAATAAATTACATTTTAAATTGTAATAATATTTCACAATATTGCTGTTTTACAGTTTATTTGATCAAATAAATGCAGCTTGGTGAGCATAAGAGACTTCTTTCATAAACATTAAACATTTTACTGCCCCAAAACTTTCAAAATTAAAATATGTCCTCTTTTAATGTCTTTGATGTCTTCTAATTCAAAGCCTTCTAGCTGTTTCTTGTATCATCAAAGTTTATAAAACATTTCTGTTTGTTGAAGTTGAATTTAAGATTCTCAGTTTTGTTTTGTCTCCGTAAGGTCACCGTGATCTTTCATGTCTAGCCTTTACTCAATATCTGACCTTTCTATTGTACGAAAAATAACAAAATTGGTTTTAGATCCAAGTCAAAGTAACTTTGAGGTAGTTGTCTTTCATCTATGGTTAAGAGAAATTTAATTGCTGGGGTTAATTGGAGGGCTTCCCCATTAGCAAAGTAGGCTGTTGTGAGTTTGAGTAGCCCATGTTGAAGACTGGAATCGCTCAGTAATGATATGCACTGATTGGGATTCCTTGTCTTTCTTTCTCTCAGATAAAAAAAAAAAAAAAAAAACTCTCTAATGATGGATTTTCTCATCAGATCTGTGTCTTCGGATGCTTCCCTCTCTCCCATCCCTTTCCTCTTTGGGATATCAAAGGATCTAATCTCCATGGAAATCTTTCCGAACGTTTCCTTGGTAACCATGGAGTTTCACATGGCTGAGATTTTCTTGTCTCATTTTTTTAATTTAGAAATTTTATCTTTGGAGGTTGTGAAAGTGATATAGTTCATGAAGTAGCCTTCATGGAAATGAATTTCAGTTGCCTATTATTGGCTATCCACAGACAATATTTGGTGCAGCCTCTCCTGGAAAGGAGAAATGTGCTAGAGCCTCTTACAGTGAAATGTCAGAAATTTGATGCACACTTTGTGAAGATTGTGGACAACATCATGATAAGGTATCATGTTAGATCTCTTCTTTCAGTCTGTTCCCTAAAATGTTCTTTTATCTTGTCCTATGTGAAATATATTTTTACCTTCTCATGGATTTTTTCTGTTGTTCCCTAGAGCTCCTGGGATGTTCCATTCATCATGGAGAGTGATTCTGCCATTTCCCAGCAAATAAGATATTGTCTCTTTATTGATGGTCTGAAACACAGACTTTTTTTAATCGTTCCTTAGTCATACTGCCCATTTTTCACCACAAGTGTAGTTGCAAGTCCTCTTTTTTTTTTTTTTTTTTTTTTTTTTTTTAAGAAATTACAAAGGGGATCCTGCCAAACTGGTGAACCTCTCCTTCAAGATAACGCATGCAAATTTCAGCTTTCCTTCTTGTTTCCTGCCAGGGGATTTTCGGCCAGACCTGTAATGAAATTTAGGAGCAGTGGACTGTGAGCTTGGAGTCTCAGGAGCTCGGAGGAGCTTAGAGGAGGACCAGAACCATTTAGCTTAAGGAAATGGCTTTGACAAAAGACCGAACACTGACACGTATTTCTTGGGTCAGTGATTTACAAGGAAAGACCAATAGAATGTATTTAGCCAGTGCAAATAGGCCACACTAATCTGAGAAAGCAAGTTTCTTCGAACAAAGTTGTTTGTGTAAAAGGATGAAGTCGTTGCTTTGCGTGCAAAATTTCAGAGTCTTTGTGATGTTGAACTTGTCGACTTGTGATAAAGAAAGGACTGGGAGAAATTCATACCATGTTGTTTTGTGATATATGTCAAATCTGATGTTCCTAATTGCCAAGCAATCATCACTACTATTATTCCTTATATTTAAAGTTTTTTCTCTGGTGTGTGCTGCGGATATACACAAATATAATTTTAAACTGATAATAATGTGCAATGCTCTGTCTGTCTGTCTGTGTGTGTGTGTGTGTGTGTGTGTGTGTGTGTGTGTGTGTGTGTGTGTGTGTGTGTGTGTGTGTGTGTGTGTGTGTGTGTGTGTGTGTGTGTGTGTGTGTGTGCTTTATATTACATTGTGGGGACCAAATGTCCCCATGATGTAATATAAACCTGAGTTCACCTACATCGTGGGGACCAGCCAGCGGTCCCCACAATGTAAATGGGTTTATAAATCATATAGAATGAGTTTTTGTGAAAAAGTAAAAGTTTGCACAGTTTCCTGTGAGGGTTAGGTTTAGGGGTAGGGGCAGGGTAGGGGGATAGAATGTACAGTTTGTTCAGTGTAAAATGCATTGAAGTCTATGGAAAGTCCCCACAATTCACAAAAACAAACGTGTGTGTGTGTGTGTGTGTGTGTGTGTGTGTGTGTGTGTGTGTGTGTGTGTGTGTGTGTGTGTGTGTGTGTGTGTGTGTGTGTGTGTGTGTGTGTGTGTGTGTGTGTGTGTGTGTGTGTGTGTGTGTGTGTGTGTGTGTGTGTGTGTGTGTGTGTGTGTGTCAGAGCATGCGAGCTGAGCACGAGCTCAAGCCAGAATACCCTTTGTGACATGCTGGATCGAAAACATGTGAAATAAGTTTTTCTAGTCGACTTGTAGTTGTTCATTTAAGCCATTAGTTGACTAATCACATTTATATTCATTTAATTTCTTAAATACTGTAGAGAATAAACTAATAATGAGCGTTTATGTAATATGCACTCAAGCGCACGCATAACACTTGCCATAAAGAACCGGCAAGCGGTAATGATTATGAATATGACAAAAAACAGCAAGGAGACATTTTAATTGTTTATTAATAAAGTAATGTTTTCTGAATTAGTGTCGGCTGCAAAGATGAAGTTGATATTACTGACTCTCATCATCTCCGCATATACTGGACACGCCTAGAAAGAGAATGTACATTTCATTCAGATTAGGCTACGTAATCAGAGTAGCCTATTTCTTTTCGTTTTTAGATATTTCAAGCTTTCTATAGATATATTTCTCATGTCTGCGAGGCAAGCAGACCATACGCTGAGTTTCGCGCTCCAGTTCACGCGCCAGTGATCGCGCCTGCGCATCCATGATTATATTTTCTGCTATATTTGCTTCTTATTTATTAAATCCAGGCAGTTGGTTGATGAAACATTGATTACAATTAAGATACAATTTTTACAAAATGAAATTCACTTTAAAGAGAGGCTTTCTATACAACAAAACTTAATGAAGTGGTCAAAATCACGTCTGACCCACTCCATGACTCCCAATATATTGCGCATCTTATGATGCATCTTACTCATGCTGTTCACTTTTCATAATCAAGTAAATTAATTTAAAACATTACATAGGACTATTTAAACATATATATAAAACAACATTTTCTTTAATGGCTACCAACACGTATTGCACAGTACAGAGAAATTTCATAAGCAAGAGCGGATCATGAGTCAAGAGTCGGATCAAGAATTATTTATTCTTAGACTTATATTTAATAATGGGGGCATTCAAGTTATTTGACATATTTATTTATTTTTTTTAAGTAACGCAATAGTTACTTTCCCTGGTAATTTACTTTTATAATGATGTAACTCCGTTACTATTTGTGAGAAGTAACTAGTAACTATAACTAATTACTTTTTTAAAGTAACGTGCCCAACAACACTATTTAGATCGGCTTAGAAACTGCACTTTCCAGGCAATGCAAAACATTGCATTGTCTTCTAAAAATGTAACATCTAGTTAATCTGTTAAACTGTATAGCATACAGTCTGCAATGTTTCTTGAAATAAATTTATTTTCTGTTTTGTCAAAATAGTGGTACATTTGTAGCAGAATTGTAACCCTCACCTTGGATTTTATTTTCTACAAATGTGAAGATAAGAGAGTCTAAGACCTTTTAAACATATTTTTAGAGATTAAGTGGCAGATAATGGTGATGGTGGTCTACCGCTGGTAAAAAGACACTTGCTGCCTGTCCCCCATGTTTTTCAGTGATGTCTGACAGTTGTCCACCCCGTAATCCTTTTGATTACTGTCATTAAAGGAGGAGGACAAGAGCAGGTGTCGGAAGAGAAGAGTTCCACTGGACAGCATCAGTTTATGCTGAATCCTCTGAGATGGTACATCTTAAAATAGAATAAAATCTTTTCTATTTTTTTTCAATGTTTTGAAATTGTTTTGAGGGTAACATTCTGGGTGGTTGCTAGGAGGTTACTGGGGTGTTCTGGGTGATTGCTAGGATGTTACTAGGGTGTTCCTGGCAGTTGCTAGAGTGTTTTGGCGGTTGCTTGAGCGTTACTGAGGTTTTCCGGGCAGTTGCTAGGAGGTTACTAGGGCATTCTGGGCAGTTGCTAGAGTACTAGTGTGTTTTGGTGGTTGCTTGAGCATTACTGATGTGTTCTGGGCAGTTGCTAAGAGGTTACTAGGGTGTTCTGGGCAGTTGCTAGAGTACTAGTGTGTTTTGGTGGTTGCTTGAGCATTACTGATGTGTTCTGGGCAGTTGCTAAGAGGTTACTAGGGTGTTCTGGGCAGTTGCTAGAGTACTAGTGTGTTTCGGTGGTTGCTAGGAAGTTACTAGTGTTTTGGGCGGTTGCTTGAGTGTTACTCTAATAGGTTGTTCTGGGCAGTTGCTAGAGTACTAGTTTGTTTTGGTGATTACTTGAGCATTACTGATGTTTATTGGGCAGTTGCTAGGAGGTTACTAGGGCATTCTGGGCAGTTGCTAGAGTACTAGTGTGTTTTGGTGGTTGCTTGAGCATTACTGATGTGTTCTGGGCAGTTGCTAAGAGGTTACTAGGGTGTTCTGGGCAGTTGCTAGAGTACTAGTGTGTTTTGGCAGTTACAATGAAGTTACTAGTGTTTTGTGCGGTTGCTTGAGTGTTACTCTACTAGAGTGTTCTGGGTGGTTGCTAGGAGGTTACTATGGTGTTCTGAGCAGTTGCTAGAGTACTAATGTGTTTTGGTGGTTGCTTGAGCATTACTGACATGTTCTGGGCAATTGCTAGGAGGTTACTAGGGCATTTTGGGTAATTGCTAGGAGGTTACTAGGGTGTTCTGGGCATTTGCTAGAGTATTGGTGTGTTTTGGCGGTTGCTTGAGCATTACTGATGTGTTCTGGGCAGTTGCTAGGAGGTTGCTAGGGTGTTCTGGGTGATTTCTAGGAGGTTACTATGGTGTTCTGGGCAGTTGCTAGAATATTAGTTTGTTTTGGTGGTTGCTTGAGCTTTCCCGAGGTGTTCTGGGCAGTTGCTAGGAGGTTACTAGGGAGTTCAGAACAGTTGTTAGAGTATCAAGTGTTTTGGCAGTTGCTAGGAAGTTACTAGTGTTTTGGGCAGTTGCTAGAGTACTAGTGTGTTTCGGTGGTTGCTAGGAAGTTACTAGTGTTTTGGGCGGTTGCTTGAGTGTTACTTTACTAGGGTGTTCTGGGCAGTTGCTAGAGTACTAGTTTGTTTTGGTGATTACTTGAGCATTACTGATGTGTATTGGGCAGTTGCTAGGAGGTTACTAGGGTGTTCAGAATGGTTGTTAGTAGGGCTGAACGATTAATTGCATGTGTTTGTCATGCGTGTCTCATCATTAAAGCCGGTTCTGTGATTAGCGGTAAATGTCCATCACCTGCTTTCAAATGGAACGGCACTTAATATACAGAGCCGTAGTTCGCGGACAAGCTACGCAATATCGCGTTCATAATCGAAGGCGATTCATCTGCGATTATGAACGCGATATTGCGTAGCTTGTCTGCGAACTACGGCTCTGTATGTTAAGTGCCGCTCCATTTGAAAGCAGGTGATGGACATTTACCGCTAATCACAGAACCGGCTTTACTGCTGAGACACGCATGACAATCTCATGGGATTAATCGTGCAGCCCTAGTTGTTAGAGTACTAGTGTGTTTTGGCAGTTACAATGAAGTTACTAGTGTTTTGTGCGGTTGCTTGAGTGTTACTCTACTAGAGTGTTCTGGGTGGTTGCTAGGAGGTTACTAGGGAGTTCAGAACAGTTGTTAAGAGTATAGAGTGTTTTGGGCAGTTGCTAGGAAGTTACTGGTGTTGCACCAGATATTTGTAAATTCAACACTGAGAGGCTTAGTAAATGCAAGCTAAGTTTTTAACTAACTCTATACTCTATCGGTTGCACCATTTGTTCTTAACGCAGAACGTAGCTAGTATGTCGTAAGCTCTCTGTAAAGTAATGCGTAATTACATAATAGCCTATGACATTTACTATCAATGATCCAATAGCAGCCTTCAAATATGTGAGCCGAATTGCAGTCTGCAATTTTCATTCCAACCATTACACCTGATCATATGCTTCTGTAAATATTTAGTTTATACATAGAGTTACGCTTCAGCTAAGTTTAATGGTGCAACTCAAAAATATTTAATAGTGCATAAGTTGTAACTTAGTGCCTATTACATAGTTACGGACAGATGGTGCAACTAGCCCCAGGTTACTAGTGTGTTTTGGGTAGTTGCTTGGAGGTTACTGTGCAAATCTACATTGTGTTTAAGGCTTAGCAGGCACAACTAATAACTGTTTATTCTCTCAGACCTCTGATAGATTTCTTTCTGATTGATCTTTGACATTTTAAGTTAAGATGATATCACCACTGGGAATCTCCTACACAGAGGAAAGGGTGCAAAGCAGTTTAGACATGATTAAGCTATTCATCTCAAACGGCAACAAATCCATGAAATATGGAAGATCAGGGGATCACCTATCTACATAATTGATTTTAATAACAAAGACATAAACTGTTCCAGAATCAGCACTTCAGAAATGTGCTGACCTTTTTCATAGATGTGTGGTTTGGTGCTGTTCTTGGCACTTTCATCTCTTTGTAGCACTTTCTACCCACAATGAATGCACTGTGGTTGCCCAAGACAAAGTATATGGTGGTGTGTGTATGTGTGTGTGAGATGCTAGTGACAGGAAAATTGTGTTTAGAAACAGTACATTTGTACGTTGGGTCATGAGGTCTTGTTTAGTCCTAAATTTATTCTTTATCCTCTGTTTATTTTTCTGAAAGTATGCGGGATATATTTGGAAAGGGGTGTTCTTCTGACGTTCCATCAGATGTTTGTCTCCAGGCAAGGAACTTACCATAAAAAAGAAAACACTCATCCGTTCTCACGTGAAAACCTGTGGTGAGAGAAATAAAGCTTTATAAATATATCAATAATGTTTTATTTCTCACAGGCATTCTCTGTTGGTGGTGGCCAGATTGACCTTCTGTTTCCTTTTTTACTTTCTATTTGTGTTTGAGTTTTTTGTATCTATAAATGCATCATGGAATGAGTAGTTTGTTCCATTGTTAAAAAAAAAAAAAAAAAAAAGGATATGTATCTATCAAAGCAATTTTTAATAAGTGGTTTTAGCATACCCTGTACGCACTATCGATATTTCTTTTGCAGAAGAAAAACAGCATCTTTCGAAATGCAAAGCCAGTTTGAATTGCAATGGAGGGACGTCCCAGACAATCTTAAAGCTACTCAATCACCAAGCCAAATATTTGATGGGCTTCTCCAGCAGTCACCACAGGGGCCTTTTCTCCTTGTCACTCATGTCTTTTCGTAAATAGCGTGGAGTCTCTCGCTGTATCTTATCTTTATTCTCCCATGAGATGTGCCATCCCTAGAGACACTGTAGATAGTGGTAATATTTTATGGCAGTGGTCCATCACTATGAAACCTTGAAGGAGCAATATGGCATTTTGTTATTTAGTTAATCATTTTTAGTGCTGCAGGGTAAATGTGTGATCTGTGAGAAGGGTAATCTGTTTGCACAATCAAGCTCTACAAGAGAAAAAATGTATTGGTTCCTCTTTTTTTAGACTCATTTAGACTACCATTCAAAATGTTGGGGTAGGGCTGGGCGATATGGCAAAAAATAAAATCTCGATTTTTCAGAATGATTGACCGATTCACGATTTCGAATTTTTTTATTTATTTATTTTATTTTTTTCAGTTTAACTAGTTACCTTAAAAAATTAACTACAATATGATTTAAGTAACATTCTCTTTATTAACAATCTGGTTTAAACAAGTTCAGTTACAAGTGCACCACCCAGGTGAAAAAAAGTAAATTTCAACTGTGCTATTTTGAGAGAGCATGACATATGAACTAAAATGTGCTTTTAATATACTATACTAAAAATATATTTAGCTACCACTTGTACAGTAGCACACTATGAGTTCAAATGTTCTATAAGTGGTATCTAAATACATTTTTTAAATACAGAGATAGTATATTATTAGTATATTTTAGTTCATATTTCAAAATAGCAATCAATGTCTCAAAATAGCACAGTTGAGTACACTTAGAATTTCTTAAGATTATCTTAAGAAGTACTAAATTAGAATTCTTAGTATATTAAGTACAAAATTAGTGCACAAAAATAGAGCACTTAAGTATATTATAGAAATGTACTTTTTTCACCTGGGACATGAAGTGATTAAAATGGTGTAAATTAGGGCTGCACGATATATCGCATGAGATTGTCACGCGCATTTCGTCAGTAAAGTCGGTTCCCTGATTACCGCTAAATCGCCACCACCTGCTTTCAAATGGAGCGGCATTTAACAGACAGAGCCGTAAATCACTGACAAGCCACGCAATATCGCGCTCATTATCGAAGGCGATTCATCTGCGATTTGAACGCTGGCTTGTCAGTGATCTACGGTTCTGTCTATTAAATGCCGCTCCATTTGAAAGCAGGTGATGGCGATTTAGCGGTAATCAGGGAACCAGCTTTACTGTTAATTTGTTAAATATCTTTGCAGAAGTATGCCTGAATGATATATGAAGACAAATGTTGTACACACTTATCTTAAACACATCCTACTCAGAAATAATATAAGAAAATGCTAAATATTTCTTAGCCAAAAATAGCAATAAATAACACCAGTAATATGCTATTATTAACAGCAAATGCTTTGTAAAAACAGAAAACAGCAGCTTTCAACCTATCACCATCATGCAAACACGAAATATCAAACAGGTTTACAAGTTTTTGCATTTCATTGCACTATTTGTCCTATTGTTTTTATGTTTGGCGGACATGTGTAGGTGTTGCACATGGTGTTGCACTTGTCTCTTGTCTTTTGCAGAGTCTCACCCATGAAACGGCATTGTAAAAACACGCCGCCAAGTTAAAAAAAAAAATGTGAAAAAAATTTGAAAAAAATGTGATTTTTTTTTTTTAAAAATCGGAAAAACCGCCCAACCCTTAGTACCATTTTTTTTTTTTTTTTTTTTAAAGAAATGTTACTTTTGTTCAGCAAAGATGCATTGAGTTGATCAAAAGTAACTTTAAAGACATTTAAGCCTCTGGTGCTCTTCATGTGTCGGTCAAAAATGACATTTTTTTTATTTCAATGAAATGAATGCACTATATCTTAGTTAGATCATGTTTTTTATTTAATATTTTGTGTTTTTAGGGGATTTTATGGTATTAAATTATATATACGCTGTAATATAATCCGTTTATTCACTTTTTGAGCACCTGAAAATGAAATTTATTCATATATTTTAAATGCTTTAGAGCACAGACTTAATTTTCATGAATTAATCTCTTTTCAAAAAAAACACTTGGCAAATTATTGCTGAAGTGAAAAAAGTTTTAAAAAGTTAACTTAAAGAAACAGAATTTTAAGTTTAAGAAAAATGCACAAAAGTAGTATTTTCAATTTTATATTAAATGTATATTTTCAAACACATTTTACTCTAAAACAAGTTGTGTTCCAAATTTGAGCTTGATATCTCAAAAAATGAGCCTTCAGTAAGATTTTGTTTGGCCGCAGTACCAAAAGTTATCACTAGATTAAATTCATCCCCTTCCATTTATTTCCAGTGTGCTCATTTTTGACTGCAAGGAGCACAAGTGTTTTTTCAGGACCATTTAACCTTTTCAAATCCATGAGTTTTTTTGTGTGTGTGTTCACATAGCAGGTGCCTAAACCTTTACCAAGTTTCATGCCATTCCGATGAAGTAAAAAGTAAAATAATAATAATAAAAAAAATACAATTTTCAGAGCACAAGAGGGTTAAAATGTTACAAAAGATTTAATTGGAATTTAATGGAAGTATTTGATGAGAAATTTTGAGTTCTTTTTGAGATCTTTGACTTTTGATTGCAGACATTGGTAACAACATTTGAGGCATGAGATTACTAGGTTCTGTTTCTCAAAAAAAAAAAAGAAAGAAAAAAAAGGATTGAATTGATTCAATCTCCATTTAATCTCTTACCTTTCTATAGGAAGTAGTGGAGATATTAGAGAGATCTCATTTGATATTTTTATTTCTTAAGTACTATATTCTGAGACATGTGCATCATGTTTCTTTCTGTGTGTATCAAACAAAGCACTATCACACTTGACACATTTTCATTTGGACTATGTCCATTACTCCATCCCGATCAGTATTACTTACTGTGATTCTTTGAATGAATGAAAGCCTGGAAACAGATTTCAGAGCACTCACAGAGTTCAAGATCCTTTTCACAGTGTAGAAAGGCAATCCATGCTTATTATATCCTCTGCTAATGTTGAGAAGAAAAAAGGCGGAAGGCATTTCCATGCCCTGTTTTTCTCTCCCTATCTCTGTGAGTCTAGCGAGACTGAATCTATATGAGGGAACATTAATTAAAAGGATATACAGAGAAGAACAGCCGTGTGAGATAGAACCTTTCCTCTTGAATTTGGATGAGAAACTTTGACAGCTTTTCATCTTCGTCTCTGGCTTACCCAGCCATCCCCTCTTCTTTTCCTCTCCATCTGTTTTCTTTTCTACTTAGAGTTTGCGATAGAGACATTTTTGCTTCTCTATTTTTTTTATTATTATTTTTTTACATTCTCCTGTGTCGTTAATTCATTTTTCTACATTGTTTTTATACAGGAATATCCCATGTCTCACCTTGAAATGTCAATCAACACAGTTGAATTTCAGTCATATACAGATTTAGCACTACAATGGCAAAAATTTAAATGACTTAATAGTTATATGGACTACTTTTATGATAATGTAATGACTCTTTTATGCTGTTTTTGTCATTTTTGGAGCCTGACAGACTCCGTTCTCATTCACTTTAAGTATATTGAAAAGAGTAACTATTCTTTCAAATATTGGTATTCTTCAAATATTCACTTTTTGTGCTCCGCAAAAGAAAGAAAGTAATACGGTTTGGAATGAAGTGATTAAAATAATGACTGAATTTTCTTTTTTGTGATGAACTATTCTTATAAATCACTTTTGCTTTGTCCTGCAATGCTAAAGAAGGACAGGGTTGACAGCAATAGAGCTCAGAAGTTCCTGAAAGTAAAAGTGCCATTCAAGTTCTCCAAAATGTAATACGTTTTTATAAAGGTTTAGAATTTGATAAAATTATTAAGAATACAGAAAAAACTCAAAGAGTGATTTAATTCACAGCTCTTAATGGCATTAGCAGCTCTTTCATTCCTTTATAAGTACACAATCTCGAACCTTTGTCCTTTTCCCCAATTTTCTGACAGTTTTGTGGCTTTGAATTTATAGGTTGATTTGGTTTGGTTCAGCTCCTTATTGAGGAGTTCTGGAAAAGTCTTTGGAGACAAATACAAACCCAGGCCTCTGTGAAAGGGGACGGTAACTTTATAGGTCTGCATTAGTAAATGTAAAACATGGGAACAATGGCTGATTCTTTGATGAAAAGGAATGAAAGGAGAGGCTATTGATTATATGATGATGGTGGATATGAAACTTCTTGCCCTTCAGCTTTATTTTGATTGCGTAGTGTCACATGAGACTGTGAGCTGGTTAATTATCTAGAATCAATAGTTCAGCCATAACCCAATAACAAAATCCCACTAGAGAGACCAGGACAATACACTTATGGATTATGCATGAGCTTTTTAAGTTGTATTATAGACTTAAAAAGCCAAAACCTCTAATAATGATAAATTAGTAGAGCTAGATCCTTGCAAAAACAATCGGCGTGACCTAAGAGTTTGAATCAATGAGTCAACAGACATTGTTTAAACTTGCTCATCTGTGCATTTTCCTTTTTCAGGTCTTGAGGGACCGGATCTCAAACAGTATGGCATGGATACATTGTTTATGATATTGGGATATTAATAGCGTTACGTAATTCCCCAGCTTCCAGTCTCTTCTGTCTCCTGTCCTTGTTTACAGCCCCAGTCCTCCAGCTTTGTTTGTGGCAGCGAATGTCAATCATCTGTCAGATGTAGAATAGCGTTGTAGCGGGGAGATCAAGGTTTCAGATCAGGCCTTTTGCTTTTTCAGACTTTGAATTTGTTTGAGAGTTAAATGGTAGGAGCGGAATGTATGCTAATGCTAGCTATAATTTGAAAGGGTTAGTTCACCCAAAAATGAAAATTCTGTCTTTAATTACTCACCCTCATGTTGTCCCAAACCCGTAAGTATTTTGTTCATCTTCAGAAAACAAATTAGGATCTTTTTAATGAAATCTGAGATATTTTTGTCCCTCCATTGACAGCCTATGCAACTACCACTTTTAAGCCCCAGAAAGGTAGTAAAGACATCATTAAAGTAATCCATGTGACTCCAGTAGTTTAACCTCAATTTTAAGTGATTTGTTTGTGCAAAAAAAAACATAATTTACCACTTCATTTACAAAATATTAATCTCCACGCACATTCACGAGAGCACCACAATGCATGCGTGTTGTGTTGATGCAAGAGCACATGTTGCATGAACGTGTGTTGGAGATTATTATTTTGTAAATAAAGTGCTAAATTGTTTTTTGCTTAAACAAAGCACTCGTGTTGCTTCATAAAATTGAGGTTAATCAACTGGAGTCACATGCACTGTAAAAAAAAAAAATCCCTGTAAAATTTACGGTAAAAAAAACAGCAGCTGTGGTTGCTAGAACTTTACCATAAAACTACGGTAACAACATTTTAGGTTTTACGGGACAGCACTTAATTTACTGTCTGTTGTACAGTTCAAAACCGTATAATTAAAAGGTTTATATTGTAATAATTAAATACATTTATTTTGCACACTGTAAAAAAATTCAGTTACATTTACGGTAAAAAAAAAAAAAAAAACTTTTTCATTAACTGATATGTTAATTTACCAACCTATTGAAGTATGAATGTCTGTTTTGTACCTTTGTAATACACTGACCACCAAACAGTGGTGATGAGAGTCACATGATGAATCAAAGTTCATCACAAGCAGCTTTTCCACAAGCTGAGAAGAACAATGCAAATATATAGAAATTTTGAAAATGTTATAAACAACAATTTAGCAACATTAGATGTAACATAAAACCTAATGTAAATAATTGATTAGAAAAGAGTTATTTCAACGAAAATACATCAAATGTGAAGTGTCACACAGAGAATTGTGGGAATGCCAACAATGAAGTTTTTCACTGTAAATTATAAATGACTTATTTTCATTTCCGAAAACTTAAATTTAATGGTATTTTACTGTAAAATTATATTAAATGTACCGTTAGATCTATTAGTTATTCACTACCGTTCAAAAGTTGTTGTTTTTTTTAATGTTTTAAAAGAAGTATCTTCTGCTCACCAAGCCTGCATTTATTTGATTAAAAATACAAACAAAAACAGTAATATTGTGAAATATTATTTCACAGTTTTCTGTCAATATACAGTAAAGTGTAATTTACTCCTGTGATCAAAGCTGAATTTTCAGCATCATTACTCCAGTCTTCAGTGTCACATGATCCTTCAGAAATCAATCTAATATGATGATTTGATTCTCAAGAAACATTTATGATTATTATCAATGTTGAAAACAGTTATTTACATTTTTATTTCATGATGCTATGATGAATAGAAAGTTCAAAAGAACAGCATTTGTCTGAAATCTAAATCTTTTGTAACATTAAACACTACCGTTCAAAAGTTTGGGGTCAGTAAGAATTTTAATTTTATTTTTGGGGGATAGAAATAAAATTAATCAATACTTTTATTAACTGATCAAAAGTTATAGTAAAGACAATTATAATGTTAGAACATATTCTATTTTAAATAAATGCTGTTCTTTTGAACTTTCTATTCATCAAAGAATTTTGAAAAAAAATTTGTACACAACTGTTTTGAACATTGATAATAATAATGAATGTTTCTTGAGCATCAAATCATCAAATCAGATCAGGATCATGTGACACTGAAGATTGGAGTAATGATGCTGAAAATTCAGCTTTGATCACAGGAATTAGTGACACTTTACTGTATATTGACATAGAAAACAGCTGTTTTAAATTGGAATAATATTTCACAATATTACTGTTTTTGTTTGTATTTTTAATGAAATAAATGCAGGCTTGGTGAGCAGAAGATACTTCTTTTAAAACATTAAAAAATCTTACTGACCCCAAACTTTTGAACGGTAGTGTATATAGTACGAAAACTTTCTGTAGACCAATTAACTGTTTTTTACCATAGCATTTTTACAGTCTGTTGCCGTTAAAATCATTATCATTTTTTACAGTGTGGATTACTTTGATGATCTCTTTACTACCTTTCTGGTGCTTGAAAGTGGTAGTTGCGTAGGCTGTCAATGGAGGGACAGAAATTTAATTAATTTAGTTTTAAAAAAATCTTCATTTGTGTTCTGAAGATGAACAAATGTCTTACAGGTTTGGAACGACATGAGGGTGAGTAACTATTGACAGAATTTTCATTATTGGGTGAACTAACCCTTTTAAGAGAGAATTTTAGTCACAATATAGACTGAAATCTATCAGAAGTAGATTAGATGTTACAGCCCGACTGTGTCATACAGGTGTTGAAAGCCTTTGTCTGTGAGAAACAGATGGTGAGAGAGATATTCAGTAAAAGTGGAAGAACAGAGATGTCCCTGATGTCCCAGACTCTTTGAGTACACGTAGACCACTAATGGTCTCTTTTTTTAGAGGGGAGCAGTTGTCCGACTTTTGTTTGTGATTGCTACAAACTTAATTTATACAAATATCATTTCTGTCCAACCTGGTGATCAATCATCTTATATTTTTGCGCTTCAAACCATTTCTGATTTACATATTCATCACTTCACTTTAAAATATTCATCAGCTTAATGAATATTGATGTAACATTTGACTACTGTTAACTACACCCTGCCTGAAGTGAAAGCAACACATGCTGGCTACAGTTTCGACACAGCAATGGGTCTTTTAAGGGTTTGGAAAGAATACAATTATCAAAATAATGCATGTAGGATGCCTTTGACAAATGTATTTTACATTCTTGCATTTGGTAGATGTTGATGTTGTACGTCCACAATGTAGGGTGAATTCAGGTTGACTGGGATACTTTTTACCATTGAAATGACTGCAAAAGTGCCCCAATCAACCTGAATTCAGCCATACTCAGTATCCCAAAGTGAGTCTCTTTTTGTTTTTTGTTTTTTGTATATTCCTGGTATAAAAATGCATGATTCGATTAGTGTGATTTAGTGCTGGTAAGATTTTAATGAAAAGATCACAAGATCACACAGATTTGCCTCAATAGGAGGTTTAATAACTCTGTTGGGGGCTCCTTAAGTTTGATTGAAATTAAGCAAGCTTTGCTAGCTTTGATGAGGAGTGTGTTTGTGTGTGTTCAGAGTAAGTGTTAAAATCAGTGAGTAACAAGGGTAAAAACTGAGGAGAGGAAGGAGGAAAAGTGTCAGTGGGTGGACACAGCTCTTTAATCTTAGTGTCTATGGATAACCTGTTCTTAGCTTTTCAACTTTTCCTTTTATTTGCTCTCTCTCTTTCTTTCTCTCCCCTTCCAATCTTTCTCTTTACTTTTGATAATATACAGGTAGCCAGCCATTATCACACAATACATCCCAGCATGAACTGAAATAAAATAAATCAATGCACATGAAATATTAATTAGAGTAGAAATTATTATATGGCTGTCGATATAGTATGGATGGATGGTTTGTTTGTTGGTTGGTTGTTTGCATGGATGGATGGATGGATGGTTTAGATCGATGATAGAGCTGAATTTTCAGCATCATTACTCCAGTCTTCAGTGTCACATGATCCTTCAGAAATCATTCTAATATGCTGATTTGCTGCTCAAGAAACATTTATTATTGCTATCAATGTTAAAAACAGTTGTGCTGATTCATATTTTTTATAAAAACCATGATAACCGTGATATACATTTTTCACAGGATTCTTAGATTCTGCTGTCACTTTTGAAGTTTGTCCTTGCTGAATAAAAGTATTAATTTCTTGAACACACAAAAATATTCCAAACTTTTGTGTCTTTCAGGTTGAAAAGTGCTGGGATCATTCTCCTTTGGAGTTTTTGTCTTATGAAGTGGTTGGATTGAAAGAACTTTTATTCGAAGACGTTTATTCTTTTTCTTTTATCATTCTGTCTGTGTGTCTCTTAGGAAAGGAAATTGTGTGCGCATCCATTTCTAGAGATCTACCGAGGGGGGATGATCCACTATATGACACCGTTGGCTCGGCAGGGTGATTTCTATGTTCCTGAAGTTAGAGAGGCCCAAAGATGGTTACTGGGAAATGAGTCCGAAGAGGACAGGAGGACGGACATCACAGGTATACTAATGAATGTTTTCTTATTGATGCTTTTTTATCTACAGTAACTCACTGTACACTGAATAGAAGTTTAGCAAAGACTTCTGCACACGTATTTTGACTAAGAACTGCCCATTTAGACAGGAAGAGACAGTCTAACTGACATGTAAGATACCAAACATAGTTTAACCATGACGTTAGTACAAACTTTTTGGCTCCCAGCCAGGATTTTTAACCCTCCCCCTGTCAGTTGAGCACTAATAGTAGCCTATTGTCAATTTAACAAGTTCAGATTTAGTGCGACGAGTGTATTTCCGTGGTTGACATTTTGCATGAAAGTCTTTTAATAGGCATTAACCACCACCTGATGGAGTTTTGATATGGACGTGTCATACTGGCTGAACTCGCCTACACCTGCTCTAGTGATAATGAGACACAATCTGTGTGCGTGAATGGCGTATTGCCCTGGTTAGACCAAAGCCCAGAGGTACCGCCGAGCAAATATGAAACACGGGAGAGCTGTTTGTGAGGGGTGTGTTGTCCACACCAGCTGTCCTGGACGGCATGTGTGAGTCCTAGTGATGCCTGTTCCACCTGTTAGTCTGTTACCTTGAAACAAACACATTATAATAACTATAATATATGATAGAGGAAGAAGATTAAAGCAGAGAAGATGGAAGATTAAAGGACAAATTTGAAGCCTGCTGGTTTATTGGGTCTTAATGTACTACTAAATTGAATATGTTTTACAGCATGTCTCATTCCTACTGTCCTGTTCAAATGCACGTTTGATCTTCCAGCGGGAGATCAGACCCTCAAAACTAGAACAAAGTTAGTTGCTAGTTGGCTTGTAACTTTGGTCTGAATCAGAAATCATGTTGAACATGCACTATAAATCTCTTTATTAATAATAAACATTGCTAAATATATTGGTAACACTTCACAATGAGGTTTAATTCATTAACATTAGTTGGCTAAATTAGTTAACAAGAACTAACAATGAACAATAGTTCTACAGCATTTATTAATCTTAGTTAATGTTAATCTCAGCATTTACTAATTCATTAAGATCAAAAGTTGTATTTGTTAACAATAGTTAATACACAGTGAACTAACTTGAACATTTTTATTAGGTATAAGGTTAATAAATGCTGTAAAAAAATATCGCTTATTGTTAGTTCATGTTAATGCGTTAACTACAGTGGCATGAAAAAGTATGTGAACCCCTTGCAGAATCTGTGAAAATGAGAATTATTTTAATAAAATAAGAGGGATAATAAAAAATGCATGTTATTTTTTTGTTTAGGACTGTCCTGAGTAAGATTTTTTACATAAAAGATGTTTGCATTTAGTTCACAAGACAAAACAATAGCTGAATTGATTAAAATAACCCCATTCATAAGTATGTGAACCATTGATTCTCAATACTGTGTGTGGTTACCTGATGATCCACGACTGTTTTTATGTTTTGTGATGGTTGTTCATGAGTCTCTTGTTTGTCCTGAGCAGTTAAACTGAGCTCTGTTCTTCAGAAAAATCCTCCAGCTCCTGCAGATTCATCAGTTTTCAAGCATTTTTGCATATTTGAACCCTTTCCAGCAGTGACTTTCAGCAGATCTGTGTTTTCTGAGGACAACTGAGGGACTCAAACTATTAAAAAAGGTTCAAACATTCACTGATGCTCCAGAAGGAAACACGATGCATTAAGAGTCGGGTGTGAAAACTTTTGAACAGGATGAAGATGTCACAATTTTTCTTATTTTGTTCAAATATCATTGTTTTTCATTTAGTATTGCCCTTCGGAACCAACAGAAGATACCTGTATGTTTCCCTGCAGAAAAATTAAGTACAATTTACCTTGATATTTGAATTCAGAAGTTTTCACCCCTCGGCTCTTAATGCATCGTGTTTCCTTCTGGAGCATCAGTGAATGTTTGAACCTTTTTTAATAGTTGAGTTTGAGTCCCTCAATTGTCCTCAGTGTGAAAAGATAAATCTCAAACTCATACAGCCACTGCTGGAAAGGGTTAAAATATGCAAAACTGCTTGAAAACTGATGAATCTGCAGGAGCTGGAGGATTTTTCTGAAGAACAGAGCTCAGTTTAACTGCTCAGGACAAACAAGAGACTCATGAACAACCATCACAAAACATAAAAACAGTCATGGATCATCAGGTAACCACACACAGTATTGAGAATCAATGGTTCACATACTTATGAATGGGGTTATTTTAATAAATTCAGCTATTGTTTTGTCTTGTGAACTAAATGCAAACATCTTTTATGTAAAAAATCTTACTCAGGACAGTCCTAAACAAAAAAATAACATGCATTTTTTATTATCCCTCTTATTTTATTAAAATAATTCTCATTTTCACAGATTCTGCAAGGGGTTCACATACTTTTTCATGCCACTGTGAAGAAAACTTATTATAATGTGTTACAAATATATTTTCAATATTGGCTTATTATAAAAGCAACATCAAATACTGTTTCTATAAGTATTTTAGGAATAAGTTAAAGGAAAATTTGTCATCAGTTTGTCGTCAAATTGTCTTTTTTTTTTTTCTCATTCAGTGAAAGACTATGAGGTCCAATGTGGTTTTTAACACCAATTGTTCATTTTTTGGACAAAAAAAGTATACAGTTATTCCACCAGAATGACAAATGTGCTGTTTACACAAGCAGTTGCGTTCCATCTTTTTACCAGTTAGATATCATTCATGCACCAGTATCAAAATACCGGTAAACTCTGTGATGCCAATCATTGAAACTGACCTTTAAACGCTGAGCTGTTTTCTTCAGCCACCTGGATGAGGAGAAGCACTTTAGTTTAATTTTAGTTACTTTTTTTTACTTCTGAGTGGCGGCCGTAAGGGGATAATCACACAGAACGCGATTTTGTTCGTAAAAACACGAGACACATTATAGTTACTACTATAGTACTGCAGTTATAGGACACAATAGTAACTGCAGAGTCGCAGCACTGATGAATGAAAAAGAGGACAGTCTCGAGCACGAGGTGTAATGGACTGACGTCCATCTAACGCACGTTTACATAGAGAAAAACAGTTAAAAGCAACGTAACTTACCGTAAACCGCTCCAACAGAGCTTTATGATTGGCCCAAAGCAAACATGCTCATATCTGTGATCTTCATTCTTTGTTCACACACAGCATCATACCGGTAATTTACTGGTAATGTTACAACTTCTCAAACCGGGAAATTGCCAGAATTGTTTTTCCAGTATTTTTTAATAAAAGTTCTGTTTACACATGATCTCTAAATGATAATTTACCAATAAATACTGTATGTGTGAAAGAGGCTAAAGCAGTAACCCTGATTTGACTTTATTTTCCATATAGAAATATGAAAATATGTCAAACCCAACTGAATAAATTCAAGGTGCACATTTTCATTACACAAAGCGCTTTGTCTTTTACCATAAGCGAGTCTCTTTTGAACTTCGCTATTTGAATGTGCGTGTGCCACTCAAACCAACAACAGATAAAGGAGCAAACAATCATCTAAATCAGACTGTAATCTTTGCAGTCTGGTGATCATTCAGCATCAAACCATGAGTACAGTATCAAACGATGTGTCGGAAGGGATTATAATGCAGGTTATAAAGCGTTTTCTTCTTATCATGTAAGCACATGTTATCAATTTGAGAACACCAATGAATAAGAATATTTACCGATGAATGTACTATATACCAAATGTAATGCTGAAAATAATGCTGCATGAGCCATTTATGTTATGGTCTGAAAATCTACATAGAGGCTTTTGAGTTTTTGCAAATTCCAAATTTGAGTCTGGAATTTTGAAATGGAAAATGGCTTTTACAGTTTTATTTCTGTCAGTTTTGTCTAACTGTCTTCTTAGTACCTAAATAAACATGTCCTTATGATTAGCGCACAGTATTCTGAAGAAAAAAAAATGACACTTTTTTTTTTTTTTTTTTTTTTTTTTTGAAATGGTTTTCAACTTTTAATGAGCAGAAGTCTGCCTGTAGTGACACAAAGTGCAGAGAACAGATGTGAACAGAAGACAACAGATTTTCTAGTCCTTGATTTTGAAGTACTTCTGGTTGTCTCCGAGCAGATGTCTGCGCTGTGTTTTGAAATTGCCTGGGATGTTTCACTGCAGTTGTAAAGTCAGAAATGACTGACCATTTAATTATTAATATGCACTATCATCTCATTTTGAAGATTGAGTTAAATTGTAATAATTCACAAAAAAAAAAAACATAACTTAATGTCATCTTTCAGCGCTGTGTCAGCTCCGCATTTCTAAGCGGATATCGCAAATGATGTTGTCAAGTGATGTTTTAGTTGTCATGCTGAAGAAATGGCTGTGTTTTTGCTGAAGTGGTGTGAAGCTGACCTCGCTGCTCAGATTTAAGCATTCAACATCTGTTCGCTGGTGAAAGATGCTGTTCACGAAACGGCTACAAAATGAATTTTGTCAAAGTGGCATATTGCACTGAAATGTGCTTTAAATGGCAGGGCCTGTGTGTGGGCTGTGTGGGTGGAGTGCCGTCACATATGGGAAACCAAGGGCAATTGTAACACCTTACATGTCTTTAAACACAAAAGAGTAATCACCAGTAGCATAAACTCACTAAGGTTCTCGCTTTGCTTGAGAAAAAGATGTGATTGCATTACTTTGTGACAAAAACAAATTTGAGATATACAAATTGGTTTTCATTTTGACCATTCTTGCAATTGTTCAAATCTGTTCTTCTTTTCTGTTTGGATGCCTTTGAATCCAAATTACTACCTATTTTAACTAACGACTGTTGGTTAACATGAATAATTATCTCTGGTCTCTGGTAGCAGATTTTGTGAGGTCAGAGTAACTGTATCGCTAGTTATAAAATAAAAATTGCATGACTAAATTGAAAGATTTAGTCGAAAACCTTTAAGTAATCAACATTATTTCATAATTGAAAACTGTCCTTGAATTATCACCTAATCACTATATTTTAATGAAAAGATCTAGCATATTTCAAATCATTAAAATGCATTACTTATAATGTGTGCTTTAAAAAATAATAATAATACTTTTTTATTTAAGTTGCGCCTTTCAAGAACCCAAGGGCTCATATTATTCCTGATCGTTAAAAGAATTAGAATTACCATATAAAGGTGACTTAAAACTATTTTAAGCGATTTTTAATATCAAATATTATTACAATTTTTAATGTTATTTTATTAGATAATATTTGATTTTCTCACACTCTTAAAATGTATGCTTTAAAAGTATTTTTTTCCAGACTGCTAAAAGAATTAGGACCATATAAAGGTAAAAACAATTTTAAGCAATTTTTAATATCGTTAGCCTCATAGCATAATTGTCCAGATCATATTTCAAAGGCAGATATCACAATTTGGCCAAAAAATGACTTAGGCAATTATGCTATGAGGCTAATGATATAAAATATGATATTTAGATAAGTTACAGTGCATTAATGTATTTTGTTTTTCCAGTTTGTTTCAGTTGACCCGAACACCAAATTCACTAAACACTAAATATGCAGAAATAATTCTGTTGTAAATATTTAAATTAAGTCATTGACTTTCTTTTTAGTGAAAACATCCATCCATTCTATGTAAATTAGGCTCATTATATAGATTGCGCATATTCACAAAACTCAGCATTATTTGCATGGTGCAGTTAATGCCATTTTCTGCAGAAAACGATGGTAAACAAAATTTTAAAAGAGATGAGCCTAATTCATTTCACCTCAGAACATTAAAGTGCCCCTATTATGCTTTTTTTTAATATTACTTTTCATGCAGTGTGTAATATAGCTGTTTGTGAATGTAAAATGTCTACAAAGTTTTAAAGATCAAAGTTCACAACAAATAAACAAATTGTTTCCTAAATGAAAGAATTGATTCTTAACTGCCAAAATGAGTCGTTGGCAATTCCATTCTTACTTCTTTTTACATACATATGTAAAAATGCAGCAAATTTGCATAATGTACGCCTATGGCCTTCATTGGCTACCAGTGAATGACGTCTACTTTAACCTGCCCTCAAACACTGTAGTTGTAGCTGAGACTGGAAGAGTCTGCTTTGTGTTATCGACATGTCGAGAAGACGCTGTTTTCAGCGCTGTGAATCCACTTTGCATGCACTTAAAAAGGATGAGGACTCAAGCTCATATTTACCGAAAAATTAACATGTTTCCTTTCTGTCTCACGCTGTAAGCTGTAGATTAATCAGACTGGGCCCTCTGACCAATCAGAGCAGAGTAGGCTCGCAGAAAGGAGGGGTTTATTGTTCAAACAAACCATTTTCAGACTCTTTGGCAAAAGAGGTGATGCGTATATTATGAGAAATTTAAAGTCTTTTTTTGACCTTGGATGCATGTAAACTATTGTAGGAGACCTCTGAAACAAAATTAGGAATTTTTTAAAATAGCATAATAGGGGTGCTTTAAATTCAAGTTTTTCTAAATGTAAATATTTTAATTGTACAATTACTGTTGGCACATATAAATGTGTAAATGCACATATAAACAAATACCAAAAGACTGCAGGTTCCTTTGTAGTAGTTTGTGAGTTATTGAAAAAAAACTATAAAATGTTAGTTTCCCGTGGCCTCCGCTATGCATGCTGATGGCATATGAAGGACACTTTGTTCTCTCTCTCCGACGCTATCAATCTCTTCATCTTTATTTCTCTCTCTTTCACACACTCACTTCCCTGCCATCCCTCACTATCCCCCTTTCATCTAGTCTGTCCGTCCCTACTTACAAAAATGCCACGTTGACAGGAAGAGCAGGAGGCAGATAAACACTAAGTGAACGGTCATCTAATAGACACACAAAACATCCCTTCATCTTAGAAGCACTGACACAAGCAGAAAAAAAGCTGAGACTCAGGTGGTCCTGACACGTTTGTCACTCCGACACGCTGAGTGTGAGAGTGCGGGGTCTCCTTCACAAGCAGCATGAGCGCACGCACATCTCAGTGAAACTCACCTCTCTCAATCTGTTAGTCTGTCTGTCCTCTCTCATACTGTCATTTACTGTGTGTGTGTGTCTAAAACTCGTGATACAGAAGATTAATTAAATAGCTACAAACCATTTTGCTTCCTGTCTTAAAGGGATAGTTCACCCAAAAATGAAAATTTGATGTTTATCTGCTTACCCCCAGCGCATCCAAGATGTAGGTGACTTTGTTTCTTCAGTAGAACACAAATGATGATTTTTAACTAACCGTTGCTGTCTGACAGTCGTATAATGCATGGCAATGGGAACACCATCTATAAGAGTAAAAAAAAAAAACATGCACAGACAAATCCAAATTAAACCCTGTGGCTCGTGACGACACATTGATGTCCTAAGACACGAAACGATGTGTTAACAGTGTTTGTATAATTTTTTACCTCTAATACACCACTATGTCCAAATGCCCTGCGCATCCGGTTAGTGAGGTCTGAATGCGCTCTGACAACGAAAGTGATGTCTC
Organism: Chanodichthys erythropterus; assembly: GCF_024489055.1. Lineage (NCBI taxonomy): Eukaryota > Metazoa > Chordata > Actinopteri > Cypriniformes > Xenocyprididae > Chanodichthys > Chanodichthys erythropterus. Next base: position 6,367,940 of record NC_090226.1, on the reverse strand, counting down.
GCACTCATTGAAGCAAAGTGCAAGACATCATTTCTGTCATCAGAATGCGTTTTCTGACCTCACTAACCGGATGCTCAAGGCATCTTGGATGCAGATAAGCAGATAAACATCAAATTTTCATTTTTTGGGTTAAATATCTACTGTGGCCCAGTAGTGCACAACACAACGAAATTATAAAAGCAAACATAAGTTCACAACACAACGGAAATGCTTCCGACCACTAGGAGGCTCTCAGAGCTCAGTAAAGTTAGTTGTCCTTGCCACTGTTCTATAAAGTCGACAGTCTTACAAAGATATTAATACCATGATTAGTTTTAAGTATGTAAACATTGTATATCGACATTAAATATTAATGAATAATCAACTACGTGCACAATAGCTTCATATTTATACCTGTGAATGATTTGACGCACTATCACGACGCATGATGAAGGGAACGTCTGCCAATTCCATCAAGTCGTTAAAACGTATAATTTGTATTCATTACAATGACTTTGTTTAACATTTAAATGCATACATGTTCAAATTCCAAAGCTTGTTAGTTCCTGTTGGCAAGACTGACAAGCTTTGGAATTTGAATATGTCTGTTTTTAAATGTTATAAGTAATTTTAATGAATACAAATTATACATTTTAACCACTTGGTGGAATTGGCAGACGTTCCCTTCATCATGCACCCTGGTAGCGCGTCAAATCATTCACAGGTATAAATATGAAGCTATTGTGCACGTAGGTGATTTTGAATTAATATTTCATGTCGATATACGGTGGTTACATACTGTTAAAACTAATCGTGGTATTGATATTGCTGCCGAATCTATAGAACAGTGGCAAGGAGAGCTCAGTAAAGTTAGCACTTTTTTTAAAACTTTAGTTAGTGTGTAATATTGCTGTTTCAGCATAAACAACATCTGCAAAGTTACAACACTCAAAGTTCAATGCAAAGGGAGATATTTTCTTGTACAGAAATTGCTACAGGACTAATACAAATGTCTGGTAGGGACTACAACAAGCTTCTTCCCAGGTTGGTGACATCACAAACCCCAAAATTTACATAAACCCTGCCCCCGAGAACACACAACAAAGGGGTGAGGCAATGTTGGGCTGCTTTAGAGAAGAGTTGTTGTTGTAGAGCATTGTTGTCATGCTGTCATTTTACACCGGACTGCTTCACAAACAAGGGTCAATTCAACACAAATTTTGCACAAAAGATTAACATGACGGCACATGCTAGTCGATCAACTACATAAATGTATCCACTAACCATTCAGAAACGTCCAGATGCATTCTAAAAGTTGTAACTTCATCTTGAGTCTCTCCATCAGTGTTGAACAATGTAAGGCTGAACACTGTTACTGACAATCATAATTTTGGCTGCGCGAGATTCTCCAGCTTTGTTGTTGAGCAACAGAAGCGTGAGCTGTTAAAGCTCCGTCCTCTTCTGGAAAGGGGGCCGGGAGCAGCAGCTCATTTGCATTTAAAGGGACACACACAAAAACTGTGTGTTTTTGCTCATATAATAAATGATCTGTGGGGTATTTTGAGCTGAAACTTAACAGACACATTCTGGGGACATACATTGTGAAGAGGGGCATAATAGGTCCCCTTTAATATTTGCTAACTCTCTATATTTTACATGTGTAAAGAAAATATTGAGTGAGTCCACCATGTTTCTATGTGTTTTTAAGATGTTTTTCAGGGTGTTTTTTGCATGTTGCTGTGTGGTTTCTAGGGTGTTCTGAAAAGTAAAATGAGTCTAAAGATTTACCACATTAACTTGTTGTATTCTTAATAATTAGATAAAGCAAGTAAAAAATGCATTGAAGGAGGGAAGTGAGGGATGCTGAGCTTTTTTGAAATGGTTCAGTAAACAACCACCAGTAATTAATGCTAAAAACAACTAAAAGGGCTGCAACTGTATAGCAGCTAGATTTGAACGGACAATCTAGTTATCTGCAAAGGCTTTTGTTCACACACTCCTATGCCAACACATGCAGTTCTCCAAACACCCTTGATCTCTTTTCCACAAACACACACACAACTGCTAATTAGCAAGTAGCACCAGTGCAGAAACAACCTGGAATGGCTGATTAAACAGAAGAGATCGAGTCTCTTTTTTACTTGGAAATGATAAGATGTTATTCGAGCTTTTGTATGCTAGCCATACAGGAGACTCTTTCATTTGCGGAGGTGCTGCTTGCTTACTGCGACACTATGGCGAAATTAATCACCTTTTGTGTTTGGTGTGGGCATGTAAACACACAGGTGCTGATTCCCACAGCGAGTGCAGTTCCGTGAGCCGCCTGCCCCCCTCGGACAGCCGGGACACCTCACCTGCCCCGTCCACCACCCGAACGCACTCGCACGGAGACAGAGACCGACACTGGGACTTTGAGCATGTGGAGAGAAGCGACACCTCCAGCGTTTCTTCCTTTGAGGAGCTGGACCTCGACCCGGACAGGACGGACAGGTGTGACCACACACCTCCACCCTTCACAGGAAGTGACAAAAACAACCTGCAGGGCCAAGACAGAGAGATGTTGGTTGAGGAAGAGTGAGAGAGTGAATGGAAAGAGGGAAATGTGAGAGAAGTGAATATAGTTGGTTTTAAAGGGATAGTTCACCCAAAAATGAAAATTCGGTCATTGTTCTTGTAGTTTCAAAAGCTGAATTACTTTTTGTAGAATCTTTACATGCTCTTAACAGCTTTCAAAATCCAAAAAGCTCCATAAATGTGGTCCATATGACTTGTTTACTCTATTCCAAGCAGTGTTATTTTAGTATTATTTATATACCATCATAGTATTTATTAATATTTTGAATGTTTTATTTTTAAATTTTCATTTTTAATTTTAGTTTATACTTTCATAAATGTTTCAGCAAATATTCATATTTTTTCAGCTTTATTTCAATTAACAAACTATTTTTAATAGTTTAAGCTAACAATACCAACACTGATTCTAAGTCTTCTGAAGCCATTTGATATAGGATTGTGTGAGGAATAAGATAATCTTGCCCTCTGAAAAAAATGAATGATGTTTTGGTTAAAATTATGTTCATTATCAGTGAATAACTGCTTTATTTTGGTCTGTTTCTCATTTAAAACTGTAGTATGGCTCCAGAAGACTTGGAATATAGTGCACTTTTATGGTGATTTTTTTTTTTTTTTTACCTTTTTAATTGACAACTATGAACTGTTGAAATTGTTCTTCAAAAAAAATGATCTACAGCAAAAAATAATGAGGTTGAGTAAATGAAATAATTTTCATTTTTGGGTGAACTATCTCTTTAAGTGGTATGATGTATTTGTGTGGAAAAACATGTTAAAATAGTCATTCTATTGATAAATTGACAAGTTGTTTAGTAAGAATTGTTTTCTATTGCGAAGGGAATCCGCAGGTACAGAATTGTGTCTGTAGACAAACAAATTGAACCAGGTAACCTGAATTTCTTGAAAGCATCTTCATAATTTTATTTAGTGCATCCTCATTAGTATTTCATTAGTGAATCTGTTGCTTGTTTGTTTGGTGTTGGTCATAAGTTCCTAATGACTGTAGTTAAAATGACATTGATGTTAGTGATTATTCATATGAATCTATGTAATGTTCAGCTTTCAATTATTTGAGTCTAATTTGTTATTCTCTATCCTCACATTCTGTCTTCTTCCTTCAGTAATTACTAATTTGTGCCCAAAGAAACTCCCAAAAGTGAAGAGTTCTGTGACTTGAATATTGATTCATCAAAGCCATATGTTCATAGACGAACTAAGTCTTTATTTTCACCAGAAACTGACAGATAACATTTCCTCACTCAGGAGACAAATGCAGCAGACTTGTTTGTTGTCTGCAATTACAGGTGTTTGGAGCACATAATTATATGATCATATTTTATCATATAAATTGTATTTGCATATACTTGATTTTCCACTGAGTTTACAAATTACACTTGATTAGTGTAAAATATTTTTTAACTAATGCATTGGTATTTTCTATATGTCAAATATTGATACATTTCCAGGTGTTACTCACTATAGACTTTTTGAATTACAGTTGATATCTTGAATGTTTATCCTTGAAAATGTTTCCGTTTAGTTCCAGGTTGTGCGAGTTCACACAAACGTCAGGACAAACTTGATATATTGTTAGTTTAGATAAAGTTTATAATATTTCATATCTATATCTGATTCAAATTCTTAATGATTTGTTTTGCTAGTTGTTGAGCAACTTAATAAACAGAATTAACAGAAAGAACTGTTTGTCTTTCTTCATAAATCTACACTTTTGGTGGTGTATTGCATGTTATACTTGCTCATAGTACTGCCAGTGTTATTTTAGTATAATTCATATACTGTTATATTATTATTTATATTTTGAATTATCCTTTATTTTTACATTTTCCTTTTAGTTTTAGTAATTGTATGTGCCATTTTTGTCATTTTTATTAGTTTGTTTTTTCAATAATTCTCTTTATCTTTAAATTATATATTTTTAGTTTAAGTAACTTAAGTATTTCAACTTGAACTTTTATTTCAGTTTAAACTTATTTTTCTTATTTTATTTTCATGGTTTTTAAGATTTAATTTTTTATTATTTTTCATTTCAGTTAAAATACATTGTTGTTGCCTGATGATCACACGATCGAAACGTTGCTAATAAAGAACATGTTTACTGTTTTGCAAGTTGATAGTGTGCGGGATTTTCTTGTTTTTTCATTTCAATTAAAAATATATATATTTTTAATAGTTTTAGGCCCTGAGAAACAGCCTTGGTTATTTGCCCTATAGTGACAAATAACTAAAAATCAATCCGTTTCAATAAACTTCAGATCTTTGATGTCTTGTTTCTTTATTGCCTTCCCGACAGACACAAACTACTCTAAATCTCTCTCTGTATTATGTCTGATACTGCTTTCTTTGTTTTCTTTAAACTCAAAACAATTGTCTGGTCTCCCAAGAGATCGATTTGTGTTGTGTCTGCACATTGAAGTGTATATGTACACAGTCAACTTCAAAGTGTCATCGATACTAGAGGCACTAATTGAAAATAATACATCACGACGCTGCCTCTTGAGACATCTTAGAAGTTTCAAAAGCGCACAGACATGGACAAGAGTATAAAATACTCCCACTTCTTGTTGGAGGTGGTGTTTGACTTTACCATATGACAACAACATATTCAGGTCACCATAAAATCAAAACTTACAGTTCTCGTTTTTTTGTTTGTAATGGAATGTTCAAGTATTTAATATAAATGATTTATCCGTGCACATCTTTTTTTTTTATTCATGTGCCCTCGTAATCTTTAATCAAAATAACTCCCCCTCCCTCTTGCAGCAACATCTCTTCTCTGATGATGTTTAGCGGCACGAGGGCGGGGCAACCTGTCACTCACATGAGATCGACCAATAGCAAACCACAACCATTCAATCAATTCCCCCTGGACGAAATCAAGTCAAGTTTTTTCTTGTTTGAGAAACTTTCACTCAGATATAATTCACAATATAGGGAAGAAAAGACTAACACCACTTCTGTTTCATGGCAACTTTAAAAGTAGTCCCCCGGTTTCACAGACAAGGCTTAGGCTAGTCCCAGCTGTTTCCACCGCAGGAACTTTCCTCAGGAACTAGGGACTTTGGGGTGGTACTCTGTGTGTTTCCACCGCAGGAACCAGGGTCTAAAAAAAGTTCTGGGTAAAAATTCCCCCCTCAAAAAGTCCCCTCTCGCGAGGCAGTACTTTGTCAAACGTTCAGTAACTTTCAGAGGTGAGTCTTGGGTGCTGAACATGCTGATTGGTTGAGTTCTCGCAGTATTTTGATTGGTTGACTCATTTTATTTCAACCACCATTTTTTAAAAGTCTGTTATGGTGCGAGCAGTAAGAGTTGTTCACTAATCGAATCAACAATAAAGTTTTAAAAATACAACCGATGGAACGACGACGTGCCTATATGTGGAGGACGAAATCCAGTGGGAACTGGAAAGTCGCGCACAGTCCTACGTCAACGGACTCTTCTTCACGGTACTTTAGACCGCGATGGAAAATCAGACAGCAACAGGTCTGGGGGAAAAAAGTTCCTGGGACAAATTGTTATGGTTAATTTCGGTGGAAATGAGGCTTAAAATGCATGTTTGAGCTAAAGCAACTTGCACTGACTTAAAATGTCAGTGCCATTGTTTTGTCTCAAGATGCGCACCATCTTGATGAATGTTTTTTTTTTTCTTTCTATGCCCTAATTGATCTAAGGCCTAATCTTGGCTTAGTCTAAGCCCTGACTGTGAAACCGGGCCAGTATGTTAGAGAAAATATATGCTATGTAGACACAATTTCAGTCCTTCAAGAAGTAATGTTTATTTCACAGACAACAAAGCCGAATATCTAGTTTACAAGCTACTATGTGCCTCAAACAGAACACATATCCTTCAAAGATGAACGTTTTGGCAAATCTAGACTAGTTAATGTTCCTCGATCCTCTTGCCCGTGACTTTGATTGATTGAGAACTTTTGACCCTGACCCAAACCTTCACAGAATCAGCTATTAGTTTCTGCAGCATTTTAGAGTGCACTCTGACTCAATTATTATGGCTGACCTATTTATAAACTTCACTTTCATGCTTACTTTACTTCCGAATTTAACAAATAGATGTTATTTTTGCATGAATGCTTCACAAGCTTCTTGTTATTTAGCATATCAATAGACAGTTTTACATGCTATTGCATCACGCAAACTTCGAAACAGTTTTTCCAGAGGGCTTGACCGCAGCTTTCAGATTGATCTAAAATTTGACAGATTTATACTACTGTATTTCCGTTTGGGAAAGTTTGGAGCAATTTCTGACAATTATCTGTAAGCATCCTTGCACTCCTCAAAACTTCATCCTGTTTGTCTCAATTCTCTGGATGTCTCTGCCATTATGATGTTCAACAGACCTCTGTTTCAAGGCAAAATTGGTCCCTTTGTGTTAGAGGTGGTTATTATATAATCTATTGCAAGTGTTTGCTGCTCTAATCACCACTGTGGGCATGTGCATTTCTCTCCACCGTCCTCTGAAAATATCCAAATTACTTGTGTGTATGGAAGACAAAGCAAGCTTTGTGCTCCCGTTGGTGTGTGTCTCTCCGTCAGCGACCAACCCCCTCCTGATTCCCCTTTAATTGGTTGAGAATCTGGGAGAACAGAACTTGGACAGCGCTCGAGGGGTCTTAACACAGTGTTCTGGAACTTGGATCTTGAGCACTGGCTTCTGCTGATGCATACTTACAGTATGAACTGACATTTCTCAGAGAGCCATCAGTACATTAAGTTTCGTTCTGTAATTATACCTTCTTTTGTGCTGTCTTGCACAGATGAATGGCCTCATCATTAAGCTCTTTCTTAATAGTTAGTTAGAATCCACCCTGCAAATCAGAACCTGCAAGTGGGCAGCATTCCCTTTGCGTTGGCATAAATGTCGCCTAAATGTAATTAGGCTTCTGTGCTGAATTGTAGAGGTTGTAAGGCTATAATTCTCTACATCTCATGTGGTTTAAAAAAAAAAAAAAAAAGTTTATATTTATGTTGAAATGCAATGATCTGGAGTTTTGCAAGGATTAATTATAGGCTTTATAAAAAATAAAACAAGCACTTTTCAAACAGAACATTTAATCAGAAACAAGTTCGATTTTCGTTGTTTTTAATTTTTTTTATTTCATATTACTCATTTTATGTTTCTACATTAATTCATTTAGGGCTACATATTCATTTTAAAATATTATTTCTGCAAATTAAATGCATTTATGCTGATTCTGTCATCCACGCCACTTTATATGTGTTATATATGACATCCAATTATAAACAACCTTTGTACTTGCGTCACTAAATATGCATACGCCGCGAAAATTTCGCCTTGTTTGGTTTCAGCGTCTGATGGAAACAGGTGCAATGTCGAAGCGACGATTAACTCTCTTCTATGTTTTACTGATGTTTATTTTTTATCTTTTTTTATTTTTGTAGTGTTTCAGACGAATAGATACGGAGTTACGTAGCGACATTTCTAAGTATTCAAAAATGCTGCGTGCTACCAGACAACCAATCATAAACTGCCAGCGCTTGCCTCATTAAATATTCAATAAGTCGCAGAAACTGTCACGCGCTTTTTAGTTTCAAGTAACGTCTGAGGGGAATACAAATGTGTCGATAAACTGCGTTTTACTTCTATTTATTTTATATATTTCATTTAATTGTTGGCTATTATACTGCAGAACACTTAAAACAACAGAAAGGATTTTCTTGATGACATTCATACGTTATAAAGCCTATATTTATACTTGACTCCGATTAAAAAGGCTCGCGTTCTCGTTGGGAGTGCTTGTAGTTTTAAAGAGTTTTATTACATTTTTGAAGGATATTACCAATCTTAACGTCAAATGTAAGCTATCAGAGAACTGTCTACCAATTAGGCTAACATTAATTACCAAGTATGGATGTACAAAACGGCACAAGATAATTAAAATGGGTCTTAGGTAAACAAATTCAAGCGAGAAAATCACTGCTGTGACTCCACCTATCTTCACAGATAGCAGCCAGATATGCGAGAGAGAGAGAGAGAGAGAGAGAGAGAGAGGTACACGGAGGGGGCGCAGGGGTTGCTGTTTCACCCGAACCTCACGAATGCATGAAGCTCGAACCTGAACACCAAGATCCACTATTTGAAATTAAAAACATCAAATCGTAGGGGTACCAACTATTTGTTACTGAGGCGCCACTTAATATATCTGGGCAATATTATTCAATAAAATCCTCTCAAGTTTCAGTAAAAGACATTTGGAAAGTCGTGACTGGGTGAACCGAACCATGGATCCGTGGAGATTTAGTTTGAGTTTATTAAACCTCTCACGATGGCAGGTGTGTGGACTGAATTCTTGCGCTCTCACAAAACCCTGAGACCGAACTGACCATTAAGTGGACTTAGCTGGTCTGAAGAAGGTGTTTGTGTTGGACGTTGCTTTTAATGAGAAGGCATTCATCATTCCGAGTGAATTACGCTGTGCACAGGTAAGATCTTCCTCCTCATCATCATCACCTTATGCGCTTCATCAGGTCTTTGTTTCAGCACCGAGGACAGATCCAAACACATCAAACACCTGCACCTGTGGGGAACATCATGAATGGAAGCTGATTTCTCACCGATCCTAAAGCAAAATCAACTTTGCATCCTTGAAACAAGTTGCACAAGGTGTTGAGTTTATGCCACATCAATTCTTCACAGGTAAGCAAGCATGCATTTTTATTTACGCGCCACACTTACAGTACGCATGCATTTGCGCACACTTTGGTTTGCTGGAAATTTCAGACTAGCTGTGAATACCACCACAGAGGAAGTATTATAATTATATTAGGAAATAATTTATTACATGCAGCAATAACAAGAGCACGTCAAGCATTGCCTTATCGCGCCACTGCACTGATGCTTTGGCATTTCTTGAGCACAAACCTGTCGTGTGATAGAATACAAACAGGACAGGCTTGCGTTTGAATGTCAATGAGATGTTGCTTCTTTGTTGACTATAAATGCACTTGTTATTAGAGCACAAAAGAAATGTGATTGACAACCTGACACGCTCAACTCTATGATCAACTTATTTTACCTCTGACGGACGCACATTACAAAGAAAGGATCGGTGCATCACTGAAAGGAAACATTATGCATTATGCAAACAGTCAAATAATGCAAAAATATTTTAGGTTTGCAATTGATTGCTTTTATTCTTTTGTCATATTTTAGTATAATATTGCATTTTTATCAGAGAATTGTTTATTTTAAAAATGTCTCCAAAAATTAGTAAGACTCATGGGTATTTGTGTTTAATATTTTAGGCAGATGCTGCCCAGACTGGGCAGAAACATTTTCAGGATTTTCAGACTTGTTGAAGCATTTGATTATGGTGCTTATGTGCTGGATTTCTGTAATGAAGTGCATTATGTCAAGCAAACATTCAAATTGTTTATAAAGTCAGTGAAGTCAATCAAAACATTATAATCATAACCTTAAAAAAACAACAAAGCAATTGCAATGACTCAGTTTTATAATTTTCTAATGTGTGTTTTGTTGATGCCAGATGAAGAGAGAAATAATGAATAAATATATTGGTTCCACTTTATATTACGTGGCCTTAACTACTACTTACATAAAAATAACTACAATGTATTTATTGTATTGCAAAACACTTTTGCTGCTATTGAGGTGAGATACGGGTAAGGTTAGGGACAGGGTTGGTGGTATAGGTAGGTTTAAGGGTGGGTTAAGGACAGGGTTGCCAGGTTTTCACAACAAACCCACCCAATTGCTACTCAAAACAATGTTTCAATTGGGTAAATCGGATTTAAAATCCACATTTTGGCAGGTTTCCCCTGGTAATAATTCTCATTCCAGGGGCTAAATATCATGTTATTTGGCGTCGCTTTAACCCGTGGACATGAAAAACAACCCGCGGCAACAGCGTTAAAGTAGCCCAATTACACAGGAAACCCGCAGACTTGGCAACACAGATTAAGTGGTAAGGGAAGGTTCAACAGTCTAATTATAAATTTAATTACAGAAATTAATTACAGATGCAATTACGTTGTAAATTATTGTTAGTTTAACTTTAAAAAAGTAAGTTACTTGGTTGCCTTAAAATTTTGAGTTAATTGAAATTACAAATTTGAGTTAATACAATGAAGGACATTGGTTTAATAAAAAGAAACTCAAAATATTATGTTATCTGAACCACATTAATTATCTAAGTTGATTTGACAAAAGACAAAAGGTTGTGATAACAAATCATGAAAATAATTTTTTTACAGTGTACATGCAAATATTTTTTAAAATACAAGTATAATGTAAAAACATGTATGTACACAATAAGTGCATTGTATCAAATGATTCATTTAAATGTAAGTACATAGTATATAAGGCTATCTAATTTAAAGTGGTACCAGTACTGTATATTCATAAATCCTTGCCTTTTGAACACCTTTCAGATTTCACAATCTGGCCATTTACATGCCATTTTCCTGTCGAGAAGGAAACTTCTCGCAAAACTTAACACCCTTATTCATCCGCTGACACTTTGAATCTGAATAGTGTAAAGCATCCATAGAAACCCATAGAGTAAAGCTGATTGGACGTGCTGAGATAAACATCTCATAGTTAATTTGCTCCATGTCTGTGAATGCTTTCGTCCTTGGCAACCTTACCGAGCCATTCAACTGGTCTGGCTGTGCTCCAGAAGTTATCAGTGAGACCAAAGTGAGTCTTATAAAAAGGAAATAGGATCTTATATTTAAGGATCTTGTGTGGGAACAAAAATATTATAGAAATTTAATATTTTACACTGATATATGCCAGGTATTAAATTACTTATACTTTAAACTTATCAGCAGTCAAGCTGATGGTGAGCCCAGACTGGTAAAATCCCATCTGGTCTCTCACTATACACACAAAGTCTGCCAAAACAAGAGGATCAAGGGAACTAATTCTCCCACAAGCTCTGAATTCCAGCATATATTCATACACACATATATATTCACACATGCATATATATTTATTGTGGCTTCTTTTGGTTACTTGTGCATTTAATGGCCAAAATAACCTGGGGTTAGAGATGGAATCCATGTGCTGCGCTCCTCAATCAGATTACACTGAAAAAAAATGCAATGAAATTAAGCCCATTAATCATAATTATCATGCCGCAACCTGATGGAAAAGGTTTATTCAGCCATCAGATCTGAGCATTATTTAATTAATTTTATTGCTTGTCATTAAGAAAAATGTAGGTTCTCATAAAGATTTATACACTGATGTGATCAGTGATCATTAATTTGATTATATTAAACTAGGCTGATATCGTCACATCTGAGCTATTCAGATTTGTTGGACTGTAGACTTAAGTTAACATTTCTCATATATATATATATATATATATATATATATATATATATATATATATATATATATATATATATATATATATATATATATATATGTATATTACACCAGCTTTGTTGTTTTAGCAATGTTTTAATGACCATCCATATTTATTTTTTGGTCTTTATTACGATACAAACAATAAATACAGGAAATATGTACACAAAATGAAAAAATAAATCGGAAAAAAATGCCTTTCAAAAATCAGTATTTTGTGTGACCTCCTGGACTTCTTCCATTTTCTCAAAGAAGAAAATCTGAGAAACTCATATTTTGAAATTTTTCTTGGCCAGTCCTTTTCCATTGCTCAAGTGTAAGGGGTTTCTGGTTTTTAATACTGCATAAAACTTTCCTGTATTTTCTAGTTATATTCTAATAAAGAGATTGAGAAATAATTATGTATGGTTATATATAATGGTCATATATATATATATATATATATATATATATATATATATATATATATATATATATATATATATATATATATATATATATATATACATTTTTAAAAAAAGATTTCTCACTATGATATTTGATTGCTGGTCATTTTGCACATGCTTTCCTTCCACTGTGATTTATAGTGCACTGATTGCAGTGCCCCTGGAGCAACCTTGGTTGAAGTGCCTTATTCAAGAGCACAGTAATGATGCTCGTCTCAATAACTCTTCAGTTAACAGTCTTCCCCTAAGTGAAAGTCAAACCTGAGATGTTGACATTAAAATCTAAAAAAAAATACTTTGACATTTATGTCTGGGGACATTACATGTAGCATGTAAATGTTTATTATTCAAGTGAGACTACTGTTGTTTTACTAATGCACTAATGTCCAGACCTCAGTTCATTACCATGGACCGGTCCATTAGCTTGACTCTCTTCTCTTGTCCAGCGAACAGAGGGTGCCTGTTGCTTCCATCTGTTCCAGAGAAGAGGGAAAAGCCATGATTAGTTTTTAATGTCATTTAAATGTTTTTGTAGTTTTGGTCAACTGCTCCTGCTGCTGTTGGTGAAATTTAGAAACCTGAAACCTATAGCTATAACCCTTCATGTTTTCTTTGGGGACTGAGAGATGCCAGTACCCTTTTTATAGCTATAGAACACACCTAAAATTGAGGTATCAGATTGATACCTCATGACTTTTAATGCATATAAGTTAACCCTGTCACCAAATGTATTGTATGAAAAAAAAAGAAAAGAAAAAAAAAAAAAGATCAAGCACAATTTATCTTAAAATATATGTGTCAATCAATAACTACAAACCAACATTTGGTCCCAAACCAGCCAGCTCCTACTGAGTCACAGCTTAATGAAGGATACATTTGTAGCCTTGTTATCAGTCTGGCATAGCATCTATGCTTTCATTTTATATTTTTGTCTTCATATAAAATAACAAAATCACACAAATCAGGGTTTAAAACTTATTTAGATATGCCCCAAACAACAAACCTCACTGAAAATTAATAGAAAATAAAAAGCTCATATAATAGTTAGCTTGACAATCACAAATTTCTGAAGGTCTTTTCATTGACCATTTGTTTAAAATGTATTTGTAACAAAACAAATTTTTTAATTTTTAAAAAAGCATTTCAAGCCCTATTTTGTACCTGATCAGTGCAATAATAAATATGAGACTTGTGTCAGTCAAAGGCATGTTAGATAACTTAACATCTAGAGAGATACTTTTAGAGATAATATTAAAGATACATCAACAATTTTGCCAATTCTATTTTTTTTTTTTTTTTCTTGACACACTTGAGACGATTGAGGTCAGGATTCAAACAATGCAATTTTACCAAGTCCCGACATTGCAAAGAATAAACTTTACTGACTTGCTATAATCCCTCAATGAAATGCACCTATGATAACAGATCTCATATTAATTAAAAATACATGTATACATCACACTGCCTTACCACCCCAACCCACCCCCTTTTTCTTGTTTCCATGGTAACAGAAGTTAAGGAATAGAAACCAAATAAACAAGATGTTGCCTCATTATGCCAGCAGGGAGGGTACTAGAGGGGAAACCCCAGGAACATATATGCTTTATCATAAATTAAATCTCAAATGGCATTTTTTGAACGATTAGAGGTGAAGCTGCCCTGTGTCCAGAGGCATAGAGGAACATCTTCACATTCAAATGAACATATTCATCAGCATACAGTGCTCAGCATAAATGAGTACACCCCCTTTGAAAAGTAACGTTTTAAACAATATCTCAATGAACACAAAAATAATTTCCAAAATGTTGACAAGACTTAAGTTAATATAACATCTGTTTAACTTATAACATGAAAGTAAGGTTAATATAACATTTTTCAATTTTACTCAAATTAGGGTGATGCAAAAATGAGTACACCCCACAACAAAAACGACTACATCTAGTACTATATGAGTATGGCCTCCATGATTTTTAATGACAGCACCAAGTCTTCTAGGCATGGATTAAACAAGTTGGTGAAATTTTGCAACATCTATCTTTTTCCATTCTTCAAGAATGACCTCTTTTAGAGACTGGATGCTGGATGGAGAGTGAAGCTCAATTTGTCTTTTCAGAATTCCCCATAGGTGTTCAATTGGGTTCAGATCAGGGGCACGGAGTGATGGTAGCATCTTCTCTTTCAGTATAGAGTACATCTGTGAATTCATGATGCCATCAATGAAATGCAGCTCCCCGACACCAGCAGCACTCATGCAGCCCCACATGAGGACACTGACACCACCATGTTTCACTGTAGGCACCATGCATTTTTCTTTGTATTCCTCACTTTTGCAACGCCTTACAGTTTTGAAGCCATCAGATCCAAAAACATTTATCTTCACTCCAGAGTATAGAGTCCCAGTAGTCTTCATCTTTGTCAGCATGGGCCCTGGAAAACTCTAGGTGGGCTTTATTGTGCCTAGGCTTTAGGAGAGGCTTATTTCGTGGACGGCACGCCATTCCTCTGCAGTGTACGCCATATTGTGTCACATGAAATAGTCACCCCAGTTTAGCTTTTTACTTTAGATAACTGCAGTGAACCTGCATGCCCATTTTCTTCAACCCTTCTCATCAGAAGACGCTCCTGTCAAGGTGTTAACTTCAGTGGACGACCAGGACGTCTCTGTGAGATGGTTGCAGTTCCATCTTTTTAAATTTTTGTACCACTTTTGTTACAGTATTCTGACTGATAAGTAAAGCTTTGATTGTCTTCTTGTAGCCTTCACCTTTCTGGTGTAAAGACATTATTTTCTTTCTCAGGTCTGGTGACATTTATCTTCAATGTAGTGCCATTGCTGACAGCATGAAATGGGAAGGGGTTTTAACACCCTTTTATAGTCAACTGTCTGCTGGACACCTGTGTAATGAATAATTAGACTCACCTGTGGTTGAATTCTTGTTACATTAGACATTTGCAGTCTAAAATTTAGCTTTGCTCCAGAGACTTTCAGTGGGGTGTAGTCATTTTTGCATGAGCCTAATTTGAGTAAAACTGAAAATGTTGTTCTCCAAATGATATTATTATCCTTACTTTCATGTTATAAGTTAAACAGATGTTATATAAAACATTACACATATATGATTATATGTGATTACACATATATACTGTATTATTTATAACTGATTTGCAATGCAATTGATACTTTATATCTTGCAATTAGAAGAGGGTAAACTTGCTAGTGACTTGTTTACAAAAATGATTCACATAATCAAACAAAGAAATTGGAAAAAAACACCATTTCAGAGAAACATATGTTAGATTTTATAATAAGATGCTGGCTTAGACAAGCATCAGTATTACTATTGCACATTATTTTTCAAACCCATTAACCTAACAATTAAAATTTGGCACATAACTCATCCTGCACCATATGTGCTACAGACAGAAATGGTACCTTAAATTGTGTCACTTGTTGAGGTGAGATGTGCTGTTACTCTTCAAAGCAATCTGACTTTTTTTATCTGACGAATGAGGAAACATAAAAAAATCCTATAGATTTACACTGAATGATGAAGTCATATAAAAACCAGAGGCCTCATTTATAAAACATGCGTATGTACAGATTTGAACTTAGTGTGCTAAAATTCAGCCAATGCTCATATTTATAAAAATGCTCTTTGACATGGAAAAGTGCTTAGTGTAGCACCAGGGTCTAAGTAGACATATACACTTTTCCTTGAGTCAGAGTGCTGCAGGTATTTGGAAATCTAAGCAATTCTTGGTGCTCACCATTTTTATGTAAAGGATTTGGACATTGATTGGCAATCTTTTGTATATGTTATGTAATTTATAGATTTTACCTTTGGAAAAGAGGCGTACGCCCATTTTTTTGTGCATACGTTAGTTCTCTGAATTACACATACTCACATTAGAGAAATGATTTCACGGTTTCTACGCAACATTTTATAAATGAGGCCCAAGAACTAGTGAGCAACCACCCTGAACTGGAATGTGATGGTGGGTTTTGTATTTCCTGAGATGTTGAGGAAACATTTTTGAGACAAGGAAACTTGTAGTTTAATCAAGTGTTGAATTTGAACCCTTTTTAGCACACATATACAAGAATGCAAAGATCATTTTATATTTACACCTCACTTTAAATATTAAAATAAGTACAATGAGAGATAAGGAGAACTAGCACAAACCAGTGTAGAAAAGGCTCTTATAAACACATCTGAAAAATGTATAATGTAACAAAAACACAATCTTTGCAATTGTGTAGTAGACAAGTAAAGGAGATAGTCTGGCATCTCTGAATAGAGATGAAAGCTCTATCAATCTGTGATATATAGTTACGAAAGACTTTCCTATCAGCTGAAATTATTTATCGTTTCATCTTTTCATCCTCTTCCCTCAGGTTGTAATTTTTCATAACCTAAAAGATGATATCCATCACCTTTGACACCCTGAGAAAATTACGTAGTCACTGGGAGTTATTGATGTATCTGAATTAATGAAGCTAGAAAACGGAGCCTCACCTCTGAAATGTTGAGTTCAATCAGGATGAATAACTATCTAGACATGCCCGCCTCCTCATTGCAACCACAAAACCTTATGAAAATTCAATTTCTTATGTAATATGTGACTCTGTGCATTATATGCTTCTGTTATCAGATGTATTCATCATATAAAATTAATGGTTTTCATTTTCAGTGTTGTTTATTTTGCATCATAAACTGTAAAGTCAATGAGTCAATGATATTCGTATCTATTTTTCAGGTGCAGAGAAGATAACGAGATGTGTCCACAATCAACGGCAGACTTGAATATCTCAAACAAGTAAACCACTACCCTAGTTATAAGGGTTCTTCACCTCTCATAAACCCTGACATGGCTGGAGTTACGCACATCTTCCTGTTCCTGTTAATTCCTCTGGCTCAAACCAGCACCAGGTACACCCCACCCCTGGCCGGATCAAAGCGGGAGGTCATCATAGATGGAGACCTGGTGATCGGAGGGCTGTTCCCCGTGCACGAGAAGGGTGAAGGGACGGAGGATTGTGGTAAGATAAACGAAGAGCGTGGGATCCAGAGGCTGGAGGCCATGTTGCTGGCGCTGGACGAAATTAACCAGGACAATCGTATCCTGCCCGGCTTGAAACTGGGAGCCCATATACTGGACACCTGCTCTAAAGACACTTATGCACTAGAGCAGTCGCTGGAGTTTGTCAGGGCTTCTCTCACAAAAGTGCATCAGCCAGGCTTCATCTGTCCAGATGGGTCGAATCCTGTGCCGGACGAATTGCCTCTGGCCATCTCGGGAGTGATTGGAGGATCATATAGTGATGTCTCTATACAGGTACGGTAGAACATACATCAATTTAAACACTATGCAAAACAACCAACATTGGAGCATCTTTCTAAAAAAAGAAATCTAGAATACAAGATGATCTGTCAGTAGGTTTTGACGCTTGATCAATAGACCTGGCAGGCCACCTTGGACCAGCAAGAAAAAATCTTGACCAATCTTTTTGATCTAGAAGAGATACTTAAAAAATCTAATACATGCATAGTTTGTAGTATGTAAGCCAAACTTTGCAAATTAACCAAGATAATCCGAAAAAGCATCATTCATTCATTTTGTTCATTCATTTATAAAGAGTTTTTAAGAGAGATGGCCTGATTTTATGAATTTTGTAAGCGAACAGTGTTAATTTAGCATCATTGATATACTATTATAGCTTTTTGTTAACATTTTGAATTAGATTTTATGTTTATATATTTATTTTAATCTTAATTTTGATGTGATTTTTAGTTTTTATATATATATATATATATATATATATATATATATATATATATATATATATATATATATATATATATATATATATATATATATATATATATCTGGAGATACTTTTTGTTTTAAATTAATTTAATTTGAGTTATTTTAGATTTTCAGCTTAAACTAAACAAAAATAAGAACTTACTGAAATAAAATATTTTTATATATATTTATTTTTTTTAAATAATGAAAATGTTTTTTATGGTTTTAGTTTTAGCTAAAAACAATAAGAGTGGAGAGTAGCTAAATCCCATGAAACCCATCAAGAACATTTCAGTCAAATTTATTTCACACTAAAAACTCATATAAAAAAAATATTTTTCATGAAGAAATTGAAGCCTGTTTTTAGGACCATTGTATGTTCATGACAATTAAGCACATTCAAATCTTATCGCAAAAAAGCAAAAACAATTATATATTTTTTTTAATTACTTGGCTCATGAATATTAATTAGGTGATGTAACAATCCCTCAGTAGTAGCCACTAGCAATGGTAGATTACTTCTTGTGCATGTTCAATCCACTACCAAAGTAAACAAAGGCTTCTGATTGGTCTTAATATCGTTATTTTATGCAACATGCTGCACTTTTCTTTTCGAACAGTGGCACGACTCTTACAAAGTAATTTGAGTTCACTGAACTTGAAAAATGGTTGCTACGCCCCTGCAAAAACATTTTGTTCGGTTTGTTGTCTGAATAATGTCAGACTATCATTAATATAGTTTCTCAACTTTCCAAATGTTTATTTGCATTCTCACACATAGATAGGGTTATGAAATACGATCAGAAAGTGTTATCATAGCAGTAAGAATAACATACAGAGGAA
Source organism: Chanodichthys erythropterus (assembly GCF_024489055.1). Taxonomy (NCBI): domain Eukaryota; kingdom Metazoa; phylum Chordata; class Actinopteri; order Cypriniformes; family Xenocyprididae; genus Chanodichthys; species Chanodichthys erythropterus. The sequence continues at coordinate 6,348,905 of NC_090226.1, read as the reverse complement.
GTACTTCTGACCACGTCTCTTTTAGTTACATTACACTCAACTCCTCCCTATCAAACCCAAGTAACATATACATCCGCCCATAGCTTTGTCTGCACAATAGCTTCCTCCGTACAGACTGACCTCCTCCTGAGCGAAGCGCCCAGAGACTGTGAATCTACAGCTTGTTAATTACGGTTCTCTGCCTTTAGGCAGTGATTAGTATGAGACAACTAGAGTGCTAATTGCCCTATGCTCGTGTTTTATATGGTTGGAATCGTGGCTTAATTGTTACATCAGCTGTGCTGCAATTTACATTACTAACTGAGATACACATGTTGGAGACAGGCGGATATGATCTAAGCTCAACTTCATTTAATGAGAAATTAAATTTTCCCTGATAAAAGTGTGATGACATAATAATAAGAACATACTGAATGTTCAGAACTTAAAGTGTAACTTTGCAGATTTTCAGTTCGTTTTGTATTGTTACAGTGTTGCTAGAATATGTAAATGAACAATGTTTACCTGGACTGAGAAATTTACATCTATTTGTCAGCAAAAGTCTGCATGGATGGCAGAATGGCAGTTTCTTTCAGTTTCCCCCTCCGTTTTGCCTAAAACACTGTGTTTTAGTTGTTTTTCAGATTTTCCATTGCAGAGTTCTCTCCGTATTTATGATTCTTTGCAGTCTTTAGCCATGTTTGCTGTAAATTCTTCCACCTGGGAACAATACAAGTCGATTATGACTAAAAGTTTACTAAAAAGCATTTCCTACTAAAGCAAAATAGTATTTGACCCTAGTAAGCGTAACACCTTAGCAAACTGGTGGGAGTGGCCTTGGATGGCAACATGCCCAGTGTATTATGGGTGTTGAAGTTTTCCTACCTATTTGGTAAAAGGGAAGACAACAACCTTTTTTCTTTCTTTTCTACTGTATAGGCAGCCAAGTTTTATTCAAAGCCCATTTTGCCAGCGGCCCAGTTCCCAGTAATTCCCAGTAAGCATTGTTATTGTTAACTAAAACTGAAATTATTTAAAAAATGCCTTCAATAATTGAAATAAAGCTGAAGTAAAATAAAATGTAAATATAGATGAAAAACTTAAAAAACAAAATAATAGAAATCTTGCCTTGCCCATAAGTTGAAGAACTAAAATTAAACTAAAACTGAAATAAAAATTAAGCTAAATATAAATGTAAATATTAAAGTTAATAAAAATGACAAGCACAACAGAAATTCAACTTTAAATTTAATTTAAACTAAACTTGAAAATATAAAAATAAAAGCAAATTCAGAATATGAATAAATGCTATAATAGTATAAATAATCCTAAAATAACACTGTTCCCAGTCCAAAAACAATATTTATTGAAACCATAATCTACAAAAATGACAGTCAGTCATACCTTGTTGGTAGATCCTGTAACTACACTGATATATGGGTTAAAAAGCATCTTTCTCTGTATAAAAAATGTTGGAAACAATATAGATATTTTGCCAGTTCTTGAAAGACATGAAATCATGATATTTCTGTCTGTTGACTTTGACGTGACAGTCCCAAACCCTTCAAGAGTAACTGTCTTGCCACTGCATGATCAGTGCATGTTATATATATTTGCTGTCAGTCAACAAATATATAACAAAGTGTTTTAATTACAATTTATAATGTACCAAGAAACGGATAAATTTATGCACACAATGTATATTGCGCAGAGAAATACACAAACATTTCAGTTTTTCACTCTTTTGGGAAGGATGTCACAGCCAGCGACAGCAATTGAAGGTCTCAGAGGAGCTCTTCCAACTGTGCTGGCCAACAAGGCCCTGACAAGCCTGCCAAAGCTCATGCCACCTGTCCAGCACTGGGGTGAAAGAGCTTCGAGGGGTCTTCAGGCAGCCTGCTTGTACAGCCCAGTGGTAAATGAGAGACGCTCTTGGCAGGGAACCCAAAGAAGCATGACATGACTGAACATGAATATAAAGGAGATAACACACGGGTAGCACATGTCCTCACTGGTTTTCTCACACCTGTTTTTCACCCATTGCCATCTGGATTGTGAGACGGAATCAGGGCTGACATATTACCATTCATCGGTTGATGGTACAATGCTCAATGTGTGTGTGTGGGTAATGGCGGCGGGAGGCAGAGCTATATTGAGTGCTAGAGTAGGTGGTGGTGATGAGATTGGCAGACTATCCTGCTAATTTCTTGAGTGACAGGTCCCTAGAGAGGGAATAAACAAAATCGTCAACGTTTCACAACTCGCAACGCACGTCATTCTTGATAGCTTAATTATCTCATGGTTAAATTCATATTCACAATGCACATTGTTTTAAGAAAATTTCTTGGAAAATGTGGCTTGTAATTTGTTTCATTATTTAGATATTAAAAGAAATAGCACAACCAAACATTTCTTTAGTTTTATTTAATCACCTTCATGTCATTTCAGATCCATTTGATTTTCTTTTGTCTATGAAGCAAAGGAAAATAAGCTCCAAAATGACAGAAGGGCACCATAAATGTGTCATGAAAGTAGTCCATATGGCTATATTCCAAGTCTGTAGTCATATGATTTTAGTGATGCGAGAAACAGATCTTTTCTGAAAATCTTAATCATTTGGCGCCTGCTGGTCAAAATAGTGTGTAATTGCAATGAAAACTCCCAAATATGTTTTAATGAGTTTAAATGCAACATTAAAACAAATCAATTTGCAAAACAATTTCTTTTTTTTTTAATGTGTAATTTATTTTATAAGCTACAAATTATCATATACTATTAAATATGACGTCTCTATAATTTTTTTGTTAACCAGGCCAATAAGAGACAATTAACTACTAATTTTCCTGTTAGTAGTTAATTGTCTCTTATTGGCTTGTAAGCCATACAAATTAACAAAAGAACACACATTATACAGACTTCATATTTAATGGTATTTAAACCAGGCCAATAAGAGACAATTAACTACTAATTTTCCTATTTATTATACAAATGTGTCATTAAAAATATCTGCAAACTCAGAAAGATTCTCATATTAAAACCATATAGACACTGGTTCATGGGTTCACCGAGTTCACTGTCCCCAAGTGGCAAACAACTAAAATTTGGAAATATTTTGAAAGAGTTATGAAATACACAACATGACTTTGACAGAAAAACTGACTGTTTATTCACTGAAAATCTCCTTGGAGTTCATTAGAGATGTGGTGACATCTGAATTGTGACCGAATCAGTCTTTTGGGTCAGATCTTTTTAAATGAATCGGTTGATCCAGTTCACAAAACTGGTCTAAAGACTGATCAGGTTCTCAAGCTCAACTCACCAGATTGGCAGATCATCAGTGAATAATGGCATAAATTTTGGTCACACAAACCTATCATATGACTTTAGAATGACTTGTAAAATACCACATGAGTCAAATGGGTCACATTTGTGGTGCTTCCTTTCTGAAGCCCATCATTGTTAATATACGGTAGTTAGAAAGTCAGGTTTAAAAAACATAAGAGTGAGTAAATTATTTTTACTAGTGAACGTACATTCTGAATTGAATGTTTTCGATTGCACTGATTAAAAAGGCAAAAAACAAGTTTGTTGATGTTGTGTATGTGAGAAATTTGGAGAGTTTGGCACATTTGAAGGAATGCATTTGATAATGCCAACCAATCAATAGCCACCATGCTTCTTTCATCGGCAGCACATTTTCTCTCCCGCTCAAGGTGACAGAATATATTATCATATTTCTCCAGCACAAAATAGGTGTGTGTCAGCACACAATTATAAATAATAATGAATTTAAAAAATGCATAAAAAATATGACAAAATGGTATCCTTAGGTGCTGTGTGGAATTAGGAGCAAGTATTGTCTGACTATTTCATGCTTGCGAGTCTCTTAAGGTGAAGAAGTTGTTTGCCAGGAGTCACTATTTGTTAGTGTTTCTGTATTAATAACACCGGGCTGTCTTCAGAGTGGGTGTGTGTGTGTCTCAAGGTCACTCATATGGAGATCTCCACTGTGGTCTGAGACACTGAAAATGTTAATAGGTTGTAACTGCATGTGGTGTTCTTGGGATGCCAAATCAACAGGCAAATAACGCTTATAATTAATGCCATATAAATGCCAAGTCATTTGCATTTCCCACATAATTAAAGAGAATTAGAACTAAATTATAATTAGCAGCACTCATTGAAATAAACCAATTTCAGACCACTATGCACACCTTGTTTATTTGTTTGTCATGTTTAGTCATTTGCAATCCTCTAGCTCTTACTGTAGAGTGAAGACACTGCTTGGCTCTGTAGCACTTGGTGAAGAAGTGTCCTGGGAAAAAACAGATGGTGTTGTTATGTTAGTGGGAAGCTGGGAAAGCTTGAAAAGGGGTTTTGCTGTCACAGACCATCACTTGACCCTTTTTAGCCTTTCATTTGTGTGTGCAGCTCACATTCAGGATAGGGTCGGACGCTTATTCATTCTTTCACATCCCTCTCTTAATCGCTAGAACAGATGAAGCTTTGTTTTTGACCGTTTTAAATAAGCTGAGAATTGCACAAAGATGGATTATCATCTGTTTAATATGTTAAAACTAAGAATTACATGTCAGGAACAACTAAATTATGGACTGTATGTAGAGTTAATTGCCTCTGGAAAACTTGCAACCACAATGCTGTGTTTTCTTTTTTTTTGCCAGGGGGTTACAATGCAGTTAGTAAGGTATTTTGTTGCTAAGACATTACTAGATAATTTCTAGGGTATTCAGAGTTGTTGCTAAGGTGTTGTTAGGTCAGTGGTTCTCAGCCTTTGTGAATCCAAGGCCCCCCATTGTTCAAGAAAATATTCCAGATATTTCTGGTACTTCTCTGCTTCTCGTTTTCTAAATTGATTTAAATATATATAAATGAGTAAATTATTTTTTTAAATAATTACATTTCTTAATTTCAAGCGTTTCAAGAGCTGAATGTTCTTTGGGATTCACTCTTAATGATCAATGAATATACTTTTGTATTTTTTTTTTTTTTTTTCACTAACAAATAGCAATTTCTACCCAATAAAAATTTTTACCACTTGACATCATAAGAAAAACAGAAAAAAAAAAAAATTACGTCTTTTTAAGATTTTACTAATTTCCTTGACTTTTCCAGGTCTAGAAATGACACTTTTAAAATTCCTTTATATAGCAGGTTTTCCATGACTTTGGGAACCCTGTTTCTTAAAATAAATAGTTTTTGAGGGAACAAGCTTTTTTGTCTTATTTTAAATAATTTTAGGTCATCTTACAGCCCCCTGGTGGGTCCGAGCCCCAGAGCCACTGTTCTAGATGGTTGCTGGGGTGTTCTGGGTCATGCTTAGATGTTGCTTACTGGCTCAAGCTAAAATAAGGTCATGTCTCTATGATACACTGGCCTCTAGATATGACGTGGGATTCTTCCTTTAACATAACTGAATTTTTAGGCCCTGTTTACACCTGGTATTAAAATGCATTTTGGTCGATTGGACCACAAGTAGACGAAGGAGACACATTCCTGTTTAACCTGTTGTTTTAATCCATTTCTTTTGACCACTTCTGTCCTGATTTCTTTAAAGGGAAGAGTGTATGGGTGGGTAAATGTTTGGGCTTTCAATCTAATGGATGAAATAAGCTCACGTAATTTACATATGAACGGAAAAACACACAGAAAGCAGTATCTTTCATTTCTGCTTTGATACCCACAAGACCAAATCGAACACGGTGAGTGTGTTAGAAATCAGGAATGGTGAGAAAACATTGTGCTTGGTATGTTTTTCGTCTTCAAATCAAACTTGAGTCAAAGTTAAATCCCATCTGGCTAGTGGGCTTCCCATTATGTTTACACATTAAGTCAGTAGATGGTCTTTTGTGGCTGTTTGAATGCATTCGAGTGTCTATACTACGAAAGCAATCCGTAGTCAAATGCGTTTTTGACTACCTCTGGAAGTGGTTGAAAGTGGACAATCTCAAAACGTTTTGCACCCCCATTTACACCTGTATTTAGCATTGTCCACTTGTGATCCGATTGACCTAAACGGATCTTAATACCAGGTGTAAACAGGGTCTTAGTCAATTATTGCTTTAGTCTGACTGAAATTACACTTTCAGAGTGCACATAAATGCACTTTCAGAGGCAATGACAGTGTCACGTATTGAGGCTTTTTAGAGTCTCACTGGAACTTTATGCCATTATGATTTGCAGCAAAAATCTACCCAGCAGTTTTTCTCTTAGAATGGGAAATGTAGCGAGGTCTGTATCTCCATGTTCCGCTGCCTAGGTAGGTCAACAGTACTCACACTAGTGTCAGCTCAGGTGGTCCTTGTCAAATGCTTCAGTGGCGTTCTGGCAGTTTCTGCTTCCTGAAAAAAATAGATGTGTTGATAGGCAACTGGAATATAAACATCTGCTCGAGCTTCTAAAGCTGAGAAGCAGTGGCCAGTGACGCCTAAAAGGTGTTGATGACCGCATTAGATTTTCCAGACAGCTCACACATATTAACAACACAGCTCCTTTAAATCCTGATTTTTTTTCTACTTTTCTAATAGATGGGTGGTCTGCCAATTCCTTAGTAAATTTAAATGCCAGGAGAAAAATAGGGCTAATTCAGTATCAATATAATTTAAGTAACAATGAATGATTATTTCCATTGAATGATTATTTACATTCCATTTGATTATTTCCATTATTTCCATTTCCATTCCAATGAATGATTGGTTCCATTTTTTTAATGGATTTTCTCACTTTTGTTTATGATTCAGACTGAACATTGTCAAATTTAGCAGAGGTGAGAAGCCACACTAGTGTTCTTCCTCTGTGGAGAATTGCACTTGTCTAAATGAATCAGATTTTCTCAATTTCACCTCTTAGCAGACTGTCTGCTCTCCCTCAGGCTTGAATGAACTTAGCTTTTTAAGTTTGCTTGTCAGAAACTGACATGTAGGTGCACCACCCATCAGCTCTAATGTCTGTCAGCTGAGAGCTAAACCCAATGGCTACAACCAAATAATTTTGTTAAATTTTGAGTGAATATTTAATCATCCTAGCCACCTTATTGGCCCAAAACATGCGAGGCTTCTATGTCCTCCTTTTGTGATAATAGCTAGTTCATTGGAAATAAAGATTCTATGGTCTATGACTTTAATCTATTTTTCCCCAATATTCTCAAGAAGAAAAAAAAATAGCCCATTTTGTCTTTCCTTTGTCAACTCTTTTGGTGAAAATGAAAAATAGCACCCAATTCAGATTTTGAAGGTGTCATAGCCTGTGGAAATCTTACACCATATCTAACATTATCATTTTGTCTGCTAGCACAGTTATCTTCCGTGATCAGAATTAGGTCTGTCTGAGTCCCGTGAAACTATGGCCTGAAACGATAGGCTCAGATGAGAAAGATAGGAAAACAGGACAGAGGTAAAAGCCGTATCTTTCTCCCTCCTACACTCAAAAGAATGTTATGGGACATCTTGCGCTTACCAAGTTTGCAAAGAGCATCTGTGGGTCACAGAATAACTTGGAAACTGGGGTTTTTAATGTATGGTAGATACTGTGTGGCTGAACAGCGAAAACAAACCTATTTCCGTGACATAAAGGGCACTTTGCGCTATGTATTTTAGTGGAAAAACCTGCATCTTATTCCATAACTGCCCACAGTCTCATGTAACCTGATAAATGCACTGAAATAGCTTTGCACCATATTAACATTTATTTTAAACAGGCCATTCTTTTCAGAGCAAAAACGCATTCTATGTAAATTAGGGTCATTATACATTACCCCATATTCAGGAATCTCAGCACTATTTGTCTGGAGCAATTACCATTGCGCTACTGCCACCCACAGAAAGCTGGCAGTAAACAGAAATTAAATTTTTCTACAATTTACATATTTAATGGATGTTAAAATAATGTAGATAATGTGCATAATTCCTTTAATGAAACAGCTACTAAAGCAAAATTCTAATGGAAATCTAATGGAAATCTTAGGTTTATGCAAATGGTTGCATAAAATGGTATTATGCAAAAGTATTACTGCCTAATGATCAATTTTTCTTTCTTACAGGTGGCAAACCTTCTTAGACTCTTCCAGATCCCACAGATAAGCTATGCTTCCACTAGTGCCAAGCTCAGCGACAAATCCCGTTATGATTATTTCGCGCGAACTGTCCCACCAGATTTCTATCAGGCTAAAGCCATAGCTGAGATCATACGGTACTTCAACTGGACCTATGTTTCCACTGTAGCATCAGAGGGTGACTACGGTGAGACGGGTATCGATGCGTTTCAACAAGAAGCCAGAGTACGCCAAATCTGCATCGCAACTTCAGTAAAAGTCAGCCGCTCAGTAAACAGAGGAAATTACGAAAATGTTATTCGCTCACTGCAGCAAAAAGCCAATGCCAAAGTGGTGATCCTCTTCACCAGAAGTGAAGATGCAAGGGAACTGCTCGCTGCTGCAGCCAGAATGAACGCTACCTTCATTTGGGTGGCCAGCGACGGCTGGGGAGCACAGGAGAGTGTAGTCTATGGCAGTGAGAAGGCTGCTAACGGGGCTTTCACCATTGAGCTTGCCTCATACTCCATCAGGGAGTTTGAAGACTATTTCACCAAGCTAACACCGGAATTGAACACACGAAACCCATGGTTTAGGGAATTCTGGGAGCACAGGTTTGGCTGTCATCTACATGAACATGGCTGTGCCAGTAATAGCCTGAGGAATGGGTCATTTAAGCCAGAATCAAAAATCATGTTTGTGGTGAATGCAGTCTATGCCATGGCCTATGCCCTGCACAACATGCGGCAAGCTGTGTGCCCCAATACCACAAAGGTGTGTGACGCCATGAAGCCAGGCAATGGAAAGAGGTTCTACCGGGAGTTTATTCTCAAGACTAAGTTTGATGGTGAGTAGAATTCGCGACCAATTGTCCTATTTCTTGCAATGGTCACACTTTATTTTAGGGTCCAGTTCTCACTATTGACTAACTATTAATTATGACTTTTGCCTCAACAAACTCCTGTTTGGCTATTAATAGCTAGTAAGGTACTTGTTAAGTTTAGGTATTGGAGAGAATGGATGTATAATATGGTTATGCAGAATAAGGCATATGTACTTTATAAGTACTAATAAACAGTCAATATTCTATTAATATGCATGCTAATAAGCAACTAGTTAATAGTGAGAATTGGACCCTAATCTAAAGTGTTACCCTTGCAATAGAACATTCCTCCATCAATTAATCATCTAAAATTAGATCTAACCAATAATAGAGTCTTGAAGCATTGAAACTTAATTTGCCACTCAGATCATGTTGTCTTCCTCTGAAAGTATCAGATATTATTATATTTACAGAACTCAAATTATCAGAGGGCTCCCAACTGGTCTCCAAGAGAATGCAATCTCAGACAGTATAATCAGTTTGACAGACCTTGGACAATATACTGATTTATTGGATGTGGTTTCAACAGATTAAATATTTGTTTAAACGTTGAGAAATAAGTTTGAGAGATTAGCTAACATTACATCAATAAGATTAGTTTCTGAATTTAGATGAATAGCACATTAACTTGAATTGAAATGGATTAAAATGAATAAATGTTGCATGTAGTCTATGGCTTCAAGCTGCTACAAAAGGTGCTGTAATGTTTTTAAACCTTTTTCAGCCCCTTTCAGGCCTGCTGACACTGAGAACGTGGTCCGGTTCACCTCATCAGGTGACTGCCTGGGTCGTTACAACATCTTCCACTACCGCCAAGAGGACAACAAATTTGTCTACCGGAAGGTAGGCTACTGGGCACAGAGCTTAGTGCTCAATACCAGTCTGGTGCCTTGGGCTGGTGGAGCAGTTCCTACATCCCAATGCAGTGACCCATGCCAACCCAATGAAGCTAAAAGCATGCAGCCTGGGGATGTGTGTTGTTGGATTTGCATCCCATGCCAACCCCACCAGTATCTCCTAGATGAATTTACCTGTGTGGACTGTGGATTTGGAGAATGGCCCCTTGCTAACCTGACAGGGTGCTATGAGCTTCCGGAGGAGTACATCCACTGGTCGGATGCATGGGCAGTAGGACCCGTCACCATTGCCTGTCTGGGGATGCTGTGTACACTTGCTGTGGCTGGGGTTTTCTTACGGAACAACGACACTCCGGTGGTGAAAGCTAGCGGTCGAGAACTTTCATATATCCTGCTATTAGGTGTACTCCTTTGCTATGCCATGACCTTCATTTACATTGCCAAACCTTCGGCGTTTGTATGCACCCTGCGACGTCTTGGCCTTGGCACCTCCTTTGCAGTTTGCTACTCGGCTTTGCTGACGAAAACCAACAGGATTGCTCGGATATTTGGTGGGGCAAGAGACAGTGCCCAACGACCACGCTTCATCAGCCCTGCCTCTCAGGTAGCAATCTGTGCCGCACTGATCTCTGCCCAGCTGTTGGTCGCTCTTATCTGGCTGCTGGTAGAGGCACCGGGGGTGAGGAAAGAAGTGGGTCCAGATCGAAGAGATGTGGTGACTCTGAAATGCAACAGCCTGGACTCAAGCATGCTGGTGTCCCTCACCTACAACTGCATCCTCATCATCCTCTGCACCTTTTATGCCTTCAAGACCAGAAAATGTCCAGAGAACTTCAACGAGGCTAAGTTCATCGGCTTCACCATGTACACCACCTGCATCATCTGGCTTGCCTTCCAGCCCATCTTCTATGTTACTGCCAGTGACTACAGAGTAAGTAGGAGACATAGTTAGAAACAAGTTTGAAGGTACATTCCAGTCTATTATAGTGATATCATCTATTTCAGTTGTTCCCAACCGTGATGCTGGAGTACAGTACATTTTATGGATGTTTCCCTTATCTAACGCACTCAGGTTTTGGAGTCTCTACTTATGAACTGATAAGTTGAATCATGTGTTGATTAAGGTAGGGGTGTCCAATCTGGCTCCTTAGCTCTAACTTGCCCCAACCCCCCATCTGAAAGTTTCTAATAATCCCAGAGACCTTGATTAGGTGGTTAAGATGTGTTTGATTAGGGTAGGAATGAAACTATGCAGGAAAGTTGACCTCCAAGAGCAGAAATCAAGAGTAGCATTAGTTCTTCCAGGACACATTAGTCAAGCTTGCATCAGCTGACTCTCAGCTGATTCACGTCTACCTATAGGAATACAACACCTATCACACCATCCCAATATAAGGTCCATTCAGTATTATTGCATTGCTCAGGAGCTAATTGCCTTCCGCCATCCCCAGCTCCTCTTCTGATATTCCTCTTCGAATCAGACTAATTTTCTTGAATAATGTTGTTACATTAAATTATTGTAATTAAGAACATTAATGATATCGCAATACCTTTATATTGGTTCTGTTCTGTTTACCTTAAGGGGGGTTATCGCTGCCTTTCCTGCTCTTATCCATGCTAGGCTGCATGGATGGGCAGGGAGTTCTTGCCCAGAACAGAACCATTCCACCAATCCAAACTGTATGCTAATTGTCAATAATCTTTGATAATAGTGGTCCTGACCGAATTGAAGAACCCTGCATTAGGGTGACAATGTGCAGTGTGGAAATACTCCATGGCCAGGGGTGGGAACCACTGATCTATTTCACATAGACTGCTCCTAAAAGGCAAAAAACAATGGTCAATGTACACATCAAACATTCTCTTCCTGTTTATGTGCAAAGTTCTTAGCCAGAACAAGCTGCAAAATGGACCAGAATTTGTGCTGGTAGTCAAAAGTCTGGCTACGCAAGATTCGTTTTGACTCTTATGCTAAAGAGGAGATACTTCATGAACCTCCACACTTTAATCCAAATAGATATCTGCACGTTTTTTTTTTTTTTTTTCTGAAATGTAACAAAAAACAAAACATGAAAAAGTAATAATACATTTGAGTTTATTAGACTGTGCAGTAAATACTCTATTACCAAATGGCCAAACATCCTTGATCATGTATAAGATTCTAAGGATTTGCTTATTTAGAAGACAGAAGCAGTTGACAGGCAATTATTTTTTAAAACTTCTCATTTAACTCAAGACACATCAGTCTTGAAGTTTTCTGCAAGTCATGACACCAAACATGAGATTACTTTTAGAGCTGGCCTCTGGCTCTTATAACCAGACAAACTCAGTGTGCCACCTCAAACATACAGTGATGTGAATGTCTAGTCAATATAGTAGCACTATCTGAGGGATGGGGGCTGCCTGTCGCATGTTATCAGGAGACTCTCATCGCTGTGGGGCGAGAGATGTCAGAGCTTTGTTAGTGACACGGTAGACACGGCCATCAAGAATGCCCCCTGGCTGAGAGTGGCAATCCCTGCACCGCAACAGCAAACAATTTTACAGCACAAAACCACTATCCACAGATGATTATACCAGTTATTATACCAGAGAATTATATTAGTTTGGTGCTGTCAGTATCAGTGCTGGATGCTATGTAGTGTCAGCCAGTTAACCTTTGGAGGGAAAGGAGATTGGACAATACCTAAAGGTTAAGTGTCAGGAAAAAAAGATTTATTTCACCACTTGTGAAAGAAAATAGTTGATTTTTTGGCTTTGAAGGTTCTTTGTCTGAATAAACTAGAGCTCTTTGATCCTGCTCCTGGAGACCCGGTGTCCTGCAAAGTTTATTTCCAACCTGCTTCAACACACCTGCCTCTGATTTTCAAGTGATCCTGAAGACTTTAGGTGTGTTCAACTTTAAGTGGCGCTACTCAGACTGATCGGTGTATGACATCAAAGTACCACGAGAGGGATTCAAAAGGTATCGGTCTGCGCAGCACCTCTTCAAGTCGAATACACCTAATTATTAGTTGGTTCAGGTGTTTGATTAGGGCTGGATTGACACTCTACAGGACAGTGGTTCTCCAGGAACAGGGTTGAATACCCCTGGAATAAACAATAAGGAAATCTATGGAAGCCTGCTTTTGCCTTAAAAAAAAAAAAGTAAAACTATATTTTTATGTATTCCAACTTTATATCTTGGAATTGCTGTTTCTTGTAAATTGACTTTATATCTCATAATGTGTATTCAATTCTCACAAGTGTAACTTAATTACTCACAGTATCTTATTATCTGACTTTAAGGCTGTTTCCACTTGGTATTAAGATGCGTTTCAGTCAATCATATCACAAGTGGATGAGGGAGACACATTCCCGTTTACACCTGGTGTTTTAATCCGTCTCTTTTGTCCACTTTCAACCACTTCTGTCCGGATTTCTTCGAGGGGAGGGTCTAAGGGCGGGTAAATGTATTTTTTTTGTAAAGATCTTTTGATCTAATACACAAAATAAGTACATGCAGTTTACAAATTATCGTGCCCAGAGGTGACGGAAAAACACGGAGAGCATCAGCTTTCGTTTCTGCTATGCCAGCCTCAAGACCACGCAGAACGCAGCGAGTGCATGTTAGAAATCAAGAATAGTGAGAGAACATTTTGCTTGGCACGTTTTTCATCCTTGGTCAACATTTAACAAATTTTAAATCCCGTCTGGTTTATGCGTTAGGTCAATAGGTGGAGTGTAGGCGATCTTGCGCTGTATGAACATTTGACCACATGAGCGTCTACACAATGAAAGCAGTCCGGTTGAATGCGTTTTCAACTACCTCTGGAAGTGATCAAAAGTAGACAAGCTCAAAACATTTTACACCCTGCTTACACCTGTATTTAGTATCGTACATTTGAGAGCTTGTCTTATGATGCGTTTTGGTCGATCAGGTGTAAACGGGGCCCTAAATCTCACAAATGTGACATCTTTCAATAGTGACCTTTTTATTTGTTTACTTTTAGGCAGAAACAAGCTTAATATTAATAACATAAAATAAGACTGATACAGAAGTCATACATATATATATACAACCATAAACTTAGACAAAGTATTAAATCTGGTATTACCTAATGTTATTTGGACATATTATGATAATACCATGTTTTTAGACATGTCTTTCCTTGCCATTCTTTGAAGTACCAATGTAAATACACCGGTACATGAATTTAGTAATCACTTGTTACCATGGTAAATATCAAAGTGCTAGGGTATTGTCTTGTATATTCGTTTTACAAAGCTATCACCACAGAACTTTTTTTCTCTAAAGGTGTACTAAAGAAAATCTGCTGTAAACCATGGTAATGAATACAGAACATAGTTTAGTCAAAAATCTACAGAAGAGGATTAGGGCCAAGCAATAAAAAAATAAATAAAACCATCTCGAGATTAAAGTTGTTAAATTTCGAGAAAAAACTCAAATTACGAGAAAAAACTCGTTACATTTCCAGAAAAAGGTTGAGATGAAATGTTAAGAATAAAGTCATTAAATTACGAGAAAAAAGTCGTTAAATTTCGAGAATAAATTCATTAAATTATGAGAAAAATGTCGTTAAATTTCGAGAATAAAGTCGAGATAAAATGTTGAGAATAAAGTCATTAAATTATGAGAAAAAAGTCATTAAATTATGAGAACAAATTCGTTAAATTTCGAGAAAAATGTGAAATTTCGAGAAAAAAGTCGAGATAAAATGTTGAGAATAAAGTCATTAAATTACGAGAAAAAAGTTGTTAAATTACGAGAACAAATCCGTTAAATTACGAGAAAAATGTTACATTTTAAGAAGTCGAGATAAAATGTTGAGAATGAAGTCATTAAATTACGAGAAAAAAGTCGTTAAATTATGAGAACAAATTTGTTAAATTACGAGAAAAAAGTCGAGATAAAATGTTGAGAATAAAGTCATTAAATCACGAGAAAAAAGTTGTTAAATTACGAGAACAAATTTGTTAAATTACGAGAAAAATGTGAAATTTCGAGAAAAAAGTCGAGATAAAATGTTGAGAATAAAGTCATTAAATTACGAGAAAAAAGTTGTTAAATTACGAGAAAAACTCATTAAATTTCAAGAAAAGTCGAGATAAAATGTTGAGAATAAAGTCATTAAATTTCAAGAAAAAAGTTGTTAAATTACGAGAAAAACTCATTAAATTTCAAGAAAAGTCGAGATAAAATGTTGAGAATAAAGTCATTAAATTTCGAAAAAAGTTGTTAAATTACAAGAAAAAAGTTGTTAAATTACGAGAACAAATTCGTTAAATTACGAGAAAAACTCATTAAATTTCAAGAAAAGTCGAGATAAAATGTTGAGAATAAAGTCATTAAATCACGAGAAAAAAGTTGTTAAATTACGAGAACAAATTTGTTAAATTACGAGAAAAATGTGAAATTTCGAGAAAAAAGTCGAGATAAAATGTTGAGAATAAAGTTATTAAATTACGAGAAAAAAGTTGTTAAATTACGAGAACAAATTTGTTAAATTACGAGAAAAATGTTAAATTTTGAGAAAGAAGTCGAGATAAAATGTTGAGAATAAAGTCATTAAATTACGAGAACAAATTTGTTAAATTACGAGAAAAACTCATTAAATTTCAAGAAAAGTCGAGATAAAATGTTGAGAATAAAGTCATTAAATTTCGAGAAAAAAGTTGTTAAATTACGAGAAAAAAGTTGTTAAATTACGAATTTTTCTCATAATTTAACTTTTTTCTCAAAATTTAATGAGTTTTTTCTTGAAATTTAACAACTTTAATCTCGAGATGTCCAATTTAACCTCAAAATCAAGCATTACGAAATTGTATTTTTCTTAAACT
The DNA here is from genome assembly GCF_024489055.1 of Chanodichthys erythropterus. Taxonomy (NCBI): domain Eukaryota; kingdom Metazoa; phylum Chordata; class Actinopteri; order Cypriniformes; family Xenocyprididae; genus Chanodichthys; species Chanodichthys erythropterus. The sequence continues at coordinate 6,333,298 of NC_090226.1, read as the reverse complement.
GCTTTATTTTCTTTTGTTCATGCAAAATATAAAATATGTTTTCCTTTTAATTTTGCAGTGAAATCTGACCAGAGTTGTTCATAAAATTCACATAAAAGTTGCCCAACAAACTGTTAGCCAGTTGAATGATACGCTTATCTGAACATGTTAAAACCGGTTCATCCTTTTACAGGTGCAGACCACTACCATGTGCATCTCCGTCAGTCTGAGCGGCTCTGTGGTGCTCGGCTGTCTCTTTGCCCCCAAGATCCACATCATCCTATTCCAGCCGCAGAAGAATGTGACCTCTCTGAGGGCCAAAGAAAACCGATTCTCCACGGCAGTCACCGCACCGAGCTCCACCTACTCACAAGGTAACCACATTCACTCCTAAAGCTTCAGCTATAATGATTATTATTGGTCATTTCTTTTATTGCAATTATCTTATTCCACAGCTTCAGCATCTACTATAGTACCAACTGTGTGTAACGGGCGAGAGGTGGTGGACTCTACGACATCATCATTGTGAAGAAGTATTTAAGCAAGATGGGGCCAATTTTATATCACATCATCAAAATGAGGAGTTGAATGCAGTTTCTTACACTTGTGCTCTTTATTTGATACTCTAATCAAATATTTGGAGTCAATCTCAGTTTATCTCATGATCCCGGACACCTATGCATCATTCTTGATGGTGTCCCAAATTATCCTGTGGTCACTTCAATCTTGAACAAGCATGTTTTTGTCTTTCAGTTACACAATAAAGCTATTCTTTATGATCAAGAGCTTGGAAAGAACAAGGACCATCGTAAATGTGATTATAAATCCATGTGATAGTAGATTTTAAAGCCACTTCACACAGGAATGGAAGAAACATGATGCTGAAACTAGACTTTACAATATGTGTTCCTGATTTATGTACACTACAAAAGATATTGACTAGTCTTAAGTAATGTTAACAGTAGACTTTGATTTCTCAGTCTTTATAACTGTATTTCGTTGGACTTCAGCGAGTCGTCGTTGGGGAAAGGCAAACGAATAAAGATAAACGAATGTTTCAGTCTTGTGAGTACTGCAACCGCAGGAACTTGATCACCCATGAGACTTGCACAAAATATATCATGATTTTTTTTTATGTACCCCAGGGTATGTGATTTTAGATGCTGTATTCTCAGTAAATGGGAGACTGTAACCAATTTGTTTTAGTTTGGTGGTAAAATAGTCCAATTTCGTTTGGAGATGAGTTTGTCTGTTTAGTGTTGTGGTAAAAAGTCTCACGTTTGGTCCTCATGGATTAGTTTAGGTGTCATTGCAAGATGGAAAAACTAACTATATTCTGTATTTCCCTTTTTTTGAACTTGCATTAAATTCTTAGTGGTCAGTTTTGGAAAAGTAGGTAACAATACAGATGTTTTAATGTGAATTTTGGTGAACCAGTCAGTGTTATACTTGTAATATATGTAAATAAATTCTTTTTAAAAAAAAAAAAAAAAAATCACAGAAGTCTTCATTTGGCTCACAGGATACTCTAATCCTCTATTTGTGTTTGTATATAGAGCTCTAGACATAAGTAGCGAAACAGATCAATACCATAGAAATTTAATCAAAAGCTTCTCTTTTACATCATGCTCTGACATGAAAACAAAACAAAAAGGCAACCAGAAGTTCTCCGAAACCAAATTCAAGTCCTAGATCAGGCCACATTACTGGACCACTTCTTGCTCTTTAGCTTGTCTTTTAAGAGGAATGATATACAGTCCGTTCTTAGCTTCCTTTACCCTCCACCATCGGCCCAACCTAAAAAAAGAAAACAGGATACACTGAGCTCAAGAATGTCAACATGATGAAATGTGTAAATGCTGCACAAAGGACCAACTCACTTCACATTAGTGCCATCTAGTGGTAGTACAATGTTATTGCATGAAATGATGCCTTGAAGGTACATGCATTAAATATTTGATTAAATTTAAAAAGTATAAAGTAAATATAATATATTAATATTTGTATTCATTATTAATACATTAATAAGTTACCCATCTACCTTTGAGTAACCTTCAGTGACTGGTAGCTGAACTCAATCTTTTGATCAATGTCACTAATAACAAAATAAACCTCCTACATAAGATCAAACTCAACATGTTTATATATTATGTAAAGGATCTGTTTTTTAATTGCCAATACTATTGATATAATGTTGATAGTTACTGACATTTAAGCCGCGTTTCCACCGCGGGACTTTCCCCAGGAACTTTAGAGTGGCACTCGGTGTGTTTCCACCACAGGAACCAGGGTCTAAATGAAGTTTCTGGGAAAAATGTTCCTGGTAATTTCAGTGGAAATGTGGCTTTAGAGACTAATGGCTGATATAGTGTTGGTTAAGGGTTTGATCCGCGATACGTATGGACCAGGCTCCACAGTCCGGCACGCATGTGATTTAACTGCATGTTTAACCGCCATAGAGTGAAAGGTTATCATTTGCACGTGTTTTGCCTTGCTAGTTTACACATTCAATGGATTTTGAACCATTCCAAAGCTGGAAGAGGCAAAGGAGAGTTTAACGCGGTAGTCGCGCATTGTTACCTACTGCGCACAAACACACCCGAAGCGTGCGTGTGCACAGAGAGAGGCGCGTTTCAGAAAGCGTGCAAACTCCAAATTGATTGTCTCCTTGCACTTAGATGGACACATACACACAAAATTATGTTAAAATACCCATCTCGGCAAATATCCTCGAAAACACAGTCGGTTGTGTCTTAAGTGAACGCAGAGAGAGTTGAGAAGGTAATAGGATATATATCATTATTTTGGATCCGTGCGTGGGATCTTAAAGTGACCGCAGCCTATAAATACCTGCTGTCATTGTTAAACAACAAAACACAGCTTTATAAAGTTAATATTGATTAATCTTTGTTAAAGTGAACAGTGTTATTTTACATTTAATTATTACATTTCTGTACCCAAAAATGAATACTACAGTTAAACTTTTCTTTATTTGTAGCTATGTAATACTGTATTTATCTATGCTTGTAATTAGTGTATTTGTTTTTTTTATGGACTGTTCACTTGTCTTTAATAATGTTTTAACTTTATTAGTTAGGTTAGTAGTTTTTGCTGTGGTATCGGAATACTTAAAGTGAGTTTTAAATGGAAAGCAAATTTTTTTCTCTCTTGCGGATTTGAAAAATTATCCGATCCGTGACACAAAAACTGTAATATGATCCAAACTGTGAGTTTTGTGAACTGTTGAACCACTAGTGTTGATGTACAGTATACCATACAATTAAACAACCACCAATAAAATGCACACAAAATAGCTGAATTTCAATTTACTAAAGAATATTTGAAAATGCGCACTATTCGATTTTTTGCAAATGACACAAGAAATAATCATTTGTCAATCAGTGAATGCAGATAATCGCTACGCTTAAAAACAATTCACCTGTGCTCCTGTCCAACTCCCGCCACGAGAAACTTCCCAGAGTTTGAGAACTTCAGACTGTTCACAAATCCAGTCTAAACGAGAAATAATAAAAGCGTATTAACATTCATTATACAGCAGGTTACACTTACTGTAAGAGACGCACATCTGACAGGCACATAATCACTGTGTGGACACTGTGCAGTTGTGAAAAATTGTGGTATTATTAACTGATCCATTATTCATCCCCTCCAGATGAAGTGTACTGCTTTATCCGCACACACAATAGGATGGGATTCAATAGCAGACGGACTATAACCCATCTAATAGAGCTGTATGGATCTGTACTGCTCACCACAGGGATGCTGAAGAGCGGCTCCAGGCCTCTGAATCCCTGCCCACACTTCCACAGCTGCACCGCTGCATTATGAGAGCCTGGGGAGGGACAACAATGATGTTGATGGTAATCAGGTGTTTGGAGAGCAGTCTCGTATGGAAATACAGAAGGCGGAGAGCTTTGTGAACAAGGTCAAAGTGGAACGAGGACAGATTATGATGGTAATATTGCACTTGAGGGTAATCGTGTGTTTGTGTGCGTGTATGTGACAAAAGAGCAAATGAGAGTTGGTGGGCGGCTGTGGATTTAAGTGCACTGGGTTTGTTGCCTGTGTGTGCCTGTGTGTGCCTGTGTGTGCGTGTGTGTGCGTGTGCGTGTGTGTGTACCTGATGCCACGGTGTCAGAGTTGTGCAGCGCCGCCACAGACGACACCCAGTTGGGCTGCTCCAGACCCCCGTTGCCATGGCTACCGTGGGCTTTCTTCACTGTGCTCACCGGCTTCTTCTTATTAACTGTCCAAATAGAAATAGCGCTGAAAAAAAAAAAAAAAAAAACAGCAGGGTGACATTTCATCATTTATGCATTAAAGCATGGATTTACAAATATTTTTGACAACCGAAATCTTTTGACCTAAAAAATATTTACTTAAAGCACCCCCGAGATTTTAAGTTAATATTTCAGTAATATAACAACACCACATTTCATGTGTTAATTCGTTCTATAGATTTTTATCATCCCAGAATAATTTAATTGCTTTTTAAGTTTTAGTATTATTTATTTACTATTGAGTATTTATTCATATTACATAATTATATATATATATATATATATATATATATTTATATATATATACATATATATATATATATATATATATATATATATATATTTATTTATATATTTGAAGTTTAAGTTCTCATAATTTCATTATGTGCTTTTGTCATTTTCATTAGATTTTTAATATAGATTTCTATTTAGCTTTATTTTTATTTCAGTTTTAGTCATTTTAGCACTTGCCAAGGCAATATTTTCCAAGTTTCATCAAATATTTATTTCTTTAAATATTTGCTATTTAAAAGGAACACTCCACTTTTTTTGAAAATAGACTCATTATCCAACTCCCTAGAGTTAAACAGTTGAGTTTTACCGTTTTCGAATCCATTCAGCCGATCTCCGGTTCTACCACTTTTAGCATAGCTTAGCATAGTTCATTGAATCTGATTAGACCTTTAGCATCGCGCTTAAAAATCACCAAAGAGTTTTGATATTTTTCCTATTTAAAACTTGACTCTTCTGTAGTTAAATCGTGTACTAAGACCGACAGAAAATGAAAAGTTGCGATCTTCTAGGCTGATATGGCTAGGAACTATACTCTCATTCAGGCGTAATAATCAAGGAACTTTGCTGCCGTATCATGGCTGCAGCAGGCGCAATGATATTACGCAGCGTCTCTCACAAACGTCTCCATGGTTGCAAGGCACGTTCCCTGTGCAAGCAGGGGCTCACGGGCGCTGCGTAATATCATTGCACTGCTGCAGCCATGGAACGGCAGCAAAGTTCCTTGATTATTACGCCGGAATGAGAGTATAGTTCCTAGCCATATCAGCCTAGAAAATCACAACTTTTCATTTTCTGTCGGTCTTAGTACATGATTTAACTACAGAAGAGTCAAGTTTTAAATAGGAAAAATATAAAAACTCTTTGGTGATTTTTAAGCGCGATGCTAACGGTCTAATCAGATTCAATGAACTATGCTAAGCTATGCTAAAAGTGGTACCGCCAGAACCGGAGATTGGCTGAATGGATTCAAAAACGGTAAATCTCAACTGTTTAACTCTAGGGGAGTTGGAAAATTAGCCTATTTTCCCAAAAAAGTGGAGTGTTCCTTTAAGCTGCTGATTCTGAGCCAAAATTAAAAATGTATCTCCCCTAATGCTTTCAAGTTACAACCAAACTTGGGTCAGACCTTCAGGTGTTCAGACTATCATGGGAAAACATGCATGCGCAAACGTTTTCAAAAGTTCTGAGTTTCCCCAAAACATTGTTGTTGCATAAATGAATGGCCAAAATGCATAAAAAGTCATATAAACACCCCTTTAGTTTTAACAATAATAACACTGGTTAATGATAGTGTAGCATAATGTAATAATGCTTACTATTAATGAAAGTCTCTCTTTAAAAAAAAAATCTAGCCCTAGGAAAAACTGAAAGAAAGTCTTACCCATCATCTCCACCTGTGACCATATGTTCTTCATTAATAAGCTGGACACAATCAATGGAGCCCCTTCAGACAAACAGAAGACAAGGACAAAAACATCATTAGATACAGGAAGATGAAAATAATTCATCCTTGAATATGACAAAAGAAGTCTCAACTCTTGACTGCTTTAATATGGGAAGTTTTGAAGTCATAACGTAAGAAAAGTACGTCTCAGTGTCAAACTCACTCGTGTCCGTGAAAGACGAGCTGTGATTCTTCTGCAATTTTCCACACTCGGACTGTTCTGTCTCGTCCTCCTGTGGTCACGCATCTCTCTCTGCTCAAACAGTCCAACCCAGTGATCATGTCCTGATGGCCGAACCTGACGAATGTGAATAACGAGTGAGTACGGTTCTCTTGTTTATTATAACACCCACATCAGCTGGTGTACCTACAGGGTTTCTACATAAGCGTTCTCGTCCACACTCCACACTTTTATTGAGCGGTCATGTGATGCACTATAGAGGGTATGAGTCCCTCGTCTAAAGGCCAAACCCTGTGGAGGAAGCAGTGAAACAGAAGCGTTGATAAATTCAGTCACATGAGTACAAACAGCAAGTAAATGAAATGAAGCCAGGAATTTCCTATCATCTAAAGCAGGGTTGTCCAATCCTGCTCCTGGAGGGCCAACGTCCTGCAGAGTTCAGCTCCAACACAGTGAGCCTGAATTAGCTGGTTCAGGTGTGTTTACTTGGGGTTGAAGCTGAACTCTGCAGAAGAGTGGCCCTGTAGGAGCAGCTTTGGGAACCCCTGATCTAAAGTCATGAGGATTCATTAAAATGCGTGTATCCATAAAAGATCTTGTACTCACCGATACAGCGCCTCTGTGTCCTGTAAACTTGTACAGATGTTTACATGTCACAGGATCCCAGATCATGATGAGTTTATTTATGTCCCCACTAGCCTAGAAAATAAAGAAAAACATACCCATTAAATTGCATCCAACTTTGTGTTTTCAATCAATTGACAAAAAAACTCTGAGATCAAAAAAAAAAGCACCAAAATAACAGTAAAATCACTCTGAAACAATGCAATTCACAAACATGAGATGGGTAGATAGAAATAAAATGGAAATCTTTTGTAACATTATAAATGTTTCTCCACTTTTGATCAATTTAATGCATCCTTGCTGAATAAAAGTATTAAAAGGTGCCGCAGAACGTCTTTTTAAAAGATGTAATATAAGTCTAAGGTGAAGTTTCAGCTCAAAATGCCATATAGATTTTTTTTTTTATTCATTTTTTTTAACTGCCTATTTTGGGGCATCATTAAATATGCGCCGATTCAGGCTGCGGCCCCTTTAAATTCTCGTGCTCCCCGCCCCCGGAGCTCGCGACTGCCTTAACCAGCATAAACAAAGTTCACACAGCTTAATATAACCCTCAAAATGGATCTTTACAAAGTGTTCGTCATGCAGCATGTCTAATCGCACAAGTATGGTATTTATTTGGATGTTTACATTTGATTCTAAATGAGTTTGAGGCTGTGCTCCGTGGCTAAAGCTAACATTACACACTGTTGGAGAGATTTATAAAGAATGAAGTTGTGTTTATGAATTATACAGACTGCAAGTGTTTAATAATGAAAATAGCGACGGCTCTCTTGTCTACGTGAATACAGTAAGAAACGATGGTAACTTTAACCACATTTAACAGTACATTAGCAACATGCTAACAAAACATTTAGAACGACAATTTACAAATATCACTAAAAATATCATGTAATCATGAATCATGTCAGTTATTATTGCTCCATCTGCCATTTTTCACTATTGTTCTTGCTTGCTTACCTAGTCTGATGATTCAGCTGTGCACATCCAGACGTTACTGCCCTTGTCTAATGCCTTGAACATGAGCTGGCATATGCAAATATTGGAGTCATACATATTAATGATCTTTATGTTGAGATTCGCCTGTTCTTCTGAGGTTTTTAAACAAATGAGATATTCAATTTTTAATTCTAGGGCACCTTTAATTTCTTTAAATAATAATAATAATAATAATAATAATAATAAACATACTGACCCAAAACTTTTGAACAGTAGTGTATACATATACACAGATACATATATACACATATTTTCTTCAAAGTCCAAAACATTTACTGAACTTATTGAAAATATTACTGAATTTAAAATAATTGTTATTTTGGGGATGAATATAGTCAAACCAAAATTTATTCAGACACCTTGAACATTTTCATTAATACACTTTATTCACTATAGTTTAAAAAAATGGTAATAAAATGACAAGATCTCAGAGTTAAACTGTGTCAGAAAAAAATAACCTTAATTATGTCAGATAACACTTAAGCAAAACATGGTCAAAGTGTCTGAATAATTTTTGGTCCCAAATTTATCATCAATTTTACCACTGTATGAAGAATTTTTGGGTATAATATGTCACAGTTTACTTTATTTTGCTATCCTCACTTACATAAATGAACTATAGTGTCCTGCACCCACTAGTAAAAATATATCAAAAATGATATCTAGTGTCTGCATAATAATGTTTGGTTTGACTCTATTAGCACATGGCAACAAAAATAAAGCCAGTTTAATTCTAAGGCTCAAATTGTGTGCAAAAAAACCTTGGGTTAAGGAAAAATGACCAACAATAGCTGCTCTCACCAGGTATTTCCCATCAGATGATATGGCCATACTCAGAACGTGAGCGGTGTGTCCCACGTGACGCTCCTCTGTTCCCTTCCGTCCTCCTGCCATCTTGTGCACCTTCTTTCCACTCTCCACCTCCCCTGCAGATCATATACATCATTCATTCAGACGACACAAGCTTAAAACGTCTACTCAATCTAAAACGTAGAGCATTAAAGCAGAGCGCAGTGGACGAGTCAGACTCACATTTGATGATTGAGCAGTCTTTGCTTGCAGAGAAGATGTATTTCTCATCTGGGGTGATGACGAGACATGTGACAGATAATTTGTGTCCTCTCAACAACCTGATCTCCTCTGGGTCTGGAGCTATGAGCTGGAGGACACATCAGGGTGATGTCATTAACAGGAAGTAACAATGGCAAATAAAGATATAGTATCTGCACAGCAGCTAATGAAAAATGTCACTCACATCTTTGGCTATGAGTCTTTGCAGTTTGCCTTTCTGTTCCAGCTGTGGAGGATGAATAAAAACAAGTGATTAGAGGAGAACAGGGAGAATTATAACACTCAAATGTTACATTAGTAATCAATTTATGCACAATACACTCACTGTAGCCATATACAACATCCTCCAAAATAACAGTTTTAGTAAAAATCAACAGATTAAGTGATTAATAATTAATAATTTTTATTTTATGTCATTTTTTTCTTTTATTTACAATGAATGAATCCAACCATACATCCTTTTAAACCATTCTCAATGTTTTGAGTAGTGTTGTCAAACGATTAATCGCATACAAAATAAAAGTTTGAGTTTGCCTAATATATGTGGGTGTACTGTGTATATATTTATTATGTATATATAAATACATTCATTCATGTATATAACTGAGACTAGTTACAAGTATATGTATATTTATTTATATAATTTATTATATGAATAAAAATATTTTGTACATAAATTACATTTCTCTTAAATATATACATTAATTTTTGTGTATTTATATATACATATTAATTTCACAGTACTCACACATATATTATGCAAACTCAAACTTTTATTTTGTATGCGATTAATCATTTGACAGCCCTAGTTTTGAGTCTGATTTAGTAGCAATATTACAAAAAAAGTAGGGCTGCAACGATTAATCGTTTGAAAAAAAAAAAGTCTGTGTTTACGTAATATATATGTGTGTGTTCTGTGTATGATAATTATGTATATATATATATATATATATATATATATATAAATACACACACATTCATGTATATATTTAAGAAAAATTTTATATTTATATATAAAATATTTGCTTATATGTAATATAAAATATATATAAATATATATATTTATAATACATGCATATATTTCTAAACTTTATACCTGTATGTGTTTGTATTTATATATAGATAATTATTATACACAGAACACATACATATATTACGTAAACACAGACTTTTATTTTGCAAACGATTATTCACGATTAATCGTTGCAACCCTAAAAAAAAAAAGTTCATTTCTTTAAGACAATAAAAGCATGAATAAGCAGAACACACACATATATATTACGTAAACACAGACTTTTTTTTTCAAACGATTAATCGTTGCAGCCCTACTTTTTTTGTAATATTGCTACTAATTTGCATCTGCTAAACCATGGTGTATTTATGAAATGCTAATAATTAATTAAATCATAGAAATGTAAAATTAAAAACAATATGAAATATTTTATTTATTTACCTGCATGTCATTAAAGAAACATGAGAAAGTGAATAAGTTGTTAAATTACTGAAATATTAACCTAAAATCTCAGGGGGAATTTAAATAAACATTTTAGTCTGGAAGTTTGGGAATCAAATTTGGGAAAGGTTTTGCAAATGTTCATAACTTAGTTGTGTGTTTTTACATGTAGTATTAAAGGGTTAGTTCACCCAAAAATGAAAATTCAGTCATTTATTACTCACCCTCATGTCGTTCCAAACCCGTGAGACTATCATTCATCTTCAGAACACAAATAAAGAACTTTTTGATGAAAATTGAGAACTTCCCTCAATTGACAACCTTCTTAACTAGATTAATATTTTATAAATAGTGGTAAATTATGTTTTTATGCACAAACAAAGCACTCACGTCACTTCATAAAACTGAGGTTAAACCACTGGAGTCACTTGGATTACTTTAATGATGTCTTTATTACCTTTCTGGGGCTTGAAAATGGTAGTTGCTGTCTATGGAGGGACAAAAAGCTCTCAGATTTCATCAAAAATATCTTAATTTGTGTTCTGAAGATGAAAAAAGGTCTCACAGGTTTCGAAAGACATGAGGGCGAGTAATTAATGACAGAATTCTCATTTTTGGGTGAACTAACCCTCTTTGTTTTACATGATGTTACAATACTTAATATAATCATTTACATCAGAGCAATTTCATTTATCAAATAAAAGCATTTCGATTCAATTGTACTATATTATTAAGTTAATCTGCATCTTATGTTACAAATGTAACTGACAAGTAATGCTGTTAAAAATATGAGGTAACATTTCAAAGGTTTATGCTAAACATTTCCTGAATAAATGAGCAAAAAGTGTGACATCACACTGTCTACCACACTCAAAAAGCAAATGAGAAGTTTTTGATGAAAGCCAGTGGATTTACCAGATCCTCCTGCAGTCTTCCAGCTATGAGATCCGCTTCAAATGATTCTTCCTCAGCTTTCTTGTCCTCTGCCAATGACAGTACAGATAACACAGGTTCAGAACACTGTGGGAATGCTTCATTCTGTTATGAATGATGATGATGAGGATGATGATGGTGATGGTCTTACAAACCTTCCTCTCTCAGCTGCTCCAGGTAAAGTTTGGCCAATCGAAGTTTCTTATCTTGCGGCGTCTCATCGATCTCATAGTCTTCCTCGTCCTGTTTTCTTCTGCTTGGATCAGCTCTGCAGAAGAAAGGCATAGGTGATCTTATTCTCTTAAACATAACAACATGACATCAACGTTCATCCACCACAACACACTGCATTACCTCTCATCTTCTGAGTCACTGGAGATTTCTTCATCCACTCGTTTATTGAACTTTTTTGATCTCCCTTTGCCATCATCTGCATTACTCTAACGTGGAGATAAATATGGCAATATTTTGTACAACATCAAAGAAGAAAAAAGCATCAAATAACATGAACGCTGAAAGGATAAATACAAATTCATTTCTCATTGCAAAAACGTACCTTTCTTTTTAAATCTCCTTTGTTGTGAGCTGCAGAGATTACCTTTTTCTTTATAAAGAAGGATGACATGATGACGTTTAAAACTACTTGTTTTTACCAAGTAATTTAGGATTGCCTGAGTTTATTTAGCGCTACTTGGCTGCCACACACATGGCCACAAACACATGCTTCCTGGAGTTCTTCTTCTCGGGTCGTTTAAGTGTGTGTGTTTGCGCTACAGCGCAGCTTAATGGAAAGACGATACATTACAGCGACCACTTCAAATGAGCTGCTGTGTGACTGTTTATAACGGCACAGCAGTTTGACTGAAACTGATATATACTGAATAATAATAATAATAATAATACATAAAATAATACACACATGCAATTAAACCGCGTAACTGCTGCTACTACTACTACTACATCTAATTATACTCATAATAATCAGGGCCAGGGTTGCCAGGTTTTCACAACATAACCCACCCAATTGCTACTCAAAACTAGCCCAGTCGTGTTTCCGTGGGGTCCCACAGTAAAAATCGCAGTCTGGGGAGTAAAATCTGCGTTGTTGTCAGGGCTCCTAGAGTAAAAGTTGCATTCCAGGGGCTAAATATCATGTTAGAGACCGTTTTCAAAAACTTGCATTGTGAAACCCGTTTTCAAAAGTTTGCATTTTCAGACCACCAAAACGCCATTGTCGTGTAAATAAATGGTCAAAATGCATAAAAAGTTTTCTGATTTTAGTTGAAAACAGTGTTGTGTAAACAGCCCCTTAAAGGGTTAATTCACCCAAAAATGAAATTAATTACTCACCTTCATGTCGTTCCACACCTGTATGACATCTTTGCTCATCTTTGGAACACAAATTATGATATTTTGGATAAAATCTGATTGCTCAGAGAGGCCTCTATTGCCAGCAAGATAATTTACACTTTCAAACACCCAGAAAGCTACTAAAGATGTATTTAAAACAGTTCATGTGACTACAGTGGTTCAATCTTAATGTTATGAAGTGACAAGAATTTGTTTTGTGCGCCAAAAAACAAAATAACGATATAAATATCTAGTTATGGGTGATTTCAAAACACTGCTTCATGAAGCTTTATGAATCTTTTGTTTCGAATCAGTGGTTTGGGGCGTGTATCAAACTGCCAAAGTCATGCCCCCCAGTGGTGAACCATTGAAATTTCAAATCACTCATTACATAACAAAGCCTCGTTTACTGAAATCACGTGACTTTGGCAGTTTGATACATGCTCCGAACCACTGATTCAAAACAAAAGATTCAAAGCTTCATGCAGCTGTGTTTTGAAACCATCCATAGATATTTTTGAATAAAGTTGTTATTTTTATGCATTGCAGCATTACACTTTTGATTGCCACCATTGTTGAGAATCATGTGCTGAATCTTGATGTCTTTGTGTGTCATCATTTTTAGAGATCTGAATAAGGGTAGGTTTCAGTGTCAGTTGGTTTTGTTCCACTGCGAGATTTAAATGAGGGTCAGTTTTCATTGTCAGTCAAATTTTAATTTGTTCAGTTATGAGAACTCAATATGATATGTTTTGTTCTTTTATGAGATTTCAATGACAGTCTGTTTTGCTGTGTTACGAGATCTCAATAATGGTAGGTTTTCAGTGTCAGTCGGTTTTGTTCTGTTATGAGATTCCAAATACGGGCAGTTTTGTTCCGTTACAAAACATCAATGTTGGTCGGTTTTATTCGATTATGAGATTTCAGTGTTGGCTGGTTTTGTTGTTCATTTACGAGATTTCAAAGACTGTTTTTTCTTTAGGAGATCTCAGTGACAGTACGTTTTCAGTGTCAGTCGGTTTGGTTCTGTTCTGAGATTTCAAAGACGGTCAGTTTTGTTCCTTTATTCTTTTACGAGATTTCAAAGACAGTTTATTTCTTTACGAAATCTCAATGACGGTGGGTTTCAGTGTCAGTCGGTTTTGTTCTTTTACGAAATTTCAAAGACAGTTTTGTTCCATTACGAGATTTCAATGATGGTCGGTTTTCATTGTTAGTCAGTCAAATTTTCATTTGTTTTGTTACGAGAACTCAATACAATATGTTTTGTTCTTTTACGAACTTTCAGTGATGGTCGGTTTTATTCGATTATGAGATTTCAGTGTTGGCCGGTTTTGTTCCTTTGTTCCGTTACAAAATTTCAATGACCGTCGATTTTCATTGTTAGTTAGTCAAATTTTCATTTGTTCAGTTACGAGAACTCAATATATGTTTTGTCCTTTTACAAGAATTCAAAGACAGTCAGTTTTGTTTCGTTATGAGATTTCAATGACAGACAGTTTTGCTGGGTTACGAGATCTCAATAATGGTAGGTTTTCAGTGTCAGTCGGTTTTGTTCTGTTATGAGATTTCAAAGACAGTCGGTTTTGTTTCATTACAAGATTTCAATGATGCTTGGTTTTGTTCCGTTACAAGATTCCAATGATGTCTGCTTTATTCAGTCATGAGATTTCAGTGATGGCCGGTTTTGTTCAGTTACGAGATCACAATAATATAGTTAGTTTTGTACTTTTACAAGATTTCAAAGACGGTCGGTTTTGTTCCTTTGTTCTTTTAGGGGATTTCAAAGACAGTCGGTTTTGTTTCGTCACAAGCTTTCAATGATGGTCGGTTTTGTTCCATTATGTGAATTTGATGATGGCCAGTTTCGTTTGAGAATTTGATGATGGTCGGTTTTGTTCCATTACAAGATTTCAATGACGGTCAGTTTTATTTAATTATGAGAAACTGCATGGTATGTGATGTAATGTAGGGATTAGTTTTGCCTCAGGGTTACACCCCTTATTTTCTGGGGTTTATTTTAACCCTTTATTCAGTACAGTTTATGTCGACTGTACTGGGGCATTCGGCAGTATGTGATGTGCTGTATGCACTATTTTACACCAGAGTTACACCCCTTATTTTCTGGGGTTTATGTTAACCCTTTATATAGTACAGCTTATTATAACTGTACTGGGGCATTAGAACCCACTCAGACCACAGGTTGATCAGACCTGCTAGCCTCTCTAACACCTCTTCCCACAGCTACCTAGTCTACCAGAAGGTCTCCCATCCAGATATAAACCAGACTCAACCCTGTTTAGCTTCAGTGGGTGTGCGGGTGAAAACTTCATGTTGACTGCTGCAGGGCTTCTCAAACTTTTCTCCAACCATAGACCCTCTTAGGTAGAAATGTACATCTCAACAATAGTGACAATCAAACGTGTCATGCCGCAATGCATGCTGGGAACAACAGTACAAAACCCCCAGCATGCATCACAGCATGAGTAAATTATGCAGCTGAATTGTCCTATTATTTTATTTAATTCTAACTATTTGCTTTTATTTTTGCTGTGGTTTTTGTTCTATATTTTTGAAATGCATTGTGGTCTCATGTTGCAGTAAAGCAGGGATTGTAATTTAAATGTATTAATGGCACTACACAATTACTACATTCAAATGACATCAGTGATTCAGGCTATTACACAGTGATTATAAAATCATCATCTGATCTCGTTTCAGCTTTTTTGCTACTGCAAATGTGTTTGACAAACAAGAGAAGCCAAACATTATAAGAGTTAAGAGCCCAACTAATGGAACACCAATCACCATTATGGTGACTTCAAATGAAACAAACATGAGCGTTAAACTTCTGTTAATTCTCAATAAAAACTTCTGTAGATGAATGACAAAAATAAAGTCAATCTATTTAGTAATATGTGAAACTGTAATGCTGTTTGTGGAGATGTTTAATCCTCTTTTGCTGAGATCTGGAGAGTTTTAATGTGTTCTTTTATCTTCAGTTGATTTCATCTAAGGCTGTGGGTGAAGTTAGGCCCCGCCCCAGCCCACCCACCATTGTCCACACCCCCCTCCCGATTTTTTTTTTTTACAGTTCAAACTCTGATAATAATATATATATTTATAAATAAAATATATATAATCATACGCAATACAAACACATGACTACTGCATATAATATATTATAAATAAATGAATTCCACACACAAACATATACACTAAAAATGTATAATTAATTATTAATACTAATATTAATATAAATACATAAAATAAAATAGACATATGCGAACATATACAATTAAATCACAAGCATACTAATAATTATAAAATAAAATAATATATACACATACAAACATGCAATACAAATGTATAATTTCTACTAATAATAATATTTTATATATATTATTTATATTATATATTATAAATAAAATAGATATATATTAAAAACGTATAATAATAATAATAAATAATAAATAATTATTATTATTATAAATAATAATAATAATAAATATTATTATTTAGTTTTGTAAAGATACGTTAATGCGTTCGTAAAATACAGCATTTTAGCACAAAATTCAAAATGGCCGACGGCCAAAATGGCCGAATTGGGAAAATTGGATATCATTCGACTCGGCATGATTCCCCGAATCCAACGAGACCAAATTTATGATTTTTGGACAAACCCATCAGAAGTTATAAGCAAAAATACCCATTTTTCATATCTCCGCACCAGTAGGTGGCGCTGCGCCGAAACACTGCATGGTACCTCAGGTCATGCTTGTGATGACATGTACCAAGTTTGGTCTGAATACGATAAAGCGTTGCGGAGATACAGCCTTACTTCTGTTTTCGCAAGCACTACGTACAATTCGTTCGTTAGTTTTTCGAAAACGGTTTGAGGAATCAACTTGAATTCCATAACTTTTTGTCAGCATGGTCTGAAGATGATCTGATTCAATTTTCATGAAAATCGGAGTAACGGCCTAGGAGGAGTTCGAAAAAGTAAGTTTTTCAGAAAATTCAAAATGGCGGAAAAATTCCATGACGGGATTCGTCTTGAGCCAAGGAATAAGAGGAAAAAAGAATTGTGTTTCTAGCCCTTATGGTTCAAAAGTTATTAACATAAACATAAGTGCAACTTTGGACAGCTGGTGGCGCTAGAGGGATTGAGTTAGAGACTCCAAATTTGCTATGGACAAAGGTCAGACTGTCCTCTGACTGTGTGCCAAATTTCACAACTTTCCCGCCAGCGGTTCTATGGGCTGCCATAGACTTCAAGAGCGGAAGAAGAAGAAGAATAATAAATATAGCTGCAAGCAGCAATTACGGGGCCAAGCACAAAAACGGCACAAGAAGCAAGCCAACACGACTGGGAGCATCAGGCTAACTGCAGCAGTGAACAATTAAAGACCTATTAAGATCATTTTATGTGAAAGAGCTGAAAAATGATCAAAAATGAGGATTTACTGCTTCATCACTTTCGACCAATAGGTGGCGCTGTGTCCAAATTGTTGTGGTATGGTCAGAGTGAGGTGACAATGACACTTGCAAAGTTCGGTGTCAATATGTCAAAGCACTGAAGATTTATACAAAAACGGTTTGACATATCGACTTGAAATCCATAACTTTTTGTCGGCATCGTCTGAAGATGACACGGTTCAATTTTGGTGAAAATCGGAGCAACGGTCTAGGAGGAGTTCGAAAAAGTAGGTTTTTAAAGAAAAACAATATGGGGGAAAGGAAGTTTAGCTGACTATGGCAAATTTGATATCTATGTTCTCAGCATGACCCAAATAATCTACTGAGACCAGTTTCATTTCAATTGGTGAATGCAGTCAAAAGTTATTAACATTTTTGTACATTTTGTTATAACTTTTGGCCACAAGGTGGTGCTGGTCTGAAACTTCTCAAGCACTTTCAGGGCATTGTCCTGATGACCCATACCGAGTTTCGTAACTTGATACACAAATGCATTCACAAAATACAGCATTTTAGCACAAATTTCAAAATGGCCGAAGAACAAAATGGCCCATATGAGAAAATTGGATATCATTCGACTCGGCATGATGCCTCGAATCTAAAGAGACCAAATTTATGAATTTTTGTCAAACCCATTAGAAGTTAAAAGCAAAAATAGCCATTTTTCATATCTCCACTCCAGTAGGTGGCACTGCGCCGAAACACTGCATGATGCCTCAGGTCATGCTTGTGATGACATGTACCAAGTTTGGTCTAAATATGATAAAGCAGTGCAGAGATACAGCTTCAGGAGTGGGTTTTGCATCATGACTCAAATTCGTTGCTCCAGTATATGAAAACGATTTGACGTATCGACTTGAAATCCATAACTTTTTGTCAGCATGGTCTGACGATGATACGGTTCAATTTTGGTGACAATCGGAGCAACGGTCTAGGAGGAGTTCGAAAAAGTAGGTTTTTAAAGAAAAACAATATGGCGGACAGGACGTTCAGCTGACTATGGAAAATTTGATATCTATGTTCTCAGCATGACCCAAGGAATCCACTGTGACCAGTGACATTACAATAGGTGAATACAGTCAAAGGTTATTAGCATTTTTGTAACATTTTGTTTTAACTTTTGACCACAAGATGGCGCTGTGCCGAAACTTCTCAGTCTCCTTCAGGGCATTGTGCTGATGACCCATACCAAGTTTTGTAAAGATACGTTAATGCGTTCGTAAAATACAGCATTTTAGCACAAAATTCAAAATGGCCGACGGCCAAAATGGCCGAATTGGGAAAATTGGATATCATTCGACTCGGCATGATTCCCCGAATCCAACGAGACCAAATTTATGATTTTTGGACAAACCCATCAGAAGTTATAAGCAAAAATACCCATTTTTCATATCTCCGCACCAGTAGGTGGCGCTGCGCTGAAACACTGCATGGTACCTCAGGTCATGCTTGTGATGACATGTACCAAGTTTGGTCTGAATACGATAAAGCGTTGCGGAGATACAGCCTTACTTCTGTTTTCGCAAGCACTACGTACAATTCGTTCGTTAGTTTTTCGAAAACGGTTTGAGGAATCAACTTGAATTCCATAACTTTTTGTCAGCATGGTCTGAAGATGATCTGATTCAATTTTCATGAAAATCGGAGTAACGGCCTAGGAGGAGTTCGAAAAAGTAAGTTTTTCAGAAAATTCAAAATGGCGGAAAAATTTTCATGACGGAAAATGACGTCATATGGTGCGTTCGATTCGTCTTGAGCCAAGGAATAAGAGGAAAAAAGAATTGTGTTTCTAGCCCTTATGGTTCAAAAGTTATTAACATAAACATAAGTGCAACTTTGGACAGCTGGTGGCGCTAGAGGGATTGAGTTAGAGACTCCAAATTTGCTATGGACAAAGGTCAGACTGTCCTCTGACTGTGTGCCAAATTTCACAACTTTCCCGCCAGCGGTTCTATGGGCTGCCATAGACTTCAAGAGCGGAAGAAGAAGAAGAAGAAATATAGCTGCAAGCAGCAATTACGGGGCCAAGCACAAAAACGGCACAAGAAGCCAGCCAACTATGGAGGACCAAACCTGCAGAAATTAAAAATGAATAAATGAATAAATAAATGAATGAATAAATAAATATATAGATGAATAAATAGATAAATAGGTAAATAAATGTGATAATAGGAAAATAAATTAATGAATGACAAAAAAATAAATAAAAATCATTTTTAATAAAATTCATTTTTTTAATTTTTCCCCCTTAATTTATTATTTTCTGCGTTTATACATTTTTAAAACTTTTTTAAATTTATTTTTATATTTATATATTATTTTTACATTTATTTTTACATTTATTTATGTATGTATGCATTCATTTATTTTTAGATTTATTTATTCCCACATGTATTTATTTTTAGATTTATTTATTTATTGATTCATTTATTTTTACTTTTCCGTATGTAACATGGAAATGAGGAAGGCGGTCCTTCTGTAG
Source organism: Chanodichthys erythropterus (assembly GCF_024489055.1). Classification (NCBI taxonomy): domain Eukaryota; kingdom Metazoa; phylum Chordata; class Actinopteri; order Cypriniformes; family Xenocyprididae; genus Chanodichthys; species Chanodichthys erythropterus. Next base: position 6,313,708 of record NC_090226.1, on the reverse strand, counting down.
CTTCAGTGCATCATTGGTTAAGAGCTTACGCACAGAATCGTCAGGCCAGCTAAACGATAGAGATCGTAGTTTGCAACGAAAATGCCAGCAGCCGTAGAGTTGTAAGTTATTTTCACCTACTGTTATTCGCGTTATGCCGAAATATGTAAACTATTTTCCAGAAATAAAAACACAAAGCTGAAGCTACTTATGTGATCACCCACAGCATCATCGTCATCGAGTCGACATCAGACGCTAGGGTGATGACGCCTAGAGTCAGACACTCAGTGGACGATTGGTTAGATTATTAATAGCTATAACTTTAGCAAAATGACAAATAACGTTAATGCAGTAAATGTTTTAAATTGGGAGTACGGAGAAAACTTTATACGACGATCAGATGGTCTCATATCGACATTGTTAACGTGGGTAGACGATATGAAGAAGTGGCCAGAGGAAACCATGGGAATGTCAGGAGTTGATGGAGCAGCATGTAGAGGGTGTAGGTGAAGAAGACTGGAATTATTTTAAATCAGCTTTGTAAAACAAGAGATAACTTTGTGATTTGTTTTAGAAAATGTATCATTTAATACGAGTTGTATAAAATCAGTTGTAAGAACTTTTACTGATCTTCATGTAATATTTCACCATTTAATTTTCATATGCAATAAACCAAGATGGAATTTATTTGCAAACTTGACATGACTTATTCCATTTAAATCAGTAGACTTCATTCCTTCCAGTTTTAAGGGGAATCTACAGATCTTACATTATATGGTTTTATAAGAAATTACTGACAGCTAACATCTGGCCACATTGTAAAGATTAAAACAAAACTTCACAAAAGATAACATTATCATATTGTAAAGGTTTATAGAAATAACTTTACAGATAAGTAACATAGTAAAGGTTTATAAAAAATAACTGCATACACTATTTACACTGATTAGTTAAATCAAAACTACAGCACAGATAGAAGTGGAACACACCTACAAATCAACACTTATTCCTCCTCTACATCAGAAATTATGTTGCTTAGGTTACACAGGACAAATTCTCTAAATGATAAATTTTAGGGGTGAGTTTAATTGGAACTGTTTTAAGAAAGGATTTTGAAGTTTTTCAGTCATATGACCACTTGGCGATGGTGATTTCTTCGGAGAGTCTCTCTTGGTGAATGCTGGAATGACGAGTTTCACCTTCCTTTCATAGTGGAAATCGGTAATGGTGAAGCCTCTGTCTGCATTTACTTCAGCGCCTGGACGAAGGTATTCCAGGAACTCTGAATTTGCAGTTATGAATTTATCACAACACCAGGATTTGAAACACCAAACCTTTAAGCAAGATCACCCTGCAATAAATTAAGACACAGCTTCATCAGTAATCAGGAGCTGATCCCAAGTGTGTAGCTGGAAGCTGTTGGTGTATGTTTTGGTAAGGTGCTCGGCGACTGAATGAAACACATCCGATGTCAACCCTGTGTGCTGACAAAGATGGTTGTTTCTCAGAGTTGTGTACAATGGCGCCGGCTCAACGCATTGTGTTCTCATCTCAGATGTAGGTGGCTTCAGGTTGAGATGCGATTTTGATGTGTAGTTGTGGTCAGAGACAGATGGATCCTCCTATTGTGTTTCTGCATCACAGTTCAGGGCATGTGGATGTGAGCATCTTAACTGTTGTCTACATCACTGACGCTCATCGATGCATCTGTGGAAATAGTATAACCAAACACATTTTTACATTAGTAATAATACATCATGAGAATAAATATACAATGCCACTCATACTTGAACAGAACAGTGTGAGAGAGAGATGCATTAAAAACGAGACAGTATATACACAATCTCTAACTCTAGTGTTGATACGTACATCAATATCAATATAGATTGCCTGCTATCATCTGCAATCTCTGTAATTTACAGGAATAATGTAAGCTACTGTAAGACTATTGTACCATAGTACTACAGTAAATGTACAATCGTAAATATTAAATATATTGGTGGCAATGGTAATAGTGCAAGATTCATTGTGTTTTGTGAATATTACTGATCTCAAATTCATAGAACGGACTTCACAAATCTATCGTTAGGTTAACAAGCACATGGCTAGCTAAGTTAGCTTACCTGAATCTGACAACCTGTTCAGCATCTGGCGTGACTTCTTTACGGGAACATCGTAGCCGAGACATTTCTCGGGTAAGGGTGTTCGTCAGTCAGCTTCCCGTCCATGAAATGTGGGCACTTCAAGCCATTGCCTCAGGTGCTCCTCCTCGTCTTAAGGCGGTGGGTGTTGAATTGTAAAGTGCAGCGCAACACTCCGACCGCTTAATATAATCTACCGTTACAGTTATAGGATTACGGCTAGAGACTAGCATTAGGTCCCTCTCAACCAGAAGTAAAATAACTAAACGAACGCAATGGTGTCACCCTTGTTGTCGTGAAAATAACGCGCAAGAGCTACAACCTGTCACTACACAGCCAGCCAGAGTAATCGAGCAAGCGCTTCAATCAATGATGAACCAATGGTAAGCAAGACCAACCCACCTAATTATCATACATGACAAAGAAATGTAAAAATAAATACGAAAATAAATTTAAAAAGTTGAAATAAATAAATGTTACAATAAATAAATCTGGAAATAAATACATATTGGAATAAATAAATATAAAAATAAATGAATGTATAAAATAAGTAAATATAAAATAAATGGAAAAAATAAATAAAATAATAAATAAATAATATTAGAAATAATTAAAACATAAAAGCAGAAAATAATAAATTAAGGGGGGGAAATGAATTTTATTAAAAATAAATAATATTTATTTTATCATGTTGTTTATTAATTAATTTATTTTCCTATTATCACATTATTTATCTATTTATTAATTTATATATTCATTCATTTATTCATTTATTTATTCATTTTTAATTTCTGCAGGTTTGGTCCTCCATAGCCAACATGGCCGTGAGCATCAGACCAACAGCAGCAGTGAGCAATTAGAAAAAAAAGTTATTAGCATTTTTGTCAAGTTTGTTATAACTTTTGAGCACGAGGTGGCGCTGGTCCGAAACTTCTCAGGCTGCTTCAGGGCATTGTCCTGATGACCCATACCAAATTAATGAATTTTGGTCAAACCCATCAGAAGTTATAAGCAAAAATAGCCATTTTTCATATCTCCACTCCAGTAGGTGGCGCTGCGCCGAAACACTGTATGATGCCTCAGGTCATGCTTGTGATGACACGTACCAAGTTTGGTCTGAATATGTCAAAGCATTGTAGAGATACAGCTTCAAGAGTAATTTTTGCATCATCTCTCAAATTCTTTGCTCCGGTATACGAAAACGGTTTGACTTATCAACTTGAAATCCATAACTTTTTGTCGGCATGGTCTGAAGATGATACGGTTCAATTTTGGTGAAAATCGGAGCAAAGGTCTAGGAGGAGTTTGAAAAAGTAGGTTTTTAAAGAAAAACAATATGGCGGACAGGAAGTTCAGCTGAATATGGCAAATTTGATATCTATGTTCTCAGCATGACCCAAGGAATCTATTGAGACCAGTTTCATTACAATCGGTAGATATTTTCAAAAGTTATTAGCATTTTTGTCAATTTTGTTATAACTTTTGACCACAAGGTGGTGCTGGTCCGAAACTTCTCAGGCTCCTTCAGGGCATTGTCCTGATGAACCATACCAAATTTATGAATTTTGGTCAAACCCATCAGAAGTTATAAGCAAAAACAGCCATTTTTCATATCTCCACTCCAGTAGGTGGCGCAGTGCTGAAACATTGTATGATGCCTCAGGTCATGCTTGTGATGACACATACCAAGTTTGGTCTGAATATGATAAAGCATTGCAGAGATACAGCTTCAAGAGTCATTTTTGCATCATGCCTCAAATTCGTTGCTCTGGTATACGAAAACGGTTTGACTTATCGACTTGAAATCCATAACTTTTTGTCAGCATGATCTGAAGATGATACGGTTCGATTTTGGTGAAAATCGGAGCAACGGTCTAGGAGGAGTTCGAAAAAGTAGGTTTTTAAAGAAAAACAATATGGCGGACAGGAAGTTCAGCTGACTATGGAAAGTTTGATATCTATGTTCTCAGCATGACCCAAGGAATCTACTGAAAACAGTTTCATTACAATCGGTTAATATAGTCAAAAGTTATTAGCATTTTTGTAAATTTTGTTATAACTTTTGACCACAAGGTGGCGCTGGTCCTAAACTTGGTATGCTCCTTCAGGGCATTGTGCTGATGACCCATACCGAGTTTCATAACGATACGCTAATGCGTTCGTAAAATACAGCATTTTAGCACCAAATTTAAAATGGCCGACGGCCAAAATGTCCAATATGGGAAAATTGGATATCATTCGACTCGGCATGATTCCCCGAATCCAACGAGACCAAATTCATGATTTTTGGCCAAACCCATCAGAAGTTATAAGTAAAAATAGCCATTTTTCATATCTCCGCACCACTAGGTGGCGCTGCGCCGAAACGCTGCATGTTGCCTCAGGTCATGCTTGTGATGACAGTTACCAAGTTTGGTCTGAATACGATAAAGCGTTGCGGAGATACAGCCTTATGTCTATTTTCGCAAGCACTACGTACAATTCGTTTGCGTGTTTTTCGAAAACGGTTTGAGAAATCAACTTGAATTCCATAACATTTTGTCGGCATGGTCTGAAGATGATCTGGTTCGATTTTCGTGAAAATTGGAGTAACGGCCTAGGAGGAGTTCGAAAAAGTACGTTTTTCAGAAAATTCAAAATGGCGGAAAAATTTTCATGACGGAAAATGACGTCATATGGTGCAATCGATTCGTCTTGACCCAAGGAATCAGAGGAAAAAAGAATTTTGTTTCTAGCCCTTATGGTTCAAAAGTTATTAACATAAACATAAGTGCAACTTTGGACAGCTGATGGCGCTAGAGGGATTGAGTTAGAGACTCCAAATTTGCTATGGACAAAGGTCAGACTGTCCTCTAACTGTGTGCCAAATTTCACAACTTTCCCGCAAGCGGTTCTATGGGCTGCCATAGACTTCAAGAGCGGAAGAAGAAGCGGAAGAATAATAATAAGCGTACGGAACGCCAACAATAACAATAGGTGCCTAAGCACCTTCGGTGCTTGGCCCCTAATAATACATAAAATAATATACAAACATATATAAACATGCAATAAAAATGCACAACTACTACTATATAAATATATATATGCAATAAAAACACAAGTATACTACTAATATAATAATATACAAACACATAAAATAATATACACAAATATATACAACATGCAATAAAAATGTAAGTACTACTACAGTTAATAATATATAAATAAATGATATATAGAAACATACATTAAAACACATAATAATAATAATAATAATAAATTTCATTTATTTAATCAATGGTAGGCCTATATATTAACAAATTTATTATCAATATTATTTTTATTATTAATTATAAACTATGTAACTAATATTATATTTAATTTAATAATGTGTGTATATTATTGTACAGTGTGAGTGACTGTTGCCACCGGTGACTTCCCAGTCCTGGTCAGCTGTGTCCCTCTCTCTCCCTGCCTCTCCCTGTTTCTCTCTCTCTCTCTACTGTGCTGTGTTGTTGAATTCACCTGCAGCTCTCTGGCTCCTCAGTGAGGGGAACAGACACGCTGTAATTACTCTGTCCAGATGATGCAGTAGTGTCTCCTAATGGACTGACCTGCACATCATGTACATCTGGCTCTGTGATGGCTTTCGCTTGTCTTAAGTGCAAAGACCGCGGAGCCAAACACAGCTCCATGAAGCTCTCCACACCACAGACAGAGTAAGTGCTGGATAAACTCCACCGCCTCCACATGACCGACGGACAGATCCAGGATTTCGGAACATTTAATGATGATTGACCAGACTTAGTTGATGGACTTCAGGTAAGATCATTTGTTGTACTGTTAAACATTCAGCTTATTACTTTAAAATTTCAAGTCCAAATTGTTTAAATAATTCATGTATAATCTTACAAATTTTACATAACTGATAATATATGCTGCACAACTACATACTTTTTTTAATTATCATTAATTACACACACACACAAAAAGTTTTTTTTTGTTTGTTTTTGGTTTTTTAAAACCACAAATAATGTAGAACCCTAAAGCTAACTGTTTAGTTAACCTTTCTGATTTTTGTTTCTCTATAATGCAACAACACATTTTGCAGAAGTTCGTGTTCATGTTCATGTTGATGTGGGGTTGTGTGTTTATGTTAAACAGCACATAATAAAAACAGGGCACCTCTTTCATAACACAAAACCTGAACATTGCACATCTGTTTATTAGATGACCAGACAATCTGGGCTGAGCAGAGAGATTACTGCCTAAAAAAACATGTTAGGATTAAAAGTGGAAGTCACTGATTTGTCTGAACCAGAGGGTGGGGGGCTGTAGAGGTGTTATTTGTTGTAATTTTCATCCACTTTTCACCCAGAAACCTCTTCTGAAGTTATTTTTTGCTGTGAAAATGGAGGTAGTGTGAGGTCAAGGCATTACCAATCCATCAAGATAAACAAACTGATTAACCTAAAACACGCGGGAACGTTCTGTGCAGCCGTAATGGTGATGTAATACAGCCGCTTTGCTTTTTCATGCCAAATTACTCTGCATTAATTTTCTAGCCCCTATGGACATGTGCTGATGAGACTATGAAAGATTAGAGATGCTTTATGATTGTTGGCATGATGAAATGACTGGTGGAGATCATAATAAAGCTTGGCTGGTCAACATAGAATGATTGACAGTGTAAAAAAAATACAGAACATTTTAATGCTCTTACAAAAGTTTTTTTTTTTAAAGAATTCTGTTATGTTCACCAAAGTTGCATTTATTTGATTAAAAAAAACAAAAAAAAACAAAAAAAAAAAATATTATATATATATATATATATATATATATATATATATATATATATATATATATATATATATATAATAAATATTATTGCAATTTCAAATAACTATTTTCTATGTTAACATATTTTAAAATGCAATTTATTCCTGTGATGCAAAGTTCATCATCATTACTCCAGTCTTCAGTGTCACATGATCCTTCAGAAATCATTCTAATATGCTGATTTGCTGCTCACGAAACATTTCTTATTATTATCAATTTTAAAAACAGTTTGTGAAATCTTGGATTAATAGAAAGTTTGAAATACAATAGTAAGTTTGATCAATTTAATGCATCCTTGCTGAATAAAAGTATTAATTTTTAAAAAATTCCTGTTTCGACTTTTTAGGGACCTACAACAAATGGCTTACTTAAATTTGTTTCTACTTTACACACAGTTTTTGACATAGATAACTAGTGATCAGGAGGCATTACAGTGACACTACAGTAAGTGACATCAGTGAGATGATGTCTGTGGCTGTGTGAGAGTGATTATGTGCACAGTGACGTCTGTGGCGTGAGCGCATTGTAGTGATGTGCAGGTGACAGTGAGCTCACGCTAACGCTAATGCCAGAGAAACCCCAGCAGCTGCAGCCAAACAAGTGAGCTCATTATGCTCCGCTTCAAAAGGTTAGAGCACCACGAGCACCATGAATTATTCCAACTGATCAAGCCTCCCTCGCTTTCTCAATGTTTAGCCACGAGTCCAAAAAAAGAATCATGATAATGCACTGGACATGTTATGCTAATAACCTGATGATTTAGAAATGTTGCTAAAGTACTATGGTATCACCAACAGTTTTTGGATGGATGGATGGATGGATGGATGAGTGAATGGATGGACATTACCATAATGGTATTCTTTGACATAGTTGAAGTATGGTACAGTATATAAATACAGTACTCTACATCTGACGCATCACTGTACCATGGTACTGCCATAGTAATTTTAGGCCCTAAACATAAGAAAAAACATATGTAGAGGTGTTGAATGTCCCATTTTTTTAAAGACCAAGCATGAAAAAATACAAAATGCATCATGGCATTGCTGGTTTTTAGTCAAGCACTTTTTAAAGCATATTTATATATAAAAAAAAAAAAAAAAAAAAAAAAGAAAGAAAGCCAGAGGAATCATTCAGGCCAAAGGCATTTATTATTATACTTACTTATGTAACTAATTTTCCATTTATTTTTTCTATTTTATTGCATATGTGTGCATGTACACGTATGCACAATTGTACATATATTATGCATTTTGTAAAGCACTTTGTAGTTTTATTATTTTTAGTTTTTCCATTATTTTATATTCTATTAATTTTGTAACATTTTTAAATTTGTAGTATTTAAAAGTTTTATTTTATTATTTAATGTAATTTATTTGTTATTTTATTTTTTTTATTTTTTATTTATTTATTATAATTTTTTATATAATTTTTTATTTAACCTAAAATCAAAAGTGAATATCAAGTTAAAAAGTTTTTAAAAACAGCAATAAAAGATCCCAGATTTATTTTATAATTATAAAGTTTAATCTTGATATTAATTCATTTATTTAAAAAAATAAATAAATAAAAAACATGTGATTTCCAAAGGGGAACTGCAAATATTTTTTTTTTTTTTAAGTAAAAAAGCCAAACATCTAAAATAATTTAATACACCTTTAAATTTGTAAACTTGTTGCTGTTAATGTATTCAACTAGTTGTAATGATTTCTGTGTTTCATATTATTCTTTCAACAGTGCTGACCTTTGACCTCCAGCCAATGAGTCCCCATTTCTGACTGGTGAAAGATGGAGAAGCCTGCGTTTCTGCTTTGTGTTTGGTGCGCTACACTGTAAACAATGGAGGCGTCTGGATTACCTCCGACAGCAGAGCTTAACGAAACTGAACTTAATGAGACATTGACTCATGGCCACCCTATGCATCTGGCTCCCAGCATGCAATTAGGGAGTATGTCCAACCCACAATCACGTTTACGAGACATGTCGGGGCTCGTCGTCATGGTGACTCTTAATGCAGTAGCACTCTTGGCCAATAGCGGAGTACTTGCCGTAGTAGTGAAAGTGCCCCATCTCCGCAAGTTCAGTTTGGTGTGTCACCTCTGCATCGTGGATTTGCTTTGCGCCGCCCTCCTCATGCCTCTCGGCATCGTCTGCGGCTCGCCCTTCTTCGCCGGTGTCGTCTTTTCCGTACTCGAATGCAGATTGTACATATTCCTCAATGCCTTTCTCATATCTGCCTCTATCTTTACAGTTACTGTGATTAGTATCGAACGCTACTTCTACATCGTGCATCCCATGAGGTATGAGGCTAAAATGACGCCTTGGTTATCCGCAGCCGTGATGGGACTTGTCTGGGTGGCGTCTACTTTGCTAGGACTTGCTACCGTCTTCGGATGGCCCAGTTATGGAAGTAGAAGCTCCATTGCTGCAACACACTGCTCTCTCCATTGGAGCCACAGCGGACATCGACGAGTATTTGCCATTTTATTCTGCACGGTTTGCTTTTGCGTGCCAGCTGCCATTATTATTGCCGTCTATGGGAATGTCTATAAAGTCGCCCACACGGCTGCTCGGGAAAGAGGGCCGATCCCGAGCTGGACGATGGAGACGGTTCATCCGAAGCGTCGGTCTGATTCCGTCAACAGCCAGACCACAATCATCACCACTAGCACGAGCATCCGCAGAAATCCAGTCCCTCGCAGGAAGAAGAGAACACTGGTTGGCGGGAAAGCAGCACTTACTTTAGCCATCATCGTGGGTCAGTTCCTGCTCTGCTGGCTGCCTTACTTTGCCTTCCACCTGCATCTGTCGCTGGGATTCTCCCATAGTACCTCTGAAGAAGCCGAGGGACCGGTCACCTGGCTGGCATATTCCACGTTCGCGGTAAACCCATTTTTTTATGGCCTACTGAACCGTCAGATCAGGGAGGAGCTGTGTAAGATGCTCTTGTGTTGCCGATCAGCCGGCAGGCCGGTGCGGCCCTCGGTTTCGGCCCACGAACGTTCAGGGCAAGAAGACTTTTTTCATTTTCTGCACAGGAACGGTGACAGGGACGGGGTTAGATGCAGCTACCACATGGCTACACAGAGGAGCACGCTGGACCAGACTAGTTTTAGGATACCTGGGCAAATACCAGAAGAGATTACCTAAAATATTCATGAGATTTTCATGACATTGAGGAGTGACTCAAAAACATTCAAATTCTCAAATTTTGAGTCATTATCATTCATTTTTGTAATGCATTTTTATTACTTTACAAATGTTTTAGCACTTTTCAGCTTTGCTTTAAAGATTCTCCCTGTCTGTTTTCTAAAGTGAAAGTAATGTGTAGCCATGTGTGGTGTCCCATACTCGGAATTTGTGCTCTGCATTTCACCCATCCAAGTGCACACACACAGCAGTGAGAAGTGAACTCTCACACAAGAGAAGTGGGCAGCTATTTTTGCACCTGGGGAGTGATTGGGGGTTAGGTGCACCTCAGTTGTGGGTAATAAGAGTGGAAGAGAGCGCTGTTCATTCACTCCCTGACCTACATTTTCCTGCCAGTACTGAGACTCAAACCCACAACCTTCGTGTCACAAGTCAGACTCTCTAACCATTAGGCCAAAACTGAACACAATGCACGTTATTGATCTTATTGTGAATGATTCATCCATGCCAGGGCTCAACAGTGCGTGTGTTTGACTCGCAGTTACGCTTAGAATAGCAAAATGTGTTTAGGAGTATTTTTGCAAATAAAAAAAAAAGTCTTCATAGGTTCTTAAAATTAAAAAAAATCAATTTTGTGAAATTTAAGGTCATTACAAGTCTTAAATATCTTAAATACTATACAAAACATCTTTAAAGGTGCTACAGAGGATGTTTTGTTTTATATATTTTTGCAATATTACTTGAAACTGTCTTTACTAACTGATAAAAGACTATTTATTAGGTGCACTGAAAGGAATAATATTAATTACATCATCTGTGCACGAGGCAGGGCCTTAAAAACATCAGCCAATCGTTTAGGCGATCATCGCATAAACGATTGGCCCTCTGGCTTGTCAATCACTGCCATGACGTTCCTTGTGAGAGACGAGCACGGCTGCGCGCTCCAGTAACTTTCCACACTCCACAGGCGCCGCATGCAATGTTTTTGTCAGGAGACAGGAGTAACAACTGCAGATTATGAGTTACCTGCGGTGAGTCTGACATAATGAATCCACTAACACGACACAGTGAATGACGGTGGTAAACACTCGTGTTCCAATACTCGTGCACGAGTTTTGGGAGGCGTTCCCGGGTTGTTCTTACGCATGCGCTCATTTCAAAAACTCACTAACAGTCTTTGGTTTCTCAGTCGACGAAAAGATCCTCTGTAGCACCTTTAATGATCATTTTAAGAGATCCTAAATTCTGGGATGGAAAGACAGGAATCATGACACTGCCTAATGTGGTTATTAAACTTCAAAAGGCTGCGATTTAAATAATAATATTAAATAAATATAAGCGCCACACACGTTTCCAAAATGCGGCGCTCCAGTTCAAAGCAGTTCACAATTAATGAATACTGCACATTTATTCCCAATGATTGCTTATGATTTACTGTTAATGAATTATGATAATGTTTACTTTATGGTGTTTATATTGTAAAATGTACAAAAGTAAAGCATAGAGAATTCAAAATAAGAGTCCTGAGAAAAAAAAAAACGAAAAGAAAAAAAATATATATACAGTTTAAAGTAGGCCTATAAATATTTACATACTTATTAAAACGTCTGAAGCAGAAAACCTAGTGCACTTTTTTTGTATTGTAATAAATTAAATTATTTTGTCTGTAAATGTCTCCTTTTGTCCCTTTATTAAGAAAAAACACATTATTTGATCAATTTTCATTGCGCCCCTAATGTTTTCTAATGCACTCCTAAATTTTTCACATGTGCTCCTTGGGGAAAAAGCATCAAATCCTGTTTTACTTTTTAAAAATTAGTTATGCCCTTATAATTTTGAATCAAAACTCAATCTTCTGGTGAAAGAACAGACTTCTCTCTGGTGACGCACGCTACACTTCTCCAATCATTTTGAGCAACCCGACCCTTCCTTACAAATCGACAGAATACTTGCATTCAAATCTGCAAGTTGTATTTTGTTGTAAGACAAATAAATGGTTCACAATAAGATCAGCAACATGCGTTCAGAAAGCAAACAGTAAATTTTGTTATCTTTTTGACTTGACAACATGGCGACAACCAGTGATCAGTAAAGGCCTTTAATCCAATCACAACTCTTTCTAGTGGTGACTCCGCCCACATGTTTACAAACACAGAGCTGATAAGGGTTTGATTATGAACAGAAATTACTTATTTGTAGTCTAAACTTTTAATGCCATCAAGCATAACCAACCAGGGTAGATGCCATATTTAATTCACATGCAACATCTGTTGTAAAAATTGTCTCTCACAGACTTGTTTTCATTTGGAAAAATACTGATATAATATATATGGCATCAAAAATATGGCATCAGTCCTGACTGAGGTTTATTAACATATTCAAAATTATTTAAATTAACTAACTTTTTTGAGAGAATAACTTTCTACTGTATTTCTACTGCAGTATTTAATTTATTTAAAAACTGAGTAACAAAAATAACTGATTCAAATGATTCAAAACATCTTTTATATTTATTTATTATTTATAATGCAAAGGAGGACCTTGTCTGTCTGCTGTATTTCTTTTCAAACTGTAGATATCACACATGGGATGAAGTGACAAAGCCAGATTGTTTCGTTGTTCAATAAAGACACTAGTCACAGAAAGCTTGACATATACTGATTCAGTTCAGTGCAGCATATGTTGAGTTGTGTTGCATTTACAGCTCATTGTGCTGATTAATGTGGACCGTCTTTACCCTTATTTTGAATGGTGTGCTATATGGAGCCACCCATTACATAATACAATGTATTTATTTGCACTTTCTTTATTTATACAAAACAATGTGACCATTACTGTCTTTTTCTGTCATGGAGATAGATCATGTTTTTATGGGAGGATGGTACTGTACATAAAACTGCTTTCTTCCATTGTTTATTCAGATGTACATCTTCATGCAGGCTAATTAGTGTACTCTACAGAGTATAAGCCACATCACTATCAGTAACTAATAGTATTTACACATTATCAAAAGTCTGAGATTTTTTCCAGCAAAGATGCATTAAATTGATCAAAACATCGCATTTTACACAAACATATTAAGCAGCTAAACTGTTTTCAACATTGATAACGATATGAAATGTTTCTTGAGTAGCAAATCAGCATGTTAGAATGATTTCTGAAGGATCATGTGACACTGAAGACTGGAGTAATGATGCTGAAAATTCAGCTGTGACATCACAGGAATAAATTAAATTTGAAAATATATTAAAATGGAAACAGGTATTTTAAATTGTAGTAATATTTCAGCAATATTACAGCCTTGGTGAGCAGAAGAGACTTCTTTCAAAATCATAAAAAAATCTATTAAAAAAACATTAGAGTATTTCTGCTCAGTCTCTTATATTCTTGTTGTCCTACTGAACTTCTGCCTCTGCATGTTTATGAAAATCCTTTGATTTAGGCCAAATACAGGGTTATACATAGCAAATCTATTTCAGACTATTGGTGCAGCTACATATTTAAACAGGCAGAAAGATGATTTTAGCTGAATTTTATGCAGTTTAGATCAGTTCAGCTCTCAGTCTATATCATCTGAAAGAATGTTTCATGTAATTATATCTCCATCATTTTTAGAGACATGTTTTGAATTCTTATGGGGAGATTTGAATGCAGATTAGGCTTAACGGATTAAACAAACTAAACCAGGGCGGCTGCCAAAAGAATGATTTTAAAAAGCGATAGTCTGACCATACAATCCAAACTGAGCAAAGGTGAACTAGAAAAAATGCCACACACTGTGAGATTAAACAATGATGGTGATTAATATGAGAGCTTTCCAGAATTAAACACCATGAGGACCATGATAGTAGAGTACAACCAGAACACCCTGGAACCACTCACAACTAGGGTGACCAAATGCGGGACAGTCCCGAAATTGGGAGATGTCCCGCATCCTGCAAGACTTAAGTAGTGTTCTGCATTTCATTTATGTCTGTCATTTTTTTTCACGTGCGTGCACATGTGTGTGTGGTTCAGGTAAACCTTATGTTATGGGGACAAAATGTCCACAAAAAATGGCATTATACAAAATCCTTGACCTTGTAGGGGCATTTTTTGGTCCGCATGAGGAAAACAGCTTATAAATCACACTAAGTGATGTTTTTTGAAAATGTAAAAATGCAGAGTTTTCTGTGAAGGGTATAGGTTTAGGGTAGGTGATGGAATATACAGTTTGTACAGTATAAAAATCCTTATGTCTATGGAATGTCCTCATAAAACATGAAAACCCAACGTGTGTGTGTGTGTGTGTGTGTGTGTGTGTGTGTGTGTGTGTGCAAACAATAAATGACAAAAAGCAGTTTTGCTACTGGATATTACTAGTTCTATGCAGTGTTATTTTGTGATGCTGTAACGTTTTTTTTAATTAATATATTGAATTCGTTTTCATTTAAAATTTAATATTTAGGTAATATTTTAGTCATTTTTAATGTCTATATAGTTTTTATTTAAGTTATTTTAGTACATCAAGACAAGTTAAACTAAATGAAAATGACAAATATTGCTTTGGTAACTGAAATAAAATAACTTTTTTATATTTTATTTCAATGTTTTTTATTTTTTATTTCAAGTGACAAAAATGGGTTTAGTTTTAGTTAACTATAATAATCATGTCTCTTTCCTAAATACTACTTTCTAAATTCTAAATTTTGTATATATTTTGTTAAAGGTGCCCTAGAACTTTTTTTAAAAGATGTAATATAAGTCTAAGGTGTCCCCTGAATGTGTCTCTGAAGTTTCAGCTCAAAATACCCCATAGATTTTTTTTTTTATTCATTTTTTTTAACAGCCTATTTTGGGGCATCATTAGAAATGAGCCGATTCAGGGTGTGTGGCCCTTTAAATCTGGTGCTCCACGCCCCAAGAGCTCGCGCTTGCCTTAAACAACATAAAAAAGTTCAAACAGCTAATATAACCCTCAAAATGGATCTTTACAAAGTGTTCATCATGCAGCATGTCTAATCGCGTAAGTACAGTGTTTATTTTGATGTTTACATTGATTCTGTAAGAGTGATAGTATGCTCCGTGGCTAACGGCTAATGCTACACTGTTGGAGAGATTTATAAAGAATGAAGTTGTGTTTATGAATTATACAGACTGCAAGTTTTTAATAATGAAAATAACGACGGCTCTTGTCTCCGTGAATACAGTAAGAAACGATGGTAACTTTAACCACATTTAACAGTACATTAGCAACATGCTAACGAAACATTTAGAAAGACAATTTACAAATATCACTAAAAATATCATGTTATCTAAAGATTTAAATATTAAATTTGTGGACCAAATTTAAAATCGCAATATTACACGCTGATCCAACCAAATCCTGATCAGTGCTCAAAATCAATGCTTCCACTCTATTAAATGTCATTGGGTTCTTGATCCGCAGGTTCTTTTAAGAGCTCTTCTAAGCTTACAACCAGCGGTCTGCATTTGTCCAGTCACTAATGGGGTATTTATAGCAGAAGTATCAGTGGGGGCTGGCATCTTCCCATTGGGGCCTGTTTGGGAATGCCTGCTAGGGCACGGTCACTTTCCTAATATATCCCATATCCCTGTTTCAGCTTCAAGACAGCGCTCCGGCTCTCCATTCACAGTGTATATGTGTGAGAGTGTGTGAAACTGTTTATGCGTGTTTTGATGCTGTTGATGACCCGCTTTATGAACTTACAACCTTCATATTGATGTCTGGCACCATGATGCAGAGTATGGACGCAAAGGAAACTGAGATCGACCTGAGGGATGCAGGGGATGGAGAGGATGACGAGGGACAACAAACGTGGAAGACGCAGCTGGAAACTGTCCTGGAGGAAGAGGAAGAAGAAGATGTGATCTCTACACAGAGTGACACCAGGCCTCTGATCAATGAACGGGACCCAAGACAGATAAATGAGTGTCTTAAGGTAATCGCTTTGTGTCCGTCTACAGTATGTCTGTAGAATGTCACTTTTGATGGTGACAGTGACTGTTGTGGAGCTTTTGACCTGATAGGAATTTTATGATAGTTAAAGGTGCCCTAGAATCAGTTTTTCCAAGATGTAATATAAGTCTAAGGTGTCCCCTGAATGTGTCTGTGAAGTTTCAGCTCAAAATTCCCCCTAGAATTTTTTTAATAAATTTTTTAACTGCCTATTTTGGGGCATCATTAACTATGCACCGATTCAGGTTGCGGCCCCTTTAAATCGGGCGCTCACTGCCCCACGAGCTCTCGACTATAATACAGGGCATTTACAAAGTTCACACAGCTAATATAACCCTCAAATGGATCTTTACAAGACATTTGTCATGCATGCATGCATGCGTCGGATCATGTGAGTATAGTATTTATTTGGATGTTTACATTTGATTCTGAATGAGTTTGAGGCTGTGCTCCATGGCTAAAGCTAACATTACACACTGTTGGAGAGATGAAGTTGTGTTTGTGCATTATACAGACTGCACGTGTTTAAAAATGAAAATAGCGACGGCTCTCTTGTCTCCGTGAATACAGTAATAAACAATGGTAACTTTAACCACATTTAACAGTACATTAGCAACATGCTAACGAAACATTTAGAAAGACAATTTACAAATATCACTAAAAATATCATGATATCATGGATCATGTCAGTTATTATTGCTCCATCTGCCATTTTTCGCTATTGTTCTTGCTTGCTTACCTAGTCTGATGATTCAGCTGTGCACAGATAAAGACGTTAATACTGCCTTCCCTTGTGTAATGCCTTGAACATGAGCTGGCATATGCAAATATTGGGGGCGTACATATTAATGATCCCGACTGTTATGTTGAGATTCGCCTGTTTTTCGGAGGTCTTTTAAACAAATGAGATTTACATAAGAAGAAGGAAGCAATGGAGTTTGAGACTCACTGTATGTCATTTTCATGTACTGAACTCTTGTTATTCATCTATGCCAAGATAAATTCAATTTTTGATTCTAGGCCACCTTTAAATCATCTTATTTAGGGGTAAAAATAATAATAATAACAAAATATTTTTTCTTAACCCTACAGATAAACAAGACTTATGAAAATAAATCTTGATTCAATAATATTTAGATATTTCTAATGGGAAACGAGATAAGACACTAAGTAAGAAAATCATTTTTTGCACTGCAAGATTTTGATTGATCATATTCCTAAAACCTTTGCATTTAATGACATTTTGGTAGTTAGATTTGGTTAAATTAGATTGAACTCTAACTCTAATCCAAAGTACAGAACATTGTAGACAACCACAGCTGGTAGCAGGAGATGGATTGTGTGAATATCTTCAATGATGTGGACAATAATAGCAACAGCTTCTTGAATGAGCTGACCAGACTAATAACACAACTACGAAAGACATGCAGTAGCTTTTGGGCTACTGTGGCATTGTTTATGTTACAAACCATTGCTAATACTAAATTTGCTGATTCAATTTTAAACACTCGATTTAAGAGGTTAGAATACATACCAAAATCGGATGTAGTACAACAAACAGAAATAGGAGGAGACGGACCATTCGTAGAGAAATAAATATACACTCTCAATATTGCGGCTGTAGCTGTAGTAATGAAGACCCCGACTTTCATTTTAAACAGCCAATCAATCAGCTTAGCTCATTTGTTTTAATGGTGCGTTCAAGTCTTCCTGGGAAGTTCGTATTTACGAGGTGGGAAATCGTGTGTACGACGGTAGGTGCGTTCAAGTCACTTTCGTCGGAGTATGATGGCGGTGTGCCTTCTCCAAATTAATTACACAAAATAACAACACTTCTGCTTCTAGAAAATGTAGAGCAAATAATGTACATTAGTTGTATGTTGCTTTTTTATGTTTTTTAATTAATGTATGAAGCTGTTGTAAACTTTATTGTTGCATATTACATTTTTATATTGTGATGCTATTGTATTTTTTGCTGGGAATCAGCTTACTTTGTTGTAAATAGAAAAGCCTGACAATTCACTGCTAAATACCTGTAATATTGTGGTATTTCGCCATGTTTCTGACTGACACGCCCCCAACTCGTACAGATCGGAGCTTAAAGAAAATTACGAGCTTCCCACTGGTATTTACGACATTGTGGTGGCATTCATGTCAGTTCTGCTCGTAAATACGATCTTTCCGACATGACTTGAACGCACCATAAGACATGATGCACGTCAGCCTAATATAAGCTTAAAAAAAAAAGAGCTAAATGT
Organism: Chanodichthys erythropterus; assembly: GCF_024489055.1. Classification (NCBI taxonomy): domain Eukaryota; kingdom Metazoa; phylum Chordata; class Actinopteri; order Cypriniformes; family Xenocyprididae; genus Chanodichthys; species Chanodichthys erythropterus. The sequence continues at coordinate 6,295,403 of NC_090226.1, read as the reverse complement.
ATTATTTATTACCATTGTTGTCAGGGGTAGGCTATTGGTAGTGTAATGTATGTTAGTGAAAATTATAGCCAATTATCTTAGAAGCTAAATTCAGATATATTTAAATGTAGAATCATGTCTAAAATGCTAAATCAAATCTAAATCATGATTTTTTGACTACTGTTGTTAGGTTCATTGGTGATTTAATATGTTAGTGAAAGATTAGCCTAGCCAGTGTTAGCTTAGCCAGCTTCGTCTTTCCCTGTTCATAATTATGCACACATTTAAATGTAGAATCATGTCTAAAATGTAAAATCAAATCTAAATCATGATTTATGACTATTGTTGATGACAGGTTTATTGGTGGTTTAATGTGAATAAGTGAAAAAAGAGGCTAAGATGCTTTGTGTAAAATGTACTGCAGTGTATACTGACTAAAATGAATGAATTTTGTAAGACTATTACAATTATTGCACCTGTGTCAAGTGATCCAACTATCATTTAAGCAACATACTCATTTTAAAGCAGATGAGGGCAAACAAACGATGCTACTTTCCTGAATTTTTTCTTTCAACAGGTTAGTTTTGAGGATGTGATAGCAGAGCCGGCGTCGGTGCGCAGTGGGGATCGGGTGTGGATCTGGAGTCACGCTCTTTTCGAGGTGTCCAGGGCCTGGTTTTACCGTATCATCACGGCTGTGCTGGCTGTTCCAGTGTCCCTCATTGCTGGGATCCTCTTTGCCGTCCTCAGCTTCATTCACATCTGGTATGAGCAGATTACATTTATGCTTTTAACCAAAGCGACTAACGTTACTGCATTCAAACCCATGTACTTGCCGTTGCTAGGAGGAATGCACATTATGGAACACTTTTGGTCTTTCATGCCAAAATCTCCAGCATAATTTCCTGTGTATAGTTATGTAACATACTAACAGTGTTGGGGGTAACGCATTACAAGTAACTTAAGTTACGTAATCAGATTACTTTTTTTTCAATTTACAACAAAATATCTAAGTTACTTTTTCAAATAAGTAATGCAAGTTACTTTTTCACATTTATTGACTGACATGTCCCCATGTTGAGAGAAATAAAGTGCAGAGGGTGTTGTGTTCGCTGTGTAAGCATGATGGTTATTGTAGTTCTAGACTAAATGTGAACATTTACTCATCTCACTTGCAGGAAAACATTCAGTATTCCTCAAAATGAATAAAAACAGTGAAATGCAATCTCAGAATATTTGCAAACCTGTAATAATTAACTATATTAAATTAAACAAATATACTTTATGTATTTAATCTCAATTATTAACACCAATGTCCTTGCTGCTGACCTTCAATATGCCTAATTCAACCATACTAATAAGCAAAAAATACTTTAGATTAGATTTAGAAATAAGAACTAGAGCTTCCTTCTCCTGTATCCTATTCTTCCTAAATCCAGAATGGCAGCACAGCTTAAAGGTTTGTTTGAGCTGCGCCCTTTACTGTACAGGTGTAAATATGCTTTTCCTTCAGCCTGAGGCTTATTTATTTCACATTTGGTGTGAAAGGGCCTTTTTGCCAAAAATATAATTTTTTTGTTGTTTCATAAAAAGTAACGAAGTAACGCAATTAGTTACTTTTTTAGGGAGTAACGCAATATTGTAATGCATTACTTTTAAAAGTAATTTTCCCCAACACTGCATACCAAACACAAACTTTATAAAGAATTGCTGGATAAACTTGTTACTAGGAGTAAGTAAACATTTTTATTAAACTTTTTATTAGTAATTAAAGAAATGCTAAGCTTTCACTTTTTACTCTGTTTCAGGTTCTTTACGCCATGTGTGCAGGTTGTCTTGATAAACACCGGGTGGTTGCAAACTTTATGGAGCAGCGTTTTAGACATAATCATCCTACCGTTCTTCCAAAGCGTAGCCAAATGCTGCAGAGGGATTAGTGTTGTTCTCACACGGGAATGAGAAACATTCACTGGAATCTGTTCAATCAATTCAAATGGGAATTCACATTGACCTTTTGGGCAGATGTGTGGCCATCTGACTCCTGGTGCATGTCAAGGGGGACCATGCCCAAAGCTAAGCGGGATGAATGTTAACTTGCTGCCAAAGACTGACAAGAAATGATATTAGGAAATGCATGAAGGTTGCTTATGTATGAATGTGTTCTTAAAGGGACAGATCACCCAATAATGAAAATTCTGTCATTTACTCACCGTCATGTTGTTCAAAACTCATTATCTTTCTTCAGTGAAGCTTTGTCATTTTTTTAATCAGCTTTTATGTTCTATGAAAGAAATAAAGCCATACAGGTTGGGAACAAAATGAGGTTGAGTAAATGATGACAGAATATTTGTTTTTCGATGAATTAACCCTGTGTGTTTTATACAGAATTCATCAATGTTTTGTTTTTGTCAAGTAATTTTTTAATTTCCTACCAACGGTGCCATAAAACGTGTTTGCAGCTGGTGCAGGTCGAGAAATCCTGCCTTTTGGCTAATCATTATGGTAAAACATACTGCTATTAACATCTATTGTGTATTCTGATAACCTGTTTTGCATCACATTGAGGACATATTGTGTGTTCTTTGAAGTATTCTCAAGGTAAAAGCCCTTTCATTTGAAAAATAACCAATTGTTCCCAACTATCCAATTAAATGGCTCACTCTTCATATGCTAATTTGAGGCCATCAAAATAATAATTGATTTAGTTATATAATGCTCTCTGCTGTAAACAATCAATCTGCCATAGTCATTTTAGTCAGATTAGCTCCATTATAGCGCACCCTAGTGTTGGGGAGATCAGATCCATGTGCTTCCCATCTTAAAATATCTTCAAAATGACATTTTAAAGCACATGCAAAAGTTTCTCAAGGTCTTGAAGGGATAGTTCACCCAAAAATGAAAATTCTGTCATCATTTACTCAACTTAAAAATCACTCTAAACCTGTATGACTTCCTTCTGTGGAACATTAAAGAATAATGATGACAGAATTTTCATCTCTTTAACTCCAGTAAGACAACTCCAATAGAGCTCAGGGTACAGCTGCGTCATGGATCTATAAATAATGGCAATCAAATGGGTGTGTCTGTAACTTGGCAAAGGGAAACAAACATGGCTTGACACATCCCAAGAGAATGTGTAGATGCTAAAAATTGTATAACATATCAGTATGAAGCTTCATTGAATGTCTAAAATGTTGCATTTAGGTTAAAAAAAACAAACATTTGCAACCATGTACAGAATGTCAACCTTTATTTAGAAAATACAAAGAGATTACTGAAGGTTTTCAATAAAGGGAGTGTTTGAGTGCGGGTGGATGTACAAATGGTTGGTGGATCAACTAAAAGCGCAAGTGCATAGAAAATCGTAACATTTCACAGTCTGATCCAATATACTTAAAAACAACCAGTGGCACATCTCATAGAACAAAACTGAACTGCAATTCACATTTTTGTGATTCTAATGTTATGTCACTTTTTAATTAAATAAAGAAATGGAGTGGAATGAAATGTCTGTACAAATCATGCACAAATTCATATGAAAAAAGTCTTTCCTCATAAATACTGCAAACACCATCTTTCAGCCTTGTGAGATGGTTTAAAAACTCAAAGTTCCCAATATCTCCATGTTCTACCTGGCACTATTGGATATCTAAAAAAACAATTGTTCAGTCTGAACGAGAACTGAAACAAAGCAAAATATAAACAGGGCTTCAGGGAAGTCAGAAAACCGTGTGTTGAAATAAAGAGAGTCTCCTTTTTAAACGAGTATAAAGGACCGACTAAAACGTGGAGGAAAGGGTAGTTTATGCCACCTGAATCATCTGGCCCACTGTGTCCTCTTCAACTTGATCCTGCTCAGATTTCTGTGAGGAAAAAGCAAGATAAATAAAGATCATGAAAATTTCATCAATATGATGTGCTATTTGGGGATGACTGGTGTTGAGTGAACTCTTACCTGTTTGAACCATGAGAATTTTCAGCTAGTGTCTGATATATACAAAATATTAGTGATTGACTCAACTCTAAAATACATTTTAAACCAGCTATGAGATTTATTCATCAATTAATGAGCCTAAAATATATATTACATTTTATATTTAAGAACTTGCAATGTGAAAAAACTGCATTACTAACAAAGTATAAATCAAGAACAATGGTTTATTTGCATAAAAAGGGCATATATCATCAAGTAACAAACATAACTGCAATATAAATGCAAACAAGAGCCCACATACAGCCCCGCTGTAAGAAACATAAAATGGCAAAAGCGATAAAGCCACAGCTCTGGGCAAAGACAGAAGAGCATTGAAGGGTGCAAGCCAAGCCATACATCACAAATGAAAACAGATCATTTTGAATGACTATTCATATCAGCAAGATGGTAAAAAGGACAAATAAACACAGCTTAATACATCTCAGCATCCAGTGAGTTTCACAAGCAGTTTACAGCATGGAAGGACAAACGGCAGAAATGCAGACAGAACAAAGACGTCAAGGTTGAAGATTTCCCTTTAAAGTAGCAGTTAGACATTTAAGACAAGAAACCTTTAACATTGACAGGGTAAAATGTGCCAATCACCCATGTTTACAGCTGAAGCTTTTAGGAAGAAGCCATTTTAAATTAGCAGAGCTCAAACATAACCTCTTTAGGCTGCACACTAAGATATGCAGCAAAATAATGAAATTATTAAAGGAATTAAAAAAAAAAAGCTACAAGGAAGCATAGCAGTTACAAACATGGGGACTGAGCTGTACATCGTATTTGCTCATACTATACACTAGAACATATATACTAAGATCTTAGTATGCATGTTCAATTTAACTAGTTGGAAATGTCAATCAACTCACAGACAGAGACAGTTCGGACATGAGTATGTCACAGACGCATGAGGTAGCTCAGGCACAGAGCTGCAGCGTATGGATGATCTAAGTTAAATTAGGTGTATACACTGAGTTCAGTCTCTTGGGTGGGACACGGGCTGGGATTGGATAGTTTACCCCAGAGGCGGGGCAGAGGTGGCTGGCCAATGAGAGCTGAGCTCAAGCCCCTCGCTCACCTTAAGGGCCTGCATGGCCATTTCTTCTTTTTCCTTTGGGGAAAAGAAACGTCCACCGTCTCCACGCTTCCTGGCCATGGCGTGACGATGACGGGACTCATGCAGGTATTTCTGGAAGGGGACGGTAAAGAAAACATATTGAATAAATGGTCACAGTACAGGATTATTCGCATACATGCTGTGTTAAACAGAAAACTGTCAAATATTATTTAATAAAGTCAATGAAATGATTATTAATAAAATACAGAAAATGAATAATCAGAGCTGCTTTGCTGTTCTTCATGACAAAGATAATTGCAACGGTTAAATTGATATGTAAGACTGATGCCAGAGTGCCTGGACCAAGAGAGGGCTACTCTTTGAGAAAAAGGAAATTAACATTTGAACTCTCTCTTGCAAAATTAGCATCCCCACCCAAGATGCAATCATACTGAGTCAATCACAACTCCCTTAATCTACATTTCCTTTCCTTTCCTTTACCTCCCCTTCCCCCATCTCTTCTCTCTACATACAGAGATATTAGTATTAATATTTCACTATTATATATAGGAATATTAAACATCAAATGCTCAGAAACAGAATGTCAGGTATGCATCTTACTCTGTTTCTGAGCATTTGATGTTTAATATTCCTATATATAATAGTGAAATATTATTACTAATATCACTTTATATAGTGCTATAATTTAAAGAAAATGTAACAAGTTTTAAGATGAAGCATGTAGGTTTAGCTTGTAAATAGACAAAAAATTTTTTAATAAAAATAATATTATATTTAGAGAAAATAAAAAGAGATATATATATTGTAATGTGTATATGCCAAATGTTATTTTTAAATCAATGAAATTGTAATTTATAAAGTACCGAAAATGAATAATCAGAACTGCTTTGGTGTTTTTAAGGTGATAAAACAAGTACAAAAGAACAATCACATTTTAGTATGGAAATTAAATTAAATATATAATGAGTCATATATATTATATTGGTCACTGCAGATAAAATTATAATTTAAAAAATAAATTATTGCAGTAAAATTATACATACTCTTCTCTCTTTGGGTATTTTGCCCTCAGCCTCTAGTTTGGCACGGGCTTGTCTCCTTTTGAGAATCCGGTGATACTGTTTAGCGTTGACGTACAGAGGTTCCTCCTCCAGCATCTCTGCTCCAGGAAGAGGAATGCGCTGCATTGTGGGAACTGACCCGCCACCCCCTGGGACCATCTGATTCAATTATAAACACATACACAAGTCTTAGAAAATATGGATTAAATATATCATCTATATAGGTTATACATAAAAGTGACCAGAAATGCTCACCATGACCATTCCTCCAGCATTGACCATGTTTCCTGCCATGGGAAGAGTGACCGTGACTGTGCCCTGACCGGTGTTAGTGGTGTTTGTGTTGGATCCAGCTGAGACTAACTGAGCTCCTGCTAAAGATGCAGCTGGAATGGTGATCATTCCTGGATGGTAAAAAAAAAGGAATTCAAATTAATTGCATATCATAACTTTAAAAGCTTTAAAAGTGATGTTTTGCAGTGGAATAGCAGTGCTACCTTGCTGCAGGATGGTCCCATCTGCATTTACAGGCTGGTAAACGATGGTCTGTCCTTCAGCGGTTTGTGCCACCTGCTGACCCTGTACAGTGATCTGCTGCTGACCCTGACAATATACAAAGGATGAATGTTTATTTACCTGCAGCTTGTATTTAACTGCAAGAGAGTAGCTTCTAGCAGGTGATACTTTATATTTGTTCAAATATGTGTCAAAATGAAGTTAGCAAACCTGGAAAGGATCGTAGGATACCTGGTTCTGTCCTGCAGTGACCGCAGTCTGTGGCTGTTGAATGATGATCTGTTGGGTCTGTCCCTGCTGACCCTGTAGTTGTAATGTCTGCCCACCAGGAAGCTGGATCTGACTGGGTTGTACCAACTGAATCTGTGCCAAATTTAGCAATTTCATTACAATTACATCCCCAATATCTTGATGGAACACTATACTGCTGTGGCTCTCAAAGTTTTTGACTCCATGCCCACAACTATTTTTATGGGCTGCATGACTTTTCCAGTTGTTACTGATTTACTGGATAAGATTATTTTTTAAAATTCTTTATTCACAATTTATAGCTGATAAAATGTTTTAGAGCTTGTCATAAAAATGCCCATAGAGTTAAAAATGTTACTAATTTACATGTTCTTCCAGGTCTAGAAATCACACTATTAAAATAAGGCTTCCTGATATATCCAGGTTTTCTAAGAATCCTGGTTCTTCAAAGACAAAAGCTGAATTAAAACAAGACATTTTAGCTGTTTTGTCTCATTTTCAATCAATTTAACTGGTTGAGAACCACTGCTATATAACACTACTAAAGTAACAATAAACAGAGAAGTTAAATAAGTTGGTGAAAATGTTGTCATTTTAAACAGCAATTGTGTGTAAAATTAGCTCCACCCACCTGCTGCAGCCCCTGTGTACCAGATACTGGTACTTGCATGATGGTTTGACCTTGTCCTCCTGTCATGGCCTGTACCATTATGGGCTGCCCAGAGGAAGTGATGAGCTGACCCCCGCTGACTTGTACCATAAGAGGTTGCCCTTGGACCTTAGAAGAGGATGCATGCAAAAAAATCATTCATTTTATGTAAACTTTAAGATAATTTACCTGAGGTTAACACAGAATTGCATTACTTTGAAAGACCATTTCCACCACAAAAGAAAAAAAGAAATGCTCTGGTAAGTCATAATTATGACATCAAAAGTTGAAACTACTGAGTCAAATTGACTTAAAAAGTCAAAATTATGACTTAAAAGTTAATTACGAGATAAAAAGTCTAAATGTCATAATTTTGATAATCCTTTCTCATAATCTTTTTACGTCAGAATTTTGACCGACTATGTCATAATTTTGACTTTTTAATCTTATAATTTCAATTATTTAAATCCTAATTTTGATTTAAGTCATAACTTCAACTCATAATTTAGACTTTTTAAGTCATAATTTTTAATCTGTCAATTTCTACTTTTTGTCATCATTATGACAAGTAATAATCTTGACTTTTTACATAATTTTGACTTTTTAATCTTATAAATTCAACTTTTTATATCATAATTTAGATTTTTTAAGTCATAATTTAGATTTTGTTTAATCTATATCATAATTATGACGTCATAATTGAAAATGTCTTGTCAAAATTATGATGTAAAAAGTCGACATTTGACATAATTTCGACTTTTTTAATCATAATTTCAACTTTTTAAGTCAAAATTGTGACTTTTTAAGTCATAATTATGACAGTATGTCATAATTTTGAGTTTTCATCTCATGATGATGACTGTCATAATTTCAAATTTTTGTCATAATTGCGACTTTTTAAGTCAATTTTGACTTCATCTCATAATTACGTCATGACTATGTCATAATTTTAACTTTATGTGTCATAATTATGACTTACCAGAGCATGATTTTTTTTTCTTTTGTGGCAGAAATGGGCTTCCATACATTACAGGCAATATTAATATGAAATATTTCAGTTTGTAAATGCTTATTTTATTATGACATTATGATATACATTGAGACAATGCAAAACACAGATGCATGCAAAGAAAATGCAGTGCATGTGAATGTCAGAAATGCAAAAAGTTGGTGGAGCAGCTGTTTTAAAATTTTTAATGCAGTTTGCAAAACGAAGCATGCTAAAACATGTGGGTGTCCTTTGGACACTGAAATTCTTGTTGTAAGTCAAAGTGAGTGATAAACTTAAACTGAGACAGATGCAAAAAGCACACAGGTCACAGATATCTGATATCTTAACATTCGACTCAGAGGCAATGTGAGTTGAAATTGCATGCATGGAGATTTGGAGACAGCAGAGGGGCTCAGAGAGCCAACCACTACCTGAAGAACCTGCTGGGCTGCAGTCTGGCCTACCTGAGGCTCAGTCTGCAACTGCACCGCAGTCACTGTGCCCTGAGCCAGAGATAAGGGACCGTCACCATACTACAAACTGACTAATGTGACTTGCAGATTAGTAAAAACACACACAAAAACTTTCCTTCTATGGTTTTATGCCACACTGAGATGCTTTATCACTACTTATTGCGTCTCTGAAATACAGACTTTAATACAGTACTGCATTGTCAGATACTGCCTGTAAATTTCACACAATACCTGTTGTTGGATCTGTCCACTGCTGGTCTGCACCACTATCTGCTCTCCACTAGTTGTCGTTGTGGTGGTGTACTGCTCCATGTTTGCTGTCTGACTTCTGTGGGCTGAGCGATGAGATGAAACTTAAGTCTGAAAAATAGCAACAACATGTTGTTGCATAAATCTGATCTCTTATGCAACAGCACATGAATCTGATGAAAGAAGCTTAAAAGATGCTAGACAGAATTGCTGGATTATAACATACATCATTTTAGTATTGAGTCAGCTCTTTAAATTATGTTAATCTTTTTTTTAACTAAAATAATTAGAATTTTTTTATTAAATGAATTCCCTGTATTGTTACCTTTTCATATTTATTGTTTAAATTACTAGACATATTTAACTGCAAGTTAACACAAACAAAAAGTTCTAAAAAAGTGGAAATATTTTCATCATTTTAGGCTTGCAGCATTATGGTTTTCTTTAATACTTTGGAGTACCATATAAATGGAACACAAATGTAATCAAGGTATATATACCGTTTGAAGCCACAGCTTTATCATGGTACAAACAGTATATTTTTATAAGAGCTCAAGATATAAACACTTTCTCCCTGCGAAATATGAAACATGCATAAAAAAACAAGAAAACCTAGACATTATAATTTTCTGTAGGAACCTTTGTTGTTGTGATTATTATAGTGTGATATTCATCTCTTAATTAAGTTTTTGTATGCTTAAAAAAATATATTAGGCCTAAATTAGGAAAAAAAAGCTGTAAGGAATGGGACTGTTTTCTGTTAATGAAAAACATTTTTCATATTTTTCAATTTGATATAGTTTTCATTCTTTTTAAACTGAGAAGCAAAAAGAAAAATGTTCATAAACAGATTATATTCTGCACATTAAATATATGCAAATCTTATCCTATTTACATGACTGAAATATAAATGCTATGCTAAATGACATATTGTTGTTGACCTTGTAATTTGCTACAGTCATGTAAATAAAATACAGGAAACGACAAGATTTTTTTCTATTACTCAAATTAGAAAGAAAAACACTGTTTTGGGTTTCGGTGCTACAGTTTCTATTATCATTAACGTTAAATTGATCTGTTTCACCCGTCGAGTCTTTGTATCGTCACAGACGCTTTTGTTGTGTTTCAACATTCATGTTTTCACAAACGAAACCCCTTTTTATTTAAACAGCACATTTTACATGACTACTCAATACTGAAGTAGTGTTTATAGGGTGTTAATAAAATATGGTGGCTTGTTTCTTTGTCTAACATTGCTGGCGCTGCGTTAGCACATCGCTCTCCATGTTCTCATGCACGAGCGTATGTTTTCTGCGTAAACCAATGATTAAAGCCAAACAAATACTAACACTTATTAACCCTATTTTGGTTGTTTATAACCAATACATCAACCAACTGCCTCCAATCGACATTTTAGACAATACGAAAGTCAGAAAATATATAACAAAGCCAGGCGCAAAACTGGGCCTATTTGAGACGCCAGCGCTGCTTAACGGAAAAACAACGAAATAAACAATTTCTCGACATTGTTTTATCGTTTTAACCACATAATTAGAGACATACACGTGCATGCCGTCCACTGAGTGGACCTTGACATACACAATACGCACTATTCCTGTTTATAATGATTTTAGTCATTTGGTTGGTCGGTCACACACCAATCCCCAGCTAACCGACCGAGTCCCGTCCCCTCCCAGCAGCCGCGCTCACTCACCGTCTTCGCCGCCGCCCGATGCACCTCTGATTGGCTCCGATAGTGGCGCCTGGAGCCCAATCACACGACGCGTCTCGCTCAGGAGCCAAAATGGCGCACTAGGAAAAAAACCGCGATGTAGCTCAAACGCCCCTCCTACAAGACAGACCACGCCCCCTCTCTACCCCTGCATATCTCTGACAGATGAAGATGATGAAGAGATGTGAATTATGCAATGAGAAAGAAAATCATTGCGCATAATTTATAAAATACTTACATACATGTAAGAATACAGCCAGTATATAAAAAATAAACAAGTTAAAAATAAATAAGTTAAATAAACAATTACAGAAATAAATGAATAAATAATTTAATAAAAAAAAAATTCAGGACTATTTTTAATATTTATTTAATTAGATTATCATCTTGTGTCTCGTTGTTCTATTAATAACTACCTACTTTTTACATTTCTATCAGAAATTAAGAATTATTAGTGCCATTGTAGTGCTGCAAATATCTAAGCTATCTAATACTTCATATCTCAAGGTTAAATCAAATTTTTTTGTAAAAATGTTTCTGAAACAGTTGCCAAAAATAGTATATAGCTATATAACAAAAACAAAACAAAAAAAACTTTTCAAAACATCCCCCCGTTTTTTTCACAAATTGCATATATATATATATATATATATAAGCTTTAGTCCCACATAATATGAGTTTTTTATTTTTATTTCATGATTTTATTTAGCTTTTTCTCTCTCTGGAAAATATGAAATGGTAAAAGCAAGAAAACCTGGCCATTATGCTTTCCGTAGCAAACTTTCCTATGCTATTAATATAGTGTTGTTATGCATTTCTCAAAAATCATACCGTTTTGAGTCTTCAGGATATTTTTTTAAAATACTTACATAAAATAAATAGGAAAAATATTATGGAATATTGGTGTTCTTTGTTAATGAATATTTTCTTATTTTATATACGGAAGAAAATTCTGTTTACAATCCGGCACATGAAATGCATGCCGCTCTCGTTCTGTTTACACAATTGAAAATACAAATCCTGTGCTGAATGACATTAACCAACTGCTGTTTATTGACCTTGTTAGTTTCTTGGTACAAAGGAAAGTAGGAAACATTAGGCTACAGGCTGTACAATATCCAACTTTAAAGGATGTTTATGTACCCTTGTACAAGAAAAAAAAAAAAAGTAGTTTTAATAAAAGAGACACAAAACTTAAAGTCTTTGTGAATTCGGTTCACCTTGGTGCATCAGGGTTGAGAACCCATTTGATTCAAGTCAATAAGCATGGACTTCAAAAAGATTTATTTTTATTGTTCTCGGCAGTCACATTTAATGGTACAGCATTTTACACTTTGACTTATGAAAAGCCATGTTCATCTCAAACTTGAGGACCCTTCTTTCAACATGCAAACTCATCAATGAAATGTGTGGTCCACTGTGATCTATAACCCCTGAGGTATCTATTTAATTACCTGTGCAAAAAAAAAAAACAAAAAAAAAAAACAAACACTCAAATCTTAATCAGCGTACTGACTACAAATTAGCTTATTTATGAGTTGACAGTCAATACAGTCCAAAAATATACATTTTCATATTTGATTAGGCTGCTAATTAGATGCATTTAATATCGTCGACATCCCAATTAAGGATGAGTTGCTGTTCTGAAAAAATAAACATTTAATGTCATAGATAACATTAAACATTTTGTCTTGTTATTGAATATACAACTATTGCTGACTTAGCAATGAGGAATCAGACTATTATGTATAATGCACTTATTCTTTTTGACTCATTATGTATTAAGATGATTGAAAACCACGCAATGTGCTTTTTCTCAAATCTTTTTTTTGCATCAAATGACAGAGAATGGCATTGGTAATACTGAATCGAAAGAAAAAATTATCATTATTCGTGCATAGAAGATATGCAAAGTGCAAAGTGTATCTAAGCACACAGCAATGGCAGGGAACCAGACTAAAATGAGACTAAAGTTTGGCTAAACTAGTTTCTCAAAGATCCAAACTGTAATCTCCAGGGTGTTAGTATAATGAAGTCTAAAAAACAAGTCTCAATGTATGTCTATGGTCTAATATTACCTTTAAACACTTTCATCCGGATTTGCTCACACAACAATTCTGGAATTAATGAGTAGGCTATTTTCCGAAGATCTTTCTATTTTTACATTTTCTATTTTTTTTTTTTTTTTTTTACAAAAAACAAACAAACAGACTTCTTCAACGAGACTTCAAATACGCAAAATAAAGAACAAAGCTGAAAATCCTTTGGTGAAGTTAAATACCTGATGCAGGAATCAGCAATGAAAAAATAAGCACTTACATAAGTTTAAAGCAAGCTTCAAAACTCATGTCTGTTGTATGTGTCAGCTTGAAATATATGGCAACAAAATCACATCAAATCCTCTCTCTTTCAGTGGTGGATTAGAAAGCTCTTTTGGAAGAAGCATTTGCAGGTTTTTCTCTGTTCCTGTCCTTGTAGTCAAATCCTGCTGGGCTGAACGCTGAATATTTGTCCCCAAGTAGCCAAAAACAAATGGATTAGGCAGAATGTGTGTCATTATCTGGTAGGTTCTAGAATGCAGATACACACACACGGAGGGTCATGGGAAGGGTAGGCATTGTGGTTTCTCTCTTAGAATTTGATACAGTCTTATGATGATCCATGTGTCTGTCACTCAAGAAGGTCCTACAGATGTAAAAAAATATGACAGGATTAATTCAATGACTTTGTTGAAATTAAATATTGTGTGTTTAGCAGTGAGGTGAAGTTTGTACCTCATCTGAATCATCACGGTAGTGCGTCTTGCCAACCTCCAGTGTGTCCAGGTCATCCACACCCTCGATGCCGTTAGCTTCAGCGTGCTGCTGTAATACGGAGTACCTGTGAACCAGGAACCTATTGGAGACATCAAAAAAAGGCTGTGACACAGATACTGTATATATGAACAGAATGCTAATTGATGCATAAGAAATCAAAAATAAAAGACATCGCTCATATGTACTGCACGATACATATTCATATAATAATAACAACACAAATAAACATCAATTAAAAAATATAATTATTTTAAAATTTAGAAAAAACAGTTTGTGTTCTGCTGTGTGCGATGGTTAGGAAAATGGCGGCACAAACCTTCCTCCACAGACATATTTTTTTATGAAAATAACCCCAGCAACGGCACTGATCAACAGGACAGCGATGACCACAGCGATTATAGGAGCTGAATTGAATGAATGTTCCTCTGTCTGAGAAATGCATAATGGGAAAGTTTTTTTGTGTGGCTTTTTTTCCAAACAAGCATAACAAAATTTGCAGTTTCATGGTGTAAATATTTTCTATTTCATCAAATTTGAAATATTTCAAATAATGATGCTGAAAATTCAGCTTTGCCATCACAGGAATAAAGTTCATAACAATAACATACAAAAATCTTTTTTTTTTTTTTTTTTTTTATATTTCACAAATATGTTTTTATTATATTTCTGATCAGACAAATGCAAAAAAAATAGATTTCAAATTATCTATATGTATATGTATAATAATGTCCATTATGTTAATGAAATAAAAACCTACCGGTAGCTCTGACCTCAGCAAGTTACTGACACATTTCTTACTCAGATCGATCTCTTTTCGCTCTGGAATTATTCCTCCTTCACAGTGATCCCCAGGAATTTTCCGGTAACTATGGTTATAGAAAGTTAACACTTTGGGATATGTTTTCTAAACATTTCAAGTAGTGCTGTCAAATCGATTAATCGCGATAAAAAAATAAAATAAATAAATAAATAAATATTATATATATATATATATATATACACACACACACACACATATATTATCTAAACAAACTTTATGTTAGATTAACTTTTATGTTAGATGCGATTAATCGATTTGACAGCACTAGTTACAAGACATGCAGCATTTAAATAATTATTTGAAAAAAAATTCACTGATATTCAAACATGTATATGTGAATCAGTTTAGTCAATCAGGCTAAAACATTAGCTAGGACAGCAATGAAAAAAAAAAAAAAAAAAAAAAGCTGCTGAACACTACAATACAACTCCCGTGAATTTGGAAATAGAGAGTGATTTGTTACCCGCTGGTCTGAAGCTGCTCTTTGCGTCCGTGCAGGCAGATCTCCAGTGAATGTCCAATAAGGTCAGGCTGCTCCACACACACAGAGCTGTTTTCCGCATGGTAGAACCCAAAGTCACTGTAGGAAAAGAACAACAAGGATTGGAATCACAGACTGAATAGTACATCATGAATAGTATAAATGACTCACATTGTACTTGAGTGTATTTGATAAGTATGAATATGTTTGTACCACTGAAAGTCAGTTAGGGAGCAGGCACATGTTGTGGGCTCCATGGTCACCATGTAATTCCGGCCGTTCCAACAGACTGAGTCCTTTCGCAACCGTAAAAACCTTTCCTTGTATCCCAGTATGCATCCGTCATTGGGGTCGCTATTATTGCTTGAGTGAGCGAGCCACTCTATGTAGTCATTATCCTGGCCTGCAGAATGAGGGCAATGTTTACACATTTTAAGATGCTAATAGATGTGTGCATACCATACTGGTAAACGATGGGATTCTGTTTATTTGTATAGTAGTTTATATAATGCTTTTTTGAAATATAGGCCACTCACAGTCTCTAGAAAGCAACTGCCTGAAGTCGACCGTGACAGATACCCAGAACTGATTCGGGATGGTTTCTCTGTAGCCCCACAGGCTGACATTCATGGAGCGGGCACCAGGTTCTGATGCCAGGCCAGTGAAGTATATTGGCTCATCAGTGAAATTATATACATGCCAACACTGACCTTCATCAGTGGAAAATCTAGTGAATAATAATGTAAAAAAAAAAAAAAAGTATACATATATATATTTACATTTTACTTTTACATATTTTTTTATTTTTATCACTAAATCAATTACATTTTAGAGTATTTTCCAGACAAAACCACTTACGTAAACAGGGCATCACCAGTGTTTCATTTGTTATAACTTTGGATCATTTATCTCACATGCTGAGGTCACTATAAACATACAGTAATGTTAAACAGAAAGCTCACTTGATCTGTGATATGGGGTGTGAGGGGTTGTGCTCCACCGCTAACAGCAGTCCTCCTGAATCCAGAATGGCATAGTGATGGGGGCCTTTTAATGCCTGAAACCATGTGTAACCTCCGTCATCTGACACGTACACGTCTGGAGAAAGCACAGAAACTGCACCTCCCACACTCCCTGGTGAAAGAGCAGATTGAAAAGAGACGTGAGTCACAGAAATGCAGCGTGAAACAGGAAAATAATCCTAAAATATATGTATAAATAATTATTACTTATTTAATTTAGTTCTGCAGTTGCAGAAATTAAAAATGATGGCATTTGGGGGATTAGCTATACTAAAATCACAGTTGTTTTTTTTTATATAAGCCATTGGCTAAAGTATAAAACAAAATAAATAAAATAAAGATGGTTATAAAAAAAGGTTTACACTGAATGTGAGTCAGTGATAGTTCTGCCTTCTAGAAAGACATGTGATGCAGAATGTGGGCAGTAATCACCATGTGCCAGGATAAGTCCCACTGCATTTGGCTCTGAGAGGGGCTGCATGGGCACGTTCAGTTTCATAGAGATGCTGTAGGACGCGTGAATATGTAGACTACACTGCAGAAGACAGAGATGCATATGAGATTAACATGAAATTACACACACTGCAGTTTGGCATGATTTGAATATGAAGTTAAAAACATTAACATGCCCACAACAGAAGAGGCAACTTTAAGGAATTATTACGGTTTCACAATGCCAAGTATTTTAGCTCAGAGAAAGCTCTTAGAAATGTACTATTTTAAGCTCTTAGAAAGATCTTAACAACAATAATAATGACTCTGATGCAACAAATTCTGGACTTGTGTTATATTGCCAATCTATCCTTTTATGGCCAAAGAGACCAAGGGCCAGATTTACTAAACAGGGCAAACTAGCGTGAGAGCGTAATTCTTTTTGTAATCTACTGACAAATTAAAGAACACAGACGCAGCCAGATCATTTCCATAATGACCAACGCAATCTACCAAGAGCAATGCAAATTAGTGTCTGGTTTAAGACATGCTTTTTTTGGGCGGTAAATAATGCCGCAAATACCAGTACAGTGACTAGCGCAAACCTTAGTACACTGCGTTCCAAATTATTATGCACTTGACATATCAGTAAGATTTCAGTAGAATAAACATTTAGATTTTAGTTTTTCTAAGAAAATGTTTGTTTGTTTATTTATTCATGTCTTTTTAGATAACTGGTATCAATCTCAGACAAAATAATTTGCCAGATCTATGGAAACCCTACTTAGAGGTTGTTCCACATTATTAAGCAAGTCACAGTTCTCATGCAATATGGGGAGGAAGAAAGATCTTTCTGAAGATGAAAAGCATGAAATGGTGCAATGTTGTGCAAAAGGCATGAAAACAACTAATATTGTGTGAAACTGAATGGAGATTATCGAATTAACATAAGATTTGTGAGTGATTTAGAGCACAGCAGAACTCAGTCAGATAAGGGCTTGTTAATGAAAGTTCCTGTCAAAAAAAATTAATTGTATTAAAAGGGCAGCTATAAAAAAAAGCCAGTGTTGAGCAGCAAACAGGTATTTGAAGCTGCTGGTGTCTCTGGAGTCTCAAGAAGCTCTCCATGCAGGCTGGCAGTTGTGCATAAGATGCATTTTAGACACCACTAACCAAACCTCACAAAGAGAAACATTAACAGTGGGTTTAGAAATACATGAAGACTCATTTTTTAAATAGTTTTATTCACTGACTAATGCCGTACTACATTAGATGGTCTAAACAGATTTCTGGATGGTTGGTGAATGGCCACCACGTTCCAACAATACTGCGATGTCAGCAAGGAGCTAGAGGGTGATGATTTGGGCTGGAATATTGGGAAGTAAGATGGAAGGGTCTCTGAGGGTATTAAAATGACTTTTGCAAGATATGTAAAGTTCATAACTGGCCATTTTCAGCTATGATATAAAAAGGAGGATAGTGCCTTCTGAAATACAATGCACTATGCACTATCCCATGCTGCAAAAAAACACCATAGCAATAAAACTGTTTGAAAATGTATTTCTACACCAACTGAAAATGTTTCTCTTTGTGAGGTTTGGTTAGTGGTGTCTAAAATGCATCTTTACGCACAACTGCCAGCCTGCATGGAGAGATTCTTGAGACTCCAGAGACACCAGCAGCTTTAAATACCTTTTTATAGCTGCCCTTTTAATACAATAATTTTTTTTGACAGGAACTTTCATTAATAAGCCTTTATCTGACTGAGTTCTGCTGTGCTCTAAATCACTCACAAATCTTATGATAATTTGATAATCTCCATTCAGTTTCACAAAATATTAGTTGTTTTCATGCCTTTTGCACAACATTGCACCATTTCATGCTCTTCATCTTCAGAAAGATCTTTCTTCCTCTCCATATTGCATGAGAACTGTGACTTGCTTAATAATGTGGAACAACCTCTAAGTAGGGTTTACACAGACCTAAGTAGACCTGGCAAATTATTTTGTCTGAGATTGATTCCAGTTATCTAAAAAGACATGAATAAATAAACAAACATACATAAAATCTGAATGTGATATGTCACTTGCATAATAATTTGGAACGTGGTGTAAATCACCTTGATTCATTTAAATACTCTCCTCCCATACATTTTGTGTCTGAAAGAGAAACTCCTACAAATGCATAAGCAATAAAGTCAGTCGTAATAATAACCCTGTCCATGCCTTTTCAGAGCAAATTTTTCACAGTGTGTCTTTAGTAAATCCAGATAAAAGAGGGTTTGTGCTGCCGCAAGCTGTTAGTAAATCTGGCCCCAAATGTTTGCTAGTTTTGTGCTTTTGTCCTTAATGTTTACACAAAATAAACCCAATATGAAAGTCTGTATTTATCAGCACATGTCCAAGACTGGTGGATTTTCTTTTATAGCCATGAACATTTTACATGGCAAATCTCCCTGGAGGAACTGCCTAGCTCAAGTACATAATAATAATTGCTTGCTAGTTGTTTTTTAAAGGGAACAAACCAGAAACCTTCTGATTACTGGCTCTGCTACACCACTTCTCCATGATTTATGCAAGTTCAGATTGTGGCTGTGCTGTTTTTATGTGTGGCCCTCACTCTGTCTGGGTGTTCGGTTGTGGAGTCACACACTCCATTCCAGGGCTTCTGCAGTGGTCGCCACCCTCCACCTTGATTAAATGTGATCACTGTCTGCACAGAGCCATCTGAAGAGGGAAGATACACATTAGCAAATATGAGATTTGTATAAATGTGTTGTTATGAATGCAGTCACAGCCTTACCCACGGCGAGCACACTGGTCATATATACGCCCCTCAGAGAGGTGATGTTGGTGAAGTCAGTGTCTCCGCCCGTAGTGGTGTACAAATGGCGTTCCAGAGACTTGGAAAACACTGTACCTCGGTCATCAGACACATATATGGTACCAACACCCGAGTCTGATTGAGTAAAAACAATTGTTAGTACTCAGGTTCTGATGTCATGGTTATGTGATGGAATTTTTAATTAAACATAACTAAAATACATTTTTCTTGCTGGAATAATATTTACATGCTTTTATGTATATAAACTTAAATGTCTCAAACATTGGGCCAAAGTCAGTGCGTGTCTGAATCATATCTGAATATCACAAAAGAGGAAATGAAACTTAGGGACAGCTAAATATAGGGGCTTTCGCACTAGAGGAACCTTTTCATAGTTCTGATTTTCCCATGTTCGCACCGCAGGAACTAGGAACTCCTTTTGGGGGAACTAAAGGGGCTTTTGCACCAAGTAGTTCTATAGGAACTATAGCCACTAGGACAGTTCCCAGAGAACTAATTTCTCCCCCGGGCCATGTTCCTGGTTGCATTCGCACTGGGAATAGAAGCGACCGACAGCGGCGTCTTTAAGCACAGCATTTACAAACATTAATGATGGAGGATGCCGTGATCAGAGCTGTGTTTGTTGTGTGTTGTGGGCTTCAGAGTTCCCTATTCCTGGTCCGAATGCAACCAGGAACATGGCCCAGTAGTGGCTAGTTCTTATAACTGAGTTCCTAAAACTATTCGGTGCAAAAGCACCTTAAAATAGCCCCATGACATTTTGAGTAATCAACAAACTAATAATTCCATGATTTGGGGAGATCTAAATTTGTTTTTACGTAGTAACAGAAGGGTTGGAACCAATCAAATTGCAGAATGCTTTGCCATGCTCCTATCTTATATAAACTGTTGTATTCTTTTTGCTGTGGGATTCTCTGTGATTGATAGGAGGTCCTCTGGCCGTGATTAAAGCATATTCTAAGGCATTATCTGCTGCAAGTTTGGGAACACTAAACACCTAATTTCCAAGTGCTGGGGTTCAAGCAGGCTGAGACGTCACCTGACTCAAAGCCAGTTGTCGAATGTAGGTGCAGTGATAGAGTATAAATATTGAGTGTCGACTGGAGACTCCCAGGTAAACTTAAGTTAGGTGCGTAGGGGAAAATCTGCCACAGCTACAAATTACACATTCATATAATGGACCCTTTTCACATTTCCGGAGTTCTCAGAAGCAGAAGTCATCATAGTTGCGTAAACTTATATAGCGGTGAAATGGAGATGACAGCAAATGTAATTTTAGTATTTGTATTTGCTCTAATAGCCAAAGAAAAAAAATCTGTGATAGCGTTTGCACGACTTTCCAAAAGAGGGAAAAAATATAGAGATTGATTACAGCAGTCAGAAGAGAGATGGACGTGAAATTTGCGGTTGTATTGGAAACACCTTTTTGTCATTTTCTGATAAGGTAAGTATAGCATTATAAATGTGTATTAAAAAAAAAAAAAAAAAAACTTTACTAGATTTGCAATGTTGATAACCGTGGAAACGTGTCATCACAGTCCATGAAAAGGGTCCATGTTGGCTAGAATATATGAAATTATGTGCGTAGCACAGAAAATTCATGTATGAACAGTCATCTTTTTTAAGGTTTTACTGCAAAACATATTTAAAATCCAAATCAGTGTTATATTACATCAAAAAAATAGAAATTTTGCCTTGGCCACTACCTAAAATTAAATAAGATTAAGTTGAAGCACTAAAACTACCAAAACTAAAACTAAAATAAAATCTAATTAAAAATATTAACGGTGCCCTAGAATTAAAAATTGAATTTATCTTGGCATAGTTAAATAACAAGAGTTCAGTACATGGAAATGACATACAGTGAGTCTCAAACACCATTGTTTACTCCTTCTTATATAAATCTTATTTGTTTAAAAGACAGACGAACAGGCGAATCTCAACATAACACTGACTGTTACGTAACAGTCGGGATCATCAATATGTACGCCCCCAATATTGGCATATACCAGCTCATGTTCAAGGCATTACACAAGGGCAGAATGTCTGGATGTGCACAGGTGAATCATCAGACTAGGTAAGCAAGCAAGAACAATAGCGAAAAATGGCAGATGGAGCAATAATAACTGACATGATCCATGATATCATGATATTTTAAGGGATATTTGTAAATTGTCGTTCTAAATGTTTTGTTAGCATGTTGCTAATGTACTGTTAAATGTGGTTAAAGTTACCATCGTTTCTTACTGTATTCACGGAGACAAGAGCCGTTGCTATTTTCATTATTAAACACTTGCAGTCTGTATAATTCATAAACACATCTTCATTCTTTATAAATCCAACAGTGTGTAATGTTAGCTTTAGCCACGGAGCACTATCAAACTCATTCAGAATCAAATCTAAACATCCAAATAAATGCCATACTTGCGCGATTAGATATGCTGCATGCTTTGTAAAGATCCATTTTGAAGGTTATATTAGCTGTGTGAACTTTGTTTATGCTGTTTAAGGCAAGCGCGAGCTCCGGGGGCGGAGACAGCACGAGAATTTAAAGGGGCCGCGCAGCCTGAATCGGCGCATATTTAATCATGCCCCAAAATTCAGATCATGTTGCAGCAACGACCCGGTCCTGCAGATTTGCCTTGTACAACATCAGGAAGATTAGACCCTTCCTATCGGAACATTCCACACAAATTCTTGTCCAAGCTCTTGTTCTATCCAGACTGGACTACTGTAATGCTCTCTTGGCTGGCCTTCCAGCATGCACTATCAAGCCTCTGCAACTGATCCAGAATGCTGCAGCAAGACTGGTCTTCAACGAACCGAAGAGAGCGCACGTCACTCCTCTCTTCGTCAGTCTGCACTGGCTGCCAGTAGCTGCTCGCATCCAATTCAAGGCTTTGATGTTTGCCTACAGAACGACCGCTGGCTCTGCACCGCTATACCTTAACTCACTACTTCAGACTTACGCTCCCTCCAGAAACTTGCGTTCTGCAAGTGAACGGCGCCTTGTGGTGCCATCACATAGGGGCACAAAATCACTCTCACGGACCTTCTCCGGGACTGTTCCTGGCTGGTGGAATGACCTACCACGCTCTATCCGAGCAGCTGAGTCTCTAGCCATTTTCAAAAAAATGCTAAAGACGTATCTTTTTCGTCAGCACTTGACCCAGTAGTAGTAGCACTTACCTTGACTAATATTCTTCTCCTATCTGTGTATTTATTTATAAAAAAAATAAAATAAAAAAAAAATAAAAAAAATTCGCTATGAGCACTTTACTGACATAACTGTGACTTCACTCAGCACTTACATACTGTTGTTCTCATGTTGATTTAATTGATTCTACTACTCTCATTTGTAAGTCGCTTTGGATAAAAGCGTCTGCTAAATGACTAAATGTAAATGTAAATGTAAAATAGGCAGTTAAAAAAATTAATAAAAAAAAAAAATCTATAGGGTATTTTGAGCTGAAACTTCACCTTAGACTTATATTACATATTTTAAAAAGACGTTCTACGGCACCTTAAATACTATAATATATATAATATATTATAATATAATATAATATAAATACTATAATAGTATAAACAATACTAAAATAACACTGAACCAAACCTCAAGTCTAAGCAATATGATCTATATCTGGATATTGCATAGCAACACTTTTTTTAATATACTGGACATTGATTTTGCTGAACAATAAACATGGGCTTCACCTCCAGGTTCATCTACGTGCATGAAGACCATATCGTTGTTTGCTGCTAGAATGGAGTAGAACTGTTCATGGCCAACGGTGGGAAGCTGAGCCATGTCCCATGTCTCCCCCTGATCTACTGAGACGTGAATCATGCGTGTGGAACCCTGCAAAAGAAAATAAGTGTTTTTGACATCTGTATGCGATTTCAACCTTACACAACACACTACAGCTCTGGTCAAAAATCTGAGATGCCTTGCTACACACAGCCTACTTGGCCAGCTTTAATACATTTCAAAATATCTTAAAATAGAAAAAATTTAATTGTAATAATATTTCACAATATTACTGTTTTACTGTATTTTTGATCAAATAAATGCTGCCTTGGTGAGCATAAGAGACTTCCTTTAGAAACACGAGACCCAAACTTTTGAACGGTAGTGTATATGCAGTGATTTTAAAAAAAGGCTCTAAAATGATGTCTAAAGAAATGATCTATAATGTCTAAAAATGATATCTAAGTGGGTAGTACACAAGGTTTTGTAATAGAACGATACATTAAGATTTTAAGAGAGCTCACCGAGTCGGTCATGATTGAGGCGAAAACAAAGCGTCCACCCAAGCCAAAGGAATAAATCCTGCTTCCAATAGTTTTAAATGTTCTGCCATAGTCTAATGATTTTTTCAATTCCAACTTTCCCCGGTCACCTGAGAGAAAGAGAGAGAAAGAAAGTGAAATTCAAAAATATGCCTGAATGACAAACAATAAGAAGGAAGCATCTATCCATTTGCAGCATTATTTAAATGATGAGGCTATAACAAAACCACTCACTGCAGGATCCATTGGGATTTGTAGTTAAGAAAATGGTGTCATCAATTCCCCTGAAATGACATCCAAACAGATATACAATCAGAAATTTTCATCCATCCATGCTGAGTTCACCACTGCAAACAAAAGCTAAGGACATTCCTTACTTCAGATCTAACCAAAGGCCTCAGTTTCTTCAGTGTAAGAAATCAAATGAGACCAATGTTCGGATTGTAAACCTCACAGGAATAGTTTATGCAAAATTAAAGTTGCTTTATAATGCATTTTGTGGTGCTTTTATGTTCTTTTTTGGGTAATGAAAACAAAACCTCAAACTTTTTGACTGAAAAAGTAAATAATTCTGGGCCATTTCAAAACCATACGTTCCAAGAAAAAAGCTCTAATTTGATACAAAGATAAACAGAAAGAATGAAATATATTCTGGTGTGAGAATCCTAACCTCAAACCCAATGCACACATTGCAAAAAATTGAATCGCAATAGATTTTGCTCCATTTGACAATCAAGAGAAATGAACTGTTATTAAAACAATTAAATCTAAATTAGATCTAGGCAGTGATGAGATTCATACCCACATCAAATTGTTACATCAGAACCTTTCAGCACTTGGACACACAATGACCGATCACAATGAAGAACAAAAATGACTTTTTGGATGAATTACTCTTGCAAATTGCACACAAAAATACCAAGATCTTTGTCAAAGCTGCATGCTATAACATGAATGTTTAGCTCTGTACCATTTCTTTAAAGATTTATTTTTGCTGATTTTTGCATTTATTATTATGATAGGATAGTACAGAGTGGACAGGAAGCGAGGTGGGAGAGAGACTGGGGGACAGGATTGGGAAAGGTCTGTGAGCCGGGACTCAAACTCGGGTCGGCCGAAGCACAACGGCGTTATATGTTGGCGCGCTGCCCACGAGGCTATCGGCACCGACAGCGCTGTGCTATTTCTGGCAGTCAGGATCGATGTACAGCTTTTTATTAAATGGGAAGCAAAGTTGTATTTACAAGTTCCCAGGCTGCAGGGTTCATGACATTTAATCTTGGTGATATATTAATGAGTTTAGTTTGAGACAATTGGTCGCAGCTAAACAAGCTAAAAACGAGTTTAGCACATCTTCTTTGCACCCAGAGTTATATCAAATTTCATATTTACCTGCCACTAAATATCACATAAAAGCAAACTTTGTTCCTTCAGATGGTAGGCCAGAATGAGCTGCAATATGGCCCAGACATTACCAGTAAAAAATTTTGGCTTGTTGTTACTGATTAATTTATGTACTGTGTGTTTACAGTCATACCATTTCACAAGACAAACAGTCTCATGGATCTTCCTCCAACTGGCGCCGAAGTCCTCGGACAGCCATAAGTCATACTGAAACAAGAGGAAAACAGCATTAGTACATGCTCTTTTTGCACAAAACAGAAAGCAAATGTCTAATTAGAGGTCTTACATTGATGCTGTAGACCATGAGTATGTTGCCGTCTCTGGGATTGTATGTGATCTGCATTAATGGATGGAATGGAAGCTCAGAGGTCACAAAGCTTTTGCCGAAATCAACTGAACGGAATATTTTGGTGACTCTCCCCTCGGTTAGATCACCTGTGAGGATCACCTGTGGGACAGATCAGGGTCCTGTTCAGTAATTCATTAAAAAATTACATCAGTGATCACTGAACTTATTGTTCAGTTATTGTAAGAAGTTTTTTTTGATCGTACATGTCAATCAGAGATAATCATTTTAATGCATTTGTAAGTAAGCTCAGTAAATACACTTATGCTTCTCTTAATGTTTTTGAAAGAAGTCTAGTCTCTTATGCAAAAACACAGTAAAGTTTGTTTTCAATTTGAATATATTTTAAAATGCAATTTACTCCTGTGAATTTTCAGCATCATTATTCCAGTCTTCAGTGTCACATGATCCTTCAGAAATCATTCTAATATGCTGATTTGGTCCTAAAGAAATATTTCGTATTATTATCAATGTTGAAAACAGATGTGCTGCTTAATATTTATGTGGAATATAAAGATAAATATATAAAGTTCAAAAGAACAGCATTTATTTGAAAAAGAAACATATGTCTTACATGAAATATATGAAATTAATGTCTTTACTGCCATTTTTGCTGAATAAAACTATTCATTTTTTAATAAAAATCTTTTGAATGGTAGTGTATGTTTGTTACTAAAGCTCATCCTTTTGAGGTGACAACTTTCCACTTGTATGAACTTGTTTGCTTGTGTGTGTACACGTCAAAATTTCACAGCACACCACAGAGTCCATATACATTACAACCTGGAATATTTCTTTCAGAACAGTTCAACATTACAGCAGAGAAGTAAATATTCACCTTGCCAGAGTTTTCAGGACCGATTGCGATGCCAAACTCTGTCTGTATGAAGGTGTTGTTAATGAGGTCGGTGATGTCCTGGAATGTCTTTCCATAGTCTTCACTGACCCAATAGAGATAAGGGGGAGTTATGGATCATGTGATACAGCTAAACAAAAAAACCAACCAAATGTGTACCAACATTTATATTGAGCAAACACAGCACTGGACGAAGAAGGACTCATTACACTCTATTAATCGTGTTTTTAGGGCAAGACACTTGTGAGACAAAAAGACAAATATTTAGATTTTGGGCTTTTGGTTTTCATAATGTGTTGTCGTAGAATCGTGGATAAAAAACATCCAAAATACACATTAAAGTGTTTATATTATTGCTCTTTATCTATTTGTGTCTGTAGATTTCAATTACAGTACAACTCTTTACAATATGTTTTCTAAAATATTTTTTTTTTCTCATGCACTGAGCCAGAAATCTTCATCTCAGCAGCACTTACATGCATCAGACATTACAGTTTTATTTCTATCTACTGTATATTCTGAAGGTTTTTACAGAGGGGTTTGTTAATAAATCATTTGCCTGACTTTATACAACATTTTATTCCTAAAACATGGTGAAAAGTATTATTTTTTTCTCTGTTGACAGAATTCTCTGATTTATGGAGTGATAAAAAGAGATATGAAAACTCTCTGTAAAAACTTTTGAATCTAATATGTCCAAAAAATAATAATTTTGAACCTGGCTTTGTACAATGCTCAGATTTATGTTCTGAATAATTATGCAAATTAGTGCATATTGAATTAGACAATGCCTAATTTACATATTTATTTTAAACATCACATTTCAGACAACTTGTAATGCAAAAAATTGTAATCAGTCAACTCGGAAAGTATGGTACGTCTATTAGTTTTTGTTTTTTTTACCCTATAAACCTGGACTGTCTTGCCTTAAAAACTCCTCAATTCTTCTAGCAAGAGCTTGCTAGAAGACATCCTTACCTTCTGTACAGTCTGGACTGACCAAACCGCATGATAAAAAGAGGAACCTGGAATGTGGTCAGCACCAGCAGTATCTGCACAGAAGGAGGACACAGTGAATATTATAGCATGTGCATGTGAATGATTCAGAGTCGCTCAGAAACTCGCAGTGCAGTGAAGCATTCATAGAGATTTAAACTCTGGCTCGGCCGAGATACTGCGGGACACATGCCTGGACTTGAGCACAGCCACAATCTCACCCTTCACACTTGATTTATCCAGCCATCACTCAAGATCAGGCACTTGCTGCTTGCAGAGAAGATTCTGATTGGTCGGTGCCTTGTTCTCATTTAACTCCTGTCTCTAATCCTTAAGTCAACATGAAATGGTATTTGCAATCCATTTTGCTTTCATAATGTGACACATTTCCCGAGAATAAATCAATAATTAACATTCACCAATAGTCCACACAGTCTAGGTGATATCAGCTAAAAAATTAAAGTAGTTTCAGAGGCAGAGTAATTTATAATATTTGAATGAAAGATAAAAAAGAATAAAAAAATAAAAAGAAACATTTCTGATGAGCCGTTTATAAGAAATAACCCACCAAAAGCACAGGTGACTTTTAGTTCATGACTATTAGCTTTCAAGGTATCTATATATGCCAATATTTTAAATAAATATATACATACATATACACATATATACATACATACAATAGTTTTTTCTGGTTCTCGAATCTGTTTGGCTGTGCGACATTCTAATGATAACAGCGTTCCTACCTTTTCATCATTTGTATCACTTTGCTTGTGTGTCTGTCATGGCGGCCGAAAAAAATCCACCGTATTTTTTTTTTTTTTTCTGTGTTTTTCTGTCAATATGGGATGCTGTGTGTACATTAATGAGGAAAAAAATGAACTTAAATGATTTTAGCAAATGGCTGCAATATATTTAAGGGGGTCTGAATACTTTCCGTACCCACTGTGTGTGTTATATATATATATATATATATATATATATATATTTGATGTTTTATGTTTCACTTAACTACATAGAAAGTAAATAAGTAGCGTAGTCTATCGGTCTTTCTGGGAAAATTGGACCAAAACTATTAATGACTCATCCAGCATTACACAGATTTTTTCCCAGTTATATGCTTTCTACAATGAAAAAGTAAACTAAAAGTTATTTAAAACACAGTACGAACACTTCATGATGTTCTGCCTCAAAATCCTGTCTTTAAAAAAAGTAAATAGGGTCAATTTCAATTCATGTTTCTTCTTACAAAAGAAAGATTTGTGGGAACTCCTTTATGTGCCTGAAAAAAAGCTGGACTATTAGAACAATATTCGTTAAAGGTGCAATAAGCAATTAACAGAATGGCGCTAACTCTGACACCTCAAACGTGGAAAAAGTGTCTCAAAAGACACCACTCTTTGAAAATGTTTGCACAGAGTTAATAGAAATGTACTGGAGTGTTGTTGTTGTTGGGTGAAGGCTGTGCTGGAGGAGTAATTACAGCTTGTACATGTTTTACAGCTGCACTTTGGTTCAGTTCTATAAGAGACGGAGTCAGCCTCCAGTGTTGTTGGCCCTAAATGACGGTTTGTGGTCTTGTCAAGCCAGGCTCTGAAGAGTCTTTCAGCCACTGAAGCAGTAATTCACTCGTTCTCGTTTCACATTGATGTGTGATTGTAGGAGCCACATTCCAGTGAGTCAGATCATGGAGCTGACCACAGAACAGCTTAGTGGATAAAAAACTTGGGGTAAACGGACAATTACAAATTTTTTTGATCAGCTACGTGTTAGTAAACATAGTGGCAGTAACATAGTGGATTAGAAGGATTGGGATAAATCAAAGGTTGTTGGTTCAAATCCCAAAGTAGCTGAAAATTTCAATCAGGGCCAAAATATTTCTATGCGATTTTTACATTTCTATGAAGATGTTTTTCCTGTGTTCACATATCGAAATTATTTGCACAACTTGGGTGGTTTGTATTCAATGAAATAGATCAGATGACATTTTTATAGGACATCAGCAAGTCAGTCATTTTGAGGTGGCAGTTTTCATTTTTTTATCAAATGATTTGATGCTGTTCACACAAAAGTGCAATGTTTTTTTGTTAGTGCCGCATTAAAAACACTCCTATGTTGTGGTGGGTTTATTACGAGTACAGTAAATTACTTTAAATAGCCCACAGATTGAAGTAATTACAAGAAACATCATCTGGTGTGACATTATAACACCTGATGAGGCAGTTTTCTCAAAATACCATTTTGCATGACACACTACATTATACCTCACTCGCAGTATAGTATATAGATTTTTAATTTTTTTTTAAAGAAGTCTCTTATGTTCACCAAGGCTGTATTTATATGATCAAAAATACAGTATACACAATAACATTGTTGTTATTTAAATGTTAAACAACTATTTTGTATTTAAATATATTTTTCATTGTAAATTATTCAAATCTGAATACTATAGTCTTCAGTTTCACACAATCCTTCAGAAATCTTTCTAATATGCTGATTTCATTCTAAAATACTAATATGGTGCTCAAAAACATTTCTTATTTTTGTTAATTTTGAATACAGATGTACTGCTTAATATTTTTGAGGAAACTGTAAAACATTTTACAGGATTCTTTGAATAGAAAGTTCAAAAGAGCAGCATTTATTTAAAATAGAAATCTTTTGTAACGATATAAATGTCTTTACAGTCACTTTTGATTAATTTAATGCATCATTGCTGAATAAAAGTATACATTTCTTTAAAAAAAATAAAAAAAATTGACCCCAAACTTTTGAACGGTAATGTATATTTAAAGAAAAAATATGGGACTAAGTAAAATGAGCTAATAATAACAATAAATTAAATTTTTAAAAGATCTACAATTGATCAAATATCAATTTAATAAATTCACTGTTAATTGTTGGATACAGCTGATGTGGACAGTCCCATATTTTACAGAAACTTGATGCATTTAAAACTAGATACTTTTCATGCTATCGAACTGTATTCCTGTAGATAATTTTACTCACCCCAGTTCCGTCTCCAACCCAGGCCAGAGACAACGAGCCACTCAGATCATTTAAGTTATACTGAAAAAGAGACGTAGAGGCATAATGAAATATGATTGCAAATAATCAGTGTAGTTAAAATCCTGTAGAGGGTTGATATTAATAATCCCTGCATGGCCAACATGAACTTTTTCCCTCTAAAAATATCCAGCATAAATCAAAACAAATTCAATCTAAAACAAAACAGGTCATTGTTATTAACATCACCGCACTTTGGGCTCTAAAATATATTTTATTCTAATATTGTTCTCTCTCTCTCTCTGCCTAATGCAGGTTTGTTTTCAGAGCGCTTCTGTGGTGAAACTAAACACCACAGGCTTTCACTGAGTCCACAGGGAAGAGATTACAGGCTGGAATCTGAATCTAAAAATATATAAAAAAAAGAAAAGAAAAAAGAAATAATAATAATGACTGAAAACAGAGCTCCAAACCATAGCTTTACAAAGCTAAAATAAAGAAACATTCAGTACAGAGCAGAAAGGAGTCACACAAATACAACAAATTAAGCTAATATGAGGAAAAAAAGTGCTTGGAAATGAAAATGTATTGCTGTATTAAAGACAACAAACAACATTTTATATGAACATTTTGTTTGCAAATGTATGAAAGCTTGTTTCCGCCATGAAATAAAATAATAAATAAATTGTGATTTTTGTGTAATTGTGACTTTTCTTCCTCGCAATTGCAAGTTTATATCTCACAATTCTGACTTTTTTCTCAGAATTGCAAGATATAAACACAATTGCGAGTTATAAAGTCAGAATTGTGTGATATTAAATGTGAGGGAAAATACTATAGACTGACATTTTTCTAAGAATTACGAGTGTACATCTCACAATTCTGACAATTCCGAGTTATAAAGTCAGAATTGTGAGATATAAATAATTCTGAGAAAAAAAAAGTCAGAATTGAGAGATGTAAACTCACAATTCTGACTTTATAAGATGCAAATGAGAAAAGTCAGAATTGCGTAATAAAAACTCGCAATTGTGAGAAAAAGTCAGAATTGCGAGTTTCGCGCAATTCTGACTTTATAACTCGCAATTGCCAGAATGGAGAGATGTTTAAATCTTGCAATATCTGAGAAAAAAAGTCAGAATTGTGAGATAAAAAGTTGCAATTACCTTTTTTACTTTTTATTTAGTGGCAGAAACAAGCTTAAATGTATCAACAACTTTTTGATTTGACAGTAAAACCTTCCAAGTTACTAAATATTTCCTTTGAAGACAAAATCAGACATAAAAACACAATTGCTGATGTACTGTAAAGGTAAAGAGCTATAAAATTAATGTAGATTCATCGCTCAGATAATTTGGAGAGAAATAACTGTGTTAAATCTGTTGATTTTTCTTTTAAAACACAATACATGCGAGTCGAGTCTTAGTGTCTTTTCATCTAGAGAAAAAGCAGAAAAAGCAGTATACAGCACTTCTTCATTTAATCTCATTACTCTATATCACTACATGAACATTAACTGAGACATTAAAGAGAGTAGTTAAACTGATCACCAATCAGTTAAATATGTACTAAATTTATGTTAGTAATGCCTAATAGAAAGCAATGTCTAATAAAAGGCAACTAAGCAAACATATTTACGGTGCTTAATCAGAAAAAATCCTGGTGATTCTAGGAAGAAAAACACAAGTGCTAGGATTTATCTGTCCACAGGGAAGCGGAACCATGTAGCGACATGCACACAGAAACCACTGCTGATCCGACAGATGGCTGTGCCGCTGTCAGCCGACCCACACTGCTAGGAAATGTGTATGTGTGTGTGTGTGTGTGTGTACGGGCACATTTCAGAGGACAGGCCCGCTGTCAGTCGAGTGTGTAACCTCCCTTTCAGTTTCACTCGCTGGAATGCGAGACCCAGATGGTGTGTGTGTGTGTGTGTGTGTGTGTGTGTGTGTGTGTGTGTGTGTGTGTGTGTGTGTGTGTGTGTGTGTGTGTGTGTGTGTATGCGCGAGGAACAGAGTGAATGCCCCACATTTTCATCTGCCTCACACACTGAGAACAAGAGAGCAACTGATGTCAAAGAGATCGTAGGAGAGAAAAGGAGGGAAAAGAATAAAGAAAGTCCAAGCACACATATACGGGCTCTTTTCCAAAAGCTAGTGAGCTGCCTGGTTACTTGCTACATTACTTCATAGGCTTTTGCCTCTGATATGGAACCTCATAAGTGACCGATTTGGATGCTCTGAATTCACAGCAATTCCGTGAGTCTTTACATGAAATGCACAGGAGACTCAACTAGTTTTGATAGTGTTTGGCTTTACTACGTTGCTAAACTAACAGTATATGTATAGCACACATGCTTATTGAGTAAAATATAACAATTGCAACATTCTTAATTAAAATCAACACACCAGACTTTGTCAGCTGAGCTTGTTGCAATGCATTCTGGGATTACTTTTTTTTTGCTAAGTGCTTTCATAGACTTTGGCTTGTAATGTTGTTAACATTTGGAACAGTCTGTGTCAGGAGCGTTCATGGTGTCTTAAAATGGTGCCTATGTAGACAGTTCACTAGGTTTTGGAACAGAGCCACACATTCCTGGGTGTTTTTTTTTTTTTGTAATGGGGAAAATAATGTGGTAACAGGGTTGGTTGCAAAATATGCTAAACCTTAAGCATTTCAAAAGTAATTAAGCATAGCTTCTTTATTACAATGGCTTCAATATGAATGTCAAAATAATGACAATAGCAATGTAATTTATTTAGAAAGAACAGTATGCCAAATTGCTTAAAAGTAAAAATAAAATTCAATTGAATTAAAAAAAGAATAAAATAAAACCTATTACGAATACAAAACATCAAATTGCATAGGCACAAGCAAACTAAATAATTAAAATAATACAAATAAAACAAACAAACAAACAAAAAAAAAAAAGTTACAAAACATCAAAATGCAAACCAACCAGTAACCAATAGAGTCACAATTGAATACAATCAATGATGTATGATTTTAAAAAGGTAAAGTGTGAAATTTTTCTATGATGCTGGGAGTGCATTGCGTTTTGGTACAGAAACCACTCACAAACCAGAACTGGAATAAATAACAGTAAAAACTTGATAAATGATGACACCCCATCCACATACATTCAGATCCATTGAGTATCTCATCTACTCTTTTACAGTTCATATGGACATGTTTGTCTAAGGAGGCCTCCACCGCACTCCTTTCTGTGGATCACATCCTCTCTACATTTCTGCAATTCCTCCCAAGCCTCTGGAGATCAATGACCATGTCACAGAATACTCCGTTTCTCACTTCTCCTCAGTGATGACATCGTCTTAAAATTTGTACACTTTTTTTCCTTCTTCTTCTTTTTTCTTCTTAAAAAGCAGCCGTACAAGGTCCAGGGAAGCAAAAGAACCACAGCATTTTTGAAACTCACTAGCGTCCAAGCCCAATGGAAATTTGCACTCTCACAATCCAAAGTGTGAACAAAAGTTTCCATGTTACCAACCCAGCCAACGTCCTTCTGATGCAACCCACCTCAAAACAGACCCTGAATGGTACATGTGTTCTAGAGCAGCAAGAACAAGATGTCTAAAACACCTGCTTAAACCCCAGGGCTAGTGTTCCTTCTCAATAATGTGTCTGAATAATGGATATAGTGGTCGCCTCTTCATTCCTTGCCATATTTAAACCAGAAGGAAAGAAACATGCTGACATCCCATACTGGCCAACAAAACAGGCTTGCCAAGAATGGCCTGCACCATGCCAACAAGTCTTTCTTAAATGGGGGATTAAAGAGTGATGTGAAGACACTGTGAACATTCAACGTTCCTTCAGTTTGGAGAAGACCAAAGAACACATGATTCAAAGTAAGGCCCTAAACAAACTCTATGGCTTCATACTACACTTATGGTTCAATTTTGAGTCCACACTCTGGTGATGTAATGCTTTATAGATTGTTGGTTAGAACAGCAGGTTTTCATACTGGGGTCGCAAAAGCGGGTGCTTGAGAATATGCAGAATTAAAAATAAATAAATAAACTGAACACATCAAAATTATTAATTTCTCCTCCTCTATACATACTTGTAGAAAATAATGAGATGGATTACTCAAGGCTTGACATTAATACTCGCCAACCCGATTTCAGCAGTGGCGTGTAACACAGTCACTCCTACTAGCCACTAATATATACACTTTTCAATTGTAGTCTTTTAAAAAAGCAACTGAAGTAATAAACTAAGTGCAGTGTTTTCGTTTTTTCAATACATATCGATACTGAAATATCTGAAACGCTTTCAATACTCTTTTTCCACACAATAGATACACGATACCACGATACTCACTCTCTCAACTCTCCAACAGCGAGTTGACACACAAACCCGCCTCCCCTCACTCACTCGTTTCAATTGCTCCAGATGAATACTGTTGGTGTTACAGAACTAGAATTTCGGTGTGTGACTGCACATAATTTTACTCATTCCTGCAGATTTTGTGCTCACCCCAAAGTGTGCGCACATAAAGCCACCTCTGAGTACTAAATTGAGTTCCTTTTCTTTTCTTATTGCTCTTAAACAGTCAAACACACACAAAATAATGTCAAAATGTCTTGGTGAGTATTCACGTAAACATAGTTATGTTTTAAGTGAAGGTAAACAGTTGAGAAAGAAAACGTGTAACAGTATAATGGATCCGTGTATCAGGTCTTAAAGTGACAGCAGCCTAATACACACTCTAAAAAATAGTTTTGGTTCAACAAAAAACAATTAACACAACAGTTTGCATTAATTTTTTTGAGTTATAACAACTCTGAGTGAATGCATGTTCCACCAACATGCTGTACTGAGTTAGAGGAACTTAATAATTTGTAGTATAAACACAAATTTTTAAGTTGATTACTCACAAAATTAAGTCGCTCCAACTACCAGAATTGTAGCCCTGGAACCAATTAATCTTATCTATTTCAGTTCATAGCACATGCAAACATTTCAACATTTATTCTCCTTATGCAGTCCTATGCAAAGCATGCTGGGAACTAGGAATCCACTGCCTAATTTCCGAAGTTAAAGACATTTCATTACGTTACTACAACTTAATTTTTTAAAAAAGTAAATTAACACAGAAACTTGAGTTTAAATAGATATTAAGTTGATGTAATGATCAACATTATAATGTCAACAGAACTCAACAAAACGGTTTAATTAAAACAATAAATTGGAATTTTTAACTTGCAACCATGCATTTATTTAAGCTGTGGTGGTACCAGGTCCCCTGAATTACTTTTTGGAGTGCCTGCTGCCAAATTATGAGATAAAATTAAAAATATCTATATGGCGGTTTCCCCTATGGTATTAAATACTGAGTGAAAATGCTGGGTGGCTAGTAACTTTGGAAAACCACTAGGCACAGTGGCTGGTGAGCAAAAAAGTTAATGTCAAGCCCTGATTATACTTATTTTATACTATTGACAGCCATAGTTTCTCGATGATTTATACATCTAACAGTACTTTAATGGAGTACTAGATATGTGGGGGGAGGCAAAAGGTTTTTTAAAAGGGGGGTGTTATCAAAAAAAGATTTTTCAGGTATATTAGAATTCCTTAGTAACTGCCACAGTAACACAAGAATACTGCAATGCACTGGCCAAGTATTAGCATCTGTGTTTGTGTATATTTGAGTATGTGTCTGGCCTAAGGCAATGGTATGGTACCCAATCCTAACTGGTTTTGTGGTAATCCTGGCCAGGAATTAGACTCCTTGTATCCCTACCACCATTAAAGGGCTTGCAAACTGGTCACAGGTCAACGGTGGATTACTAAAGTCTGTTTTCACAAAGTTGAGTGATACAATCAACCGATGGCCCAGTGGGGATATTTGCAGAGAAAATCCATCCTGCAGGGAAAGAGCCGAATAATATTAAAGCACATCTGCGCTGTTAAGACTTAGAGAGACCACCTGAGCATGGAGCCATTGAAATCCTCCAGAACAATAACATTCAGACACGGCAGACATGCTTTTCCAAGGGAAATATCTGAAATATACTGTATAATGGCAGAAATGTATATAAGTATACACTCCTACTCCTTTTCTTAGCTCAATAAGTCCATTCCAGTGGACATGTTAGAGCCATGAGGAACATTGTTTCGGCTTCTTTTCTGGCATCTCACCAACCCTGAGCATTTCAGAGAGGACAGAAAACATTCTCTGTACATTCTCCCCAGGACTGGGAAGGGGAAAAACCTGGACGTCTTTCCCTTGTGTTGAACTGGTAAACAGGCTTTGAACCCCAGGTCCAGCCAAAAGAAGCTTTAGACTTGATCCAAATGGTTTCACAGTCTGAAGACCAACAACAAACATGACTTCATTTCTTTTCTAGACAGTAAAAAAATGAATTTGGGTTTAATAAGAGACACGTCTCAAATCAGTCCCAAAATAAGTGCTGTTTAGACAGGTGGGCAAATGCTAACACATGATTCAAAAACATGCACAAAAATATCCTGGCACCAAGATCTTAAACCATGTTTTCCTAACTGGAATGCCACGCCGAAATGGGTAAGAGGTCAGCAGTTCGTTAGATGGAGCCGTGTTTGTGTTTTCATTGGACTCGCATAAATAACTCCCTACTGGCACAACTTGGATTTAAACATCCAGAGCGGAGTCTTAAAAGTCTTCCGGCCTCCAAAAGAGCATCTCAAATCATTCAAATGCAAACTTCATCCACAACGCTGTTTGAACATGCGTACCGTTATAAGTTCTCGCAGACTTCATTAGAAGAAACTACAGGCAGTTGTTAAAAAGACTTTATTGTGAGCTCGTAAGATTTCTAATTGCTCTGGCAGGTCATAAATTCCATCGGGCAGAAAACGATCAGCAGCCAGTTTTCACGTCGACCAACCACAGACTCTTGCACAACACCGTGGTTGCACATTTTGGACTGAAATAGATCTGGAATATTATACCTCAAACTTAGCATCCTAATGACTGCTTTTTAGATCATAAACATGATGCTTCACTGATAACTAATTATATTTAATCCATAAATTATCAGTAAATCACTGGGTAAATAGCTAGTGTTCATTGCAGTGTTTAAATTTTTTTGGATATTATTGGACACAATAAGTTGGTACATTTAGAAAACATATCAATGGCAAGTATTAAAGGATTAGTTCACTTCAGAATTAAAATGACCTGATAATTAACTCACCCCCATGTCATCCAATATGTCTTTCTTTCTTGAGTCGAAAAGAAATTAAGGTTTTTCAGGAAAACGTTCCAGGATTTTTCTCCATATAGATGACTTCACTCAGGTTTAACAGGTTGAAGGTCCAAATTACAGTTTCAATGACGCTTCAAAGGGTTCCACATGATCCCAGACGAGGAATAAAGGTCTTATCTAGCAAAACGCTTCAGTCATTTTGTATAAAAAAAAAATATATATATATATATATATATAAAGTAAATAAAATATATTCCAAAAAATTATATACTTTTTAACCATAAATGCTCATCTCACACTAGCTCTGCGATCATGTTGGAAAGGTCACAAGTTACGTAGGCAAAAGTATCGATCCAGTGTCTACAAAGCAAATGTGCAAAGACTAAGTCAAACGCCCTTTACAAAAAAAGCTAACATTTTTCGCCCTACCGTGGTACTTCCGACCTTTCCAACATGATTACGTAATGCGTGACAGATTGCAGAGCAGCGCAAGATGACCATTTGTGGTTAAAAAGTATATACATTTTTTTTTTTTTTTTTTTTAAATAACGCTAAATAAGACCCTTATTCCTCGGCTGGGATCATGTAGAGCCCTTTGAAGCTGCACTGAAACTGAAATTTGCACCTTCAACCCATTGGTAACTGTTGAAGTCCAATGGAGAAAAATCCTGGAATGTTTTCCAGGATTCCAAAAACCTTAATTTCTTTTCGACTGAAGAAAGAAAGGAATCTTGGATGACATGAGGGTGAGTAGTAAATTATCAGGAAATTTTAATTCTGAAGTGAACTAATCCTTTAAACTTCCTGGAATGACACCTTAAATCATGCAGCTAATTGAAAACTTTTCTAAGCAATTTGGTGAAACAGGTGAAAAAGCCATATCTAGAAAGCAGAATTATAAAAAGTAAACAAAATTTCGGCAACCAAAAATATTTAGTCGAATCAATGATCAATGACTAGGATGATGATTTCAGCCCTTCAAAACTATTTCACCCAAATATTTTCAGTTCCTAAAATTTGAGTGACTTTTCCGATCCGTGTTTTGACTGTTTCAGCATCTATTTTGTTTACACAACTTAAATAAGCTACAACAAGTAAATACGTCAACAGTGTAGGCATATTTCCAAACAACAAAAAATTATGTTAGAGTAGCAATATGTAACATTTGGTAAACTGAAATATCAAGACGTTTTATTTATCACATGAGAATACGACAACCTAAACAGAGTACCAAGTTCAATTTCTTAAATCATTCAAATTTAATTACCAAAACTTTTTTTTTTTTGGTTTTGTGCATCAATTTTGGTGCATCACTAATAAAAAATGTGGGATTCAAAAGTCTAGTTGCAAGCATTCTAATCAAACAAGCAGTTTGGAATGGATATACATATAATTAAACCCCCACCTCAAGAGTGGCCTTATATAAACATTTTAATCATAATAAAGGGTCAAAACTGGCTCGAACTACAGGAACTTTACAAGTACTGTTGGAAGGAACTCTACAGTACATGTATGCATGCAAGCTGATGTTCAAGACTATCCAAACAGGTGTTAAAAGCCCTGAAACTGAATTTAACAAGATGTTTTTTAGAGACGTTGCCTCAAATACTTTTCCCACTGTTGTCATGCCCCAAGCCTTTTCCCGTTTCTGAAACATTCCTTTCTTGGAGGAAGCATTTCACTTCAACAGTCATTTATGCTGGACGGAATGTGAGAGGACGAGAGCCAAAAACACTGGCCATAAAAGAACTGGCTCGGTGTGCTTTCTTAACAACAACAACAACAACAGTCTTTCTCTATCAGCACTTAGGCTAAACTCATGGCCGATTGCCTTAGCTTTCCCTGAAATGTCAATGTGCTCTGTATTTGGATAAATAGGGGATGCTTTCCACAGAACAGGACTGATATGAAAGATATAGATTGGCATACATGTAGCTTATCGTTTACCGATAATTCCTGCAGAGCGAGAGGTCACGCCAACATCTGGTAAAATGTAATTGATGTGCTCGGGGGAGAGAGTTAGATAAGAGAGATTTATTAGAGGCAGCATGTTTACTGACTTCTTAAGGGTTAGTAATCAACCATGGGTCACTGTAATGAATAAGCTCTGACTAGATCTAGTTAAGCAGAATCACCTGACCCTTCTGGACATAAATACAGGAGAAACACATCGCAGAGACATTACAAGCACATGAAGAAGATGAATGCATTTGTTCTCTTAGTCTTGGCATAAAGATGAAATCTGTGGAATGTCTTAAAGGAAAATCAAACACAAAAACTCTGGCCCGTCCATCGTATTATAAGGTGATACATGTTGAGTGATGTTTTTAATCAAGCATATGGAAAACTTCAAATATCATTTTATTTGAGAGCTTGTTTTCATACACTTCTAAAAACCTAATAAACATTAATAATTCCATTAGAGACATGGAAGCCTTAAAATGCTTGTGTGGTGTGGCAATGCTATGTGGCATTTGACTGAAAAAATAACATTCACTTGCTGAGAAAGGTGATGAAGGTACATTATTAGGTAATCTCAGACCAGAGGCCAGTAGTATGATCTCACTTTTGTGATTTATGGTCCCTAGAAATTTATGAAGAGCTTCCAAAGTAGGGAAAAAATCATCCTCAATTCTACTTATAAAAGAAGAAGAAAAAAGAAGAAGATACTAAGTAAATAAAGAGACTTACACTTAATAAACTTAAACAAGAGTGTTAACTAGTCAAAACAGAAAGAAAAATCATAAAATAAAAATGATATACACAAAGTTTTCATTATACTATGTGCCTGTACTAACTATGATGTGAGTATAAGGAGTAAGAGATGTTTTGACCTACCGTATGAGTGTTGTTTTTTAACGTAGACTCATAGCCGTGCAGTGATTCACATTGATTTTGTACGGATTCTTCACCCCTTTTCATCCTGACATGATCCGGCTGCTGTAAATCTCTCAAACTGAGCAGATTTCGTGATTTGTGACTCTTTAGAAACATGGTTTGCTCACTCCTAGAGCTGCTGGGTCTCTCTTCAAAGTCCATGCAAAGAGCCACTGAGAAGAACACAACCAAAACCCAGCAGAACACGGTGCTCATGGTTTCCGTTTAATGTGCACAAAAATATTCTGTCTAAATATCCATAAATATCAGGTTTATTGGTAATAGAAGAGACCGTGCAGTGTTTACACTCTGACGCATGTCTGTAGAGAAGCCGCTCTTCGCACTGCTAAACTCACGGATTGTTCAAGATTAGGATGGGCCGTCCGTTCGACACGCCCATTTTCATGAATATTAATTCAGGCGCGCTGACGTTGCCTAGTAACCTTTTCAATGACCATAGGTTTGCACCCTATGGTTTGCACGCGTTAGATTTCCAAAGGTTTAACATTAATATTAATTAGGAAATAGCGACATTGCGTCGCAATTTACCAATGGCGAAGGCCTGGTTTATGAATATTAAGAGTCAAGCATTCACTATACTAGAATTGGGTTAACCACGCCTTCTGCTGACCAACCTATCTTACAAATTGTAAAACCGTCTGTCTTCCTTCCGATTTAATATGACAACAAAACTACAATGTGTTGTGAAAAGTTGAAGTTTTATTTAAATGTCATCATTTTTTTTTTATTTTACTGAATTAATATTATTGTAAGTCATACTAAAAACTTGAATATTACAGATACATATATCAAAATATTACAGAATATTACAGAAACTAACACATTTAATTTAGTGCTGTCAAATCGATTAATCGCATCTGACATAAATGTTTGCATAATATATGTGTGAATATGTGTGAATATATATATATATATATATATATATATATATATATATATATATATATATATATATATATATATATATATATATATATATATATACACAGTCCAAAAGTTTGGAACCACTTAGATTTTTAATGTTTTTAAAAGAAGTTTCGTCTGCTCACCAAGGCTACATTTATTTAATTAAAAATACAGTAAAAAACAGTAATATTGTGAAATATTATTACAATTTAAAATAACTGTGTAATTTATTCCTGTGATGCAAAGCTGAATTTTCAGCATCGTTACTCCAGTCTTCAGTGTCACATGATCCTTCAGAAATCATTCTAATATGCTGATTTGCTGCTCAAGAAACATTTATGATTATTTTCAATGTCGAAAACAGTTGTGTACTTTTTTTTTTTTCAGGATTCCTTGATGAATAGAAAGTTCAAAAGAACAGCATTTATCTGAAATACAAAGCTTCTGTAGCATTATACACTACCGTTCAAAAGTTTGGGGTCAGTAAGAATTTTTATTTGTATTTTTTTGAAAAGAAATTAAAGAAATGAATACTTTTATTCAGCAAAGATGCATTAAATCAATCAAAAGTGGCAGTAAAGACATTTATAATGTTACAAAAGATTAGATTTCAGATAAAAACTCTTCTTTTGAACTTTCTATTCATCAAATAATCCTGAAAAAAAAAATTGCAAACAAATATTTTGTACAATTGTACACATTAAATGTTTCTTGAGCAGCAGATCAGCATATTAGAATGATTTCTGAAGGATCATGTGACACTGAAGACTGGAGTAACGAAGGCTGAAAAATTCAGCTTTGCCATCACAGGAATAAATTACTTTGTCAAATATATTAAAATAGAAAACAGTTATTTTAAATTGCAATAATATGTCACAATATTACTGTTTTTACTGTATTTTTAATTAAATAAATGTAGCCTTGGTGAGCAGATGAAACTTCTTTTAAAAACATTAAAAATCTTAGTGGTTCCAAACTTTTGGACTGTACTGTGTGTAACAGTAATATTGTGAAAAATTATTACAATTTAAAATAACTGTTTTCTATTTGAATATATTTCACAAAGTTATTTATTCCTGTGATCAAAGTTGAATTTTCAGCATCATTACTCCAGTCTTCAGTG
This sequence comes from Chanodichthys erythropterus, assembly GCF_024489055.1. Lineage (NCBI taxonomy): Eukaryota > Metazoa > Chordata > Actinopteri > Cypriniformes > Xenocyprididae > Chanodichthys > Chanodichthys erythropterus. Next base: position 6,252,990 of record NC_090226.1, on the reverse strand, counting down.
TCACATGATCCTTCAGAAATCATTCTAATATGATGATTTGATGCTCAAGAAACATTCATTATTATATCAATGTTGAAAACAGTTGTGTAATTTTTTTTTCAAAATTCTTCAATGAATAGAAAGTTCAAAAGAAGAGCATTTATTTAAAATAGAATATTTTCTAACATTATAATTATCTTTACTGTAACTTTTGATCAGTTTAACTCATCCTTGATGAATAAAAGTATTGATTAATTTTATTTCTATCCCCCAAAAATAAAAATCTTACTGACCCCAAACTTTTGAACGGTAGTGTTTAATGTTACAAAAGATGTAGATTTCAGACAAATGCTGTTCTTTTGAACTTTCTATTCACAATAGTATCACAAAATAAAAATGTAAATAACTGTTTTCAACATTGATAATAATCATAAATGTTTCTTGAGCATCAAATCATCATATTAGATTGATTTCTGAAGGATCATGTGACACTGAAGACTGGAGTAATGATGCTGAAAATTCAGCTTTGATCACAGGAATTAATGACACTTTACTGTATATTGACATAGAAAACAGCTGTTTTAATTTGGAATAATATTTCACAATATTACTGTTTTTGTTTGTATTTTTAATCAAATAAATGCAGGCTTGGTGAGCAGAAGATACTTCTTTTAAAACATTAAAAAAATCTGACCCCAAACTTTTGAACGGTAGTGTATATCTATATATATGCACACACATATTATGTAAACACAAACTTTTATGTTAGGTGCGATTAATCGATTCGACAGCACTCAATTACTTTATATTATAATTGCTACATATACTGAATACATTTAATTTATAAAATATTACTGTACTATATTAAAAAATAAGTTTCTACATATTTTTAAAAAAATAAGGCCACTAATAAAATGAACAAATTTGTGACATTGACTGTTAACTCCTTTGTACAAAGAGCCATTATAAATAAAAAGTATAATTAAAAAATATTTTATATATATTTATATTTCATAGAAATATTTAACAAAAACATTTGAGTCCTTATGTAGGCTTTTGTGAATTTGTATGTAAAACAGCTGTACTTATAATAAAGATTTACAGCACATGATGCTGGACAAAACCTATTACAGCATATACGAATTTTCTTTATTGACATTTTTTTCCCTTTATTAGTCTATAATTGATTAAGAAAAAAAAAATCAAACACATCAGTTTTTCAACAACAGTTTATTATCTCAGTGATTGGTAACAAAAAGAACCCCCCATTTACTTCAACTACAAGATCTGCTGTCCTGTGCTTGTACAGAACTATAGAAATTTTGGGATTGACAGAGGAAAAAAAAAAGTATAAAGACTCAATTCCTGTCTGAACAGGCAAACCGTGGGATGCAGCCAGAGTATTCCGTATGCAATTGCTGTGTGATGTTTCACACAAAATTACACTGGATTTTTCGTATTGAACATCAGTTGGGCTTTGCAGAGCTCTGTTCAGCTCTAGATATCCTTGATGACATCCTCAAGCTCTTCTTTTGTGTACATGTGGAAGGTCTTGCCAGGCTCTACTGTGGCAAGCTGCAGGTAGAGATAAGGAAATTTTCAGACCTTCAAATACTTTTAAATTTAATTATATTTCACATGACGTGCTTGTGCATTACCTCAATGTTAGTGGCATTGAGTTTCTCCTCCATCACTTGTTTCAGAATTGTGAGAGAAGACTTGATGGCATCTTTTAACGTCATGGACTGAAAAAGACAAAGAGACATTTCATGAATGTTTAGTGGGGGAAAGAAGCGACAAGTATAGTGTGCATTTTTTTTTTCAAAGCAATTAGATTTATGGAGAAGTCTTTTGGACACCGGCCGCTGCTTATTAGATTGCAAGATCACATGGGTGAGTCTGGTGACTAAAGTTACACTATTAGAGGCATGACATACTGGAATGGGAAGATGGGTGGGGTGGATTTAAAAAGGGACTCTTATTTCCTGAGCACGTGGCTCAATTTGCTGCTAAAGGATTCTCTCAGGAGGAACACTTTTCTCTGTGAGAATATCATCTTGAAATAACCTGGCTGTGGAATTATGGATCAGATGGCTGAGTTAGAGCTTAGAACTGTGTTATATACACATGGACATAAGGAGATGATTTTGCATTACAGAAAAAGTACAAAAGTATAATATATAATATATTATAGGTTTTCAGTTATTAACTTAATTGTTGACCCTGAATTCCCCATATTTGCCTTTAAAATTAAATTATACAACTTATGATGCAAAAATGGTTGCTAGGCTAGTGCGATTTGTTTTTAACAGTATTTACTTAATATCAAATTAGACTTCACTAAGATGTTCTAGATAAAAGAAACTAATAATAATAATAATAATAATGCTACTTTTGAAAGTTTCTGCAGGATGTTGAGCTGTGCATTCAACTTGAGCATCAAAACTGAGCTATCAGATTACCATTTCATTATTGATTTTACCATAAAACCTTAAAAAGTAAATGGAGATGAAGAGGAGAGAGTGGGTAAATGTACCTTGTGGTAAACCTCCTGCAGAGAGCTCTGAGCACCTTCAGATGCTGAGCCAATAGCCCTGGCATCACACTGGACAAAAGTGCCAGAAGGATCCATGTGGTATCTGCATTAAAAAAAAAGAAGAAGTGTTTTCTGGTGTGATTTACATACTTTACAAACCAAACAACTCTGTACGAGTGCCTAATAAAGAAAAAAAAAACAGGTAGTCAACACTTCTCAGAACTTTTTGGATCTTGGAAATTTTTGAATTGTTATGGAATATTAATAATATATCAATATATATTAATAATAATTATAATGCTTTTGATACTGATTTCTTCTAGAATTGTACGATTCAGGGGAAAAAACATCTAATTCCGTTTTTGTGATTGCAAATTAAAATGTTCTTAAAAAAAAAAAAACTTCAACGTTTGCTGTGCTTAATAGAACTGCACAATTTGGCCAAAAAATCTGTGATTACATATCACAATATATATAACTAATAATATATTATTATCATTATTATTAAAAAAAGAACACAGTGCTGCAATACACTGAAACATGCAGCATGTTTATTTAATTAAATCATAGCCTTGATGATAATAATTGATAATCGCACTAAGCCATGTTGCTGTTTAACAATATTTACTCTATCAAATTAGACTTACAGACAAATCAATAAAATAATAATGCTACTTTTGAAAGTTTGTGTAGCCTCAATGGATGTTGAGCTGTGCATTCAACTTGAGCATCAAAACCGAGAATCAAAACCTCTTTATTGGAATTATAATTTTAATTTTAATAATTATAATGTTTTTGATACCAATTTCTTGTATAACTGCACAATGCAAGGGGGAAAAAAATCGAATTCTGTTTATGAAGGTAACTATTGTGAATGCAAATTAAAATGCAATAATTCCCCACCAAAAAAACTCCAGGTTTGCTGTAAAACTGCACATTTTGGCAAAAAAAAAAAAAAAAAATTCTGTGATTATATAACTATAACTAATAACAATTATTATTATTACTGTTATAAAAGAACAGTGCCATGATTCACTCTGAAATATGCAGCACATATACTTCAATAATTAAATCAAAGCCTTGGCGATTTGATAACCGCATTAAGCCATATTGCAATTTCTGCTTTATTCCAATTATTCATACATCCCTCATTTCTTGGAATGTACATCAAGCAGGGCAAAACATTGAAAAATAAAACAAACCAGTATAAATGTGTTTGTTTTTTAATATCTATTAAAACAAACTGCAATACATTTACCTAGCTAAATATACTAAAAGCAAAAAGAATACTTACAGCTGAGGTCCTTTCTCATCCACACCTCCGAAAAGCAGAGCGACACCAAAAGGACGGCTCTACAGTAAAAAAGAGGGACATTTCTATTTAAACCACAACCAGAGACTACCATCCTCAGTGAACTAAAAACAAGTGCAATACAAATTGAAGCCAGATGGCTCTTACCATAGCACCAGGGTCAGCGTCCTCCTCTCCAAACTGCAGAGCGAGGTTAGACACAGCCTGCGTTACGCTCTCCACTGTCATTGTCTCATTGTAGGTAAACCAATGGTTCTGCAGAAACACTAGAATGCTTACAATATAATCTTTTGCATTTAGAGTGAAAACTTTGCTTTTGTTTTTCTTTTCCCTCCCTCTCTCGCTATGTCTCTCCCATATCGAGCTCTCAGGTTCACTGTGAGAAGCCGTGTCAGCTGTAAGTCATCGTTAGGGCTTCCAGCTTGCCTCGTTTGGCAGCAGTGCTTGTGTGCTTGTATCAATTGTTTATTGAATCCCATTTGTGTCTGTGTAGTCTAACCCTTCCTACTTTAGTATTTGTGCTTTACGCTAATGTTCTGAGTTTATGGTTCTTTAGTGGGGGAAAAAGCGAACAGGTAAGCAGATCGCACAATGTACACTGCGCCCGTGTTAGACACACTAGGTAAGAAGTGTGTGCCACTCTATGAATTTTTGTTCTTAGTTAGAGTAGAATAGAATTCGGTTTATTTTTCACATTTTTCTTTTGTTTAGTTAGAGGGTTTTGGAGAGTAGCTTTAAGGGAATTATTTTGGCTTTATTTGCAGCCACTTAAAGGGTTAGTTCACCCAAAAATGAAAATAATGTCATTAACTTCTCACCCTCATGTTGTTCCACACCCGTTAGACCTTGGTACATCTTCGGAACACAAATTAAGATATTTTTGATGAAATTCGATGGCTCAGTGAGGCCTCTATAGACAGCAATGCCACTGTAAATCTCAAGGTCCATAAAGGTACTAAAAACATATTTAAATCAGTTCATGTGAGTTCAGTGGTTCAACTTTAATATTATAAAGCGACGAGAATATTTTTGTGCGCCAAAAAAAACAAAATAACGACTTTTCAACAATATCTCGTAATGGCTGATTTCAAAACACTTCAGAGCTTTACACATTGAATCAGTGATTCGGATTTCCTATCAAACGGCTAAACTGCTGAAATCACATGACTTTAGCGCTCTGAACCGCTGATTCGATTCATAAAGCTCAGAAGCTTCATGAAGCAGTGTTTTGAAATCGGCCATCACGAGATATTGTTGAAAAGTCGTTATTTATTTTTTTTGGCGGACAAAAAGTATTCTCGTCACTTTATAATATTAATGTTGAACCACTGTAATCACATGAACTGTTATATATATGTTTATGTGTACCTTTATGGATCTTGAGATTTACAATGGCGTTGCTGTCTATAGAGGCCTCACTGAGCCATCAGATTTCATCAAAAATATCTTAATTTGAGTTCCGAAGAAGAACGAAGGTCTTATGGGTGTAGAACAACATGAGGCTGAGTAATAAATGACATCATTTTCATTTTTGGGTGAACTAACCCTTTAAGTTCCTTTTCCTTATGACTATATATATTTTCTTTTGTGTCGTCTTATGCATTGTACATAGCTCGCTCAATGTATTTAGTGGCTTCGGCTTTGTGTAGTAAATTATTATTACGTTTTCAACGCTAATAGTAGCCTATTCATTATTCTTTCTACTTTTTCCAATTTACCAGCAGTAGTGTGAGATCTAAATATCACATTCCATCTCCTTGACCTTTTAAGACCGTAACACACCTGTGCACAATTATTACTGAATGAGGCTTTGGTGACAACACAGATTATGAAGAAACTTTCACTGACCTGTGTTTCCACTCTTGCTTTGTCGATAAGTGTTTTTGCATCAGCTATTAAGCCACTCATGGCACAGCCTGTATTGAGAAATGAACATGATCATTCACTACTAGCTTTATTACCCTTATCCTCACCGAGAATATGTAATATAATGTGTTATATAATTAGAGTTTGTCTTACCAATGTAAGTGTCGATCTCTACAATCTTTTCAATGCTGCTGGGCTCCATCAGAGGAGAGGTTATTCTCTTCTCCACAGCGAGACACACTCCCTCTGCTGTCTGGATGCCAATGGCTGTGGACCCCAACTGTAAAGTTACACAAAGCAAAACAAATTAGCGCCGACATTCATGAGAAAAGCTGAAAAAGACACAAGATTTGGGTAATAAGATGTATTACATATCATATTACAAGTATTACACATCATATAATTGAATATACTGAAAATATTTACCTTGATGGCTTCAATAGCATATTCTACTTGAAAAAGCCTTCCTTCTGGTGAGAAAGTGTTTACTCCTCTGAGGATGGGGAGAAAAAAATGTTAATATATTACAGTAAGTGTATTCAAATATGCATTTACAATACCTTCCATACACTGTAATGAACTGTATGTATGAGTAAAAGAAGGTCTTATATCGACAAGCAAAACAAAACTGAAAGTGAAAGTTTCAAGACAATACGGTGACATTACATGCTTTGAAGAGATGTGTGTAAATATATATATATATATATATATATAAGAGCAGTCACTGACACCACAAGAATGAAACACAAATGATGGAAAGTCATTCAAAGCAGTGAAAGCATGAAGTATAGATAAAGATCATTCTTCATCTTACCTGTCATATTCGGATCTTGTCAGGAACATTTTGAAATGCAAATCTAGAAAAAAATTAATATAAAAATGTTAAAACAGACAGACCTTGATTTTCTAACTTTAAATGAAGTGAGTTAGCGCAAAACAGCTCGCTATGTTAGCGGCGCGATGTTGGCATTGGAGTTCATAACCAATCAGAGACCGGAATCCCTTCCACTGATTGGACGATTTTAAGATGAAAGGCGGGACTAAGGGTCAACTGTCTATTTGATTGGCCGACCACTAGTCACTCAATGACAAGGCATGTTTCATTTCAACCAAGTCATTTATATGTTGTGAGCTCTTTAGAAATACTCACAGCGTATTTATTTATCTATGCACTTTTAAAAACTCCCAAAGGCCTCAATAAGCAGTTTTCCCATACGTTGTTTTATATGTTTTGTTATTTATTTTGATAAAACCATGTGAGAACACATACACATGAGCATCTGCCGTTAGCTAACCGGTTTACAACTAAATAAACAACACATGAGCCGTTTAAAACAACTTTATACAGTATGCTCTGTTGTTTCAAATGCTTTTGTCTGCTGAGCTGCGATTTGCTGCAGTAGAACACAACAATAAATGTATGCGATTAATTTCTTACCTTCTGCAGTAGAGGGTGAGTTTGCTAGTTTCAACAGTGCAGGAAGTGTTTTTACATAATCGTCCGATAAAAACATGTAGGACCAACTTAGGTTCCTACCCTATTGAGTCCATCATAGAAGTCTTTTGCACACTGGCTGTGAGTGGTTGTAATACTTTATTGTTCAGAATGAAGACGATATATATATATATATATATATATATATATATATATATATATATATATATATATATATATATATATATATATATATATAAATCGAAACAACATAATTATTTACAAATAAAATACACCAAAATATATAAGTAAATTATAACATAAATGAAATTAAAGTTTTTCTCTTGTAACTTTTTTCTTTTATGTGCAAATACAATATTGCCAACATTGTGGTACCTATTAAATAGAAAATATTTGTGATTTCATAGGATAAAATGGGTAATTTTAGCCCATAATTATAACATTATATTCGAAAGCCATCATTTAGAACATTTAAACATTATTTTTTTAGGCTATTAATTAGAGAACATAATCAATTTAAATAATGTTTATTGTAAAACACAGAACAAAGGTCACGCAAAACTTGCTTAATGAAGTAATATTTTTGTGTTATGTTTATTTTTAATATTTATTAACTATTTTACACAAACAATTATTCATTTCCACTAATAAAAATCACAATCTTTTACTTATTTAGGCCTATTTTGTGCATATTTCTGGAGGGATCTGGCAACACTGCAGTACATTTACGCGTGTGTGTCACTTTAAGAGAAAGTTAAAATCACGTGTTTAACTGTAGAAAGTTTGACAAGTTGGTCGACACAAGTCCTTTATTTTTCCCGCTATCGAAAACCTTGAACGTCATTGTCTTGTGTCCTCTTTTTTCTGTTAATAACCAAATCGGAAACTATCCTGGAGTCGAAGTCTTTTCTATTTGCGTCAGTATAAAAATACACCCACAACATGGAAATCCTGCAGGTAATAAACTAACAGCAGTTTGGTGGTCTTCGTCTTTTCCGCTCAGGAAAATCGATTGAAGGGTTTCGTCTTTATTTTCTCCACTTACAGAAAGTCATGTCGGGTTTTAGTCTGGATTTGGGACCTGTGAAAGAGCCACTGGGATTTATCCGAATCCTGGAATGGGTGAGTTCCTACGATCATTCAACAGTTCCAAATGTCACATTGTATCTTTTTAATTGGAACGTTCATTATGACAAATGATACATTGTTGCAAATGTTTTTAAACGCTGTATCATTCGATCATATCCATGTACCTTAACACGATGAAACAAGTTCGTTTGAGTCACATATGGTGGTGTTGTTTTGTCAATAAGGGGCAACACCCATGTCAAAGTAATGTCAACTGGACCAAAACTCGTACATTATCCATTTTTAAGGTCATCTATACATATACACATTTGTACATGAGTCATCTGATAGTGACTGTGCAGTAGAAATTTTCTCAAGCATACAAATGCATGCAAATTTCTACAAGTCCTGCCTTGCACACTGTCTCTTGAGAATTGAATGGTGTTTACATTGCCAACGGTAGAATAGAAGCAACCAAGACAGCCCTGTTTGCATCATGAACATTAAGAGGCTCCTATGGTGGACTTTAGACTAATACCACATATACCTCTGCAAACAATGGAAAATCTAGGCTATAAAACACGCCCACCTGCAGGGTTCTCCGGCTGATGTGGGTAACTAGGCCTCGACTCACTCTCTGGAGGTCATTAACCTACTAAGAAATCAGGTTGGATATGAAATTAACTTTTTGATTCAGTCTGATCTGGTTTACGTGCTATACAATTAAGTTTCGATGATCTGGAAAAGATTTATAATAGATTCTAGAATGTAGAAGCTTCCTTCGGAAAGGCATCTCATCTACTGTTGCATGGCTTGTGAGCTAAATATATTTTTGTTTGTCCTCAATTTAGCTGTAGACTAGACTGAAATTCAATCCAGTTGGTCTGGTATAGTTTAGAAGGCCGGAAGTGGAAGCTAACTGCCACAAATTTTAGTGTTGACATGTGACACTATACCTGCATAAACACTGACGTATATATCTGATAGCACTGAAAGCAGCCAAGATCATTTTTTAGGAGTGATGTTGTATATACAGAAAAGAATCCCAGCTGTTGTTGCTGAAATAGCATGTAGTTTATTAGATATTCACTAACAGGACTGGTATCTAATTGACCGGCGGGCCATGTAGTTGCATTATTGAGCCTACGGAAGTAAGCTGCAATAGTCTTTCCTTCCTTATTTATATATCTGTATCAAAGTAAAACGGCTTCTTGAACGAGAACAATTGTGGAGTGTGATTTTGTCCATTCAGAATTGATTTGATTGTTGAACGGTTGTGGTTTGCTATTGGTAGATCTCATATGAGTGACAGGTTGTCCCACCCTCACGCATGTAAACGCGTCTTCAGAGAAGAGAGTAGTGATGGGATATCTGATTGTTTTCTGCAAACTGGACTGTTCGTTTCAATGAACCGGTTCAAAAAATTTGTTTTCATAATCGCGCAATGATATCACACATACGCAATGCTGTCATTGAATCACCCAATAATGATATGAAACACAGATGTTTTACACCTCTAGTGAATAAACTAGTCTTAATCAGCTCATCTTTTTACATAAACCATAAAAAAACAACTTTCTTTTCAGCCCCTGATTCAAGTCAGCTGCTCAGTTTAGGCTTTGCTTGTATCTGCAGCTCTTCGGTTCTTCATGGACATGTCCGAGTCCGAACTGTTTCCTCGGTTCAGCAAGAACTGTTGTAACCATTAACCGACTCTTGAACTGCTATCAGTATACTGCTGTTGAACTACTGCCATCGGATCACTGATATATTTCCAATATGTTTTATTTGTTATACATTTTACAGCAAAATACGTTAGAAACATATTTTTTGCCCCCTTTATGAAACCCTCGGCAAACAGTACTCATCATGTTGGACGTATTCTGTACTGTTCTCAGTTCAGTGGACTAACTGAAATGCTGAACGTGTTGGCAAATAAAGTCATTGTAGGATCATATACTCCTGGATATTGACTCATTTAAGTGACCTGATGTGTGTAGCCAAGTATGGTGTTGTCCCATACTCGGAATGTGTGCTCTGCGTTTCACCCATCCAAGGGCACACACACACACACACACACACACACACACACACACACACACACACACACACACACACACACACACACACACACACACACACACACACACACACACACACACACACAGAAGTGAGTATTGAAAGCATACACCGTGAACACACACCCGGAGCAGTGGGCAGCCATTTTATTCTGCAGCGCCTGGGGAGCAATTGGGGGTTAAGGGCACTTCAGTTGTGGGTAATGAGAGTGGAAGAGTGCAGTTCATTCACTCCCTCCACCAACATTTCCTGCCGGCACTGAGACTCAAACCCGCAACCTTCTGGTTCAACTCTCTAACCATTAGGCCACGTGAAGCATTTTTAGCCAGCTGAAAACGCTAGACGCCCTGCTTAAAACGCGAAGCTGAGAGTGCTTGAGAGCGCTTCGGCAGCGCAGTGTGCATTTTTTCTTCTTTTTTTTCTCAAACAAGACACTTTGCGTGCTACGATACGGAATATCCTCGGAAGTGTTACTAGTATCTCATTTCACAGATAGTTTGTTTCTGTACTGTTTACATTGTATCAACATTTGTAAATAGAAAGTATTTGCTTTGGCTCTTGTTTTTTTTATTTAATTTGTTCTGATATTATTATGCTTGTTGTCGTCATCTGTTGATGTTGTACAAGCAGAATGTGGCGGTTGGTCGATGTGGTAATTGTCCCGCCCCTCCTCCACTGTGATTGGATGCCTGGGTACAAAGTGACAGTGACAAACGCTGCGTTTTACCCAAAGTTGAACATTTTTCAACTCTGAGCGTTCAGCGCTTTAGCATGAAATAGATGTTCAGTGCCTCGTTACGCTCCTGGCATTTTATAAACACAGCGCTCCCATTGAAAACAATTGGAAAAATACGCTTTGGTGGCTTTAGGTCACAACTGCCCCTGTGCATAACATACCTGTACTGGGTATGTTTCGAGACCGAGTGAGTGTCAGGCATAAAAGAACTGATCCAAAAGAATGATTCGTTTGCAAACTGGACATCACTAGAAGAGAATATATTTTGGTGCAAGAGAGAGAGGGAATTATTTTGATTTAAAAAATTACAAAGGCACAGGAATTAAAAAAAAAAATGATGTGCACAGATAAAGCATTTATTATAAATACTGCAATATTCCATGAAAAATCAAGAATTGTTGATTTTGATTTCATGGTGACTTCAAAGCTGCAGTCCGTGATTTTTTTTCCTTTTTGTCGCCATCTCTTGTTTGAAACCTGCAATTGCAGTCATATGCGGAACAGTTATCTGTACGCTCGTTGTGCATCGGCACGGCTCGTCAGCGCGGATGAATCTAATGCTTGCTGTCAGTCACTGCACCGGTGTGGATACTGCACTGGTGTGGATACTGCACTTCAGAATCACAGATTCTACGTCTTGAAAGTATGACCAATATAAGAATTTTCACTGGAAAATATCATCTGAACAAGTAAGTAACATTTCTGCCACTTTTGTTCTGACCAACTGAGGAAAAAATGCATTAGGCCTACAATAAATCACGCTGCTAATGATGATTAAATCTAATGATCGCTTAGCTCGGATCACGCCAAACCGTGCAAATTATTATTACTATTATACTTTGCACTCAAATTGTTAATGTTAACAACATCAACATTTCGTGATTATGTGTATATAAGCATTACCTGTAGATTTCAATTCCTGTAGCCAAAGTCTATTGCTTTTGACTATGGGTGAATCTCCAGTTGTCACTGATGATTGTCATTTGGATCTTTCTGGATTACAATCCGCCATCAAAATGATACGTTTAATTATTTCAGCTGCTGTGAGAACAGGCTATAAATGATCCGCTACCAGCTGCATCCTCACGTGATAAAACCGATTAGCCTGGACTTCTTTCTTTCTGTTTACGGACGTGATAAAACCGATTAGCCTGGACTTCTTTCTTTCTGTTTACGGACGTGACGTAATGACGCACAGACGAACTGCTGCATGCTCAAATTTCCCGCGGAAATTCACCATGTCGCTCTTATTATAAAACATTATTACAAGCTTACCGTTGTGAATCGAGTTTTGAACACTGGCTGGTTATGTACTTGCTCAAAAATTGATTTTGGATCATTTTTAACCAAGAAAAGTTACGGACTGCAGCTTTAAATTATGTCTAGGCTTTTGTTTTTTAAGGACATATATTTTTTTCTTCTCTCACCTGGCAGGTCTACTTCTCTTTCACTTTTGCCGGACCCTTTGTAAACATTTGCACTTTGCACACAATTTTGCCTTGTCTTTGCAAGTCATTATAATTGAGAACATGCAAGGTGTTGGTAGACAAAACTAAACGTGCAATTTTACACAATCGTGCACTGTTTTGGATCCTTTGTATGTCGGTGATGGAATTTCAGCAACTTAATCCAGGTGCTGTTTATAAGTGGGGACTTCTTTCATCACAAGCTCATTTGAAAAAATCCCAGAAAACGAAAACCTACGATGCAACATAATTTGAGTGCAGAAGGTGTAAATTAAGCTGTTATCTTTTTAGGTTAGAGATTACATTTGGAGATCTAGACGCGCTGAATAGGAAGTAGAGAAATAAATGAGTGCTTCTTTAAGGTGTAACCGGTCTGGCATTAGTTGCGTAAAAGCGCTTATATGTGGAGGAGGATTTGGCTTATATGCATTCATAAGCATTTTTCCTAGAGAATGTCCTGAATTGCAAAAAAAATCGAAGGAAACGGGAGGTTTGACAAATTATTTACTTGTAAAGCAAGAATGTCAGCCACTCCCTAAATCAGCATGTGTCCGCAGTGATGTTTTTCCTTTTAACAACCACAACCCAGATCTCTCAGTAATAATACAGCAGTGGAGTTGAAGTATTGGCCACTAACAGGTAAATCGACCCCTGATCACGTTGACAGTGGTGGCAGGGACGGTTCATTCACACAAAGGCGCTCTTTAATAATCACTTGCTGTGTGTAGGTGTGCATTCCAGCGTGAACGTGGCATCGGCCCACCACGTGGTTCTGTTTGGTGCCAGGCACCCTTAGTTGACTCGCTGTGCTTCTCTGTGCCAAGCACCTGCACCACACGCTGGCCAGGAATGAAGCCAATGTCTTGGCGGGGTGAAGACCACACACACCCACTCTTTAGAATGCGGAGTGATTTTTATGGCAGCAAAAATAAGGCTATTTTTAGAATCATTTTAGGGTGCAATACAGACTAACACGTCTCAAAGGATCAGATATCTGGTTTAATGAAAGAAGAAAACAATCTATCCTCAGTTGGAAAATAGACTGTTAAGTCTGTTTGAATATATCTTTATTAATTTTAAATTTTTCACTTCAATATATATATTGAATATATGAATTTATATATATATTTATATTTATTTATATATGTGTAATTTATATTTATAATATATATTTATAATAAATATGCAGATAGTTATGACGTTTTCCGTGAATTATATTAAGCCGTCAAGCAATATCGGTCATATTTCAAATGTAATTGTAAAATGGAATATATGTATATTTTTTATATTTAAATAATTATATAAAATATTTTTATTTTAAAAAATAATATAAAATATATTAAATTACATAAAATTAAATTTTTTAAAGAAAATTAAGCCTATTTTTTTGCACTGTGACATAATTTTCATAACCTTTTCATTTGCACATCCCCAGCATTATTATTTTTAGTATTAATAAAATATTATATACTATATACTTTAAAAGAAATACTCCTGTGGCATATAATGAGATTTTATTTTTATATTTTCAGTTTTCATTTTAATTTAAGTGTTATTAATTTAATTTATTTAATGTAAGTGTAATTTAGCTAAGTGCTTTTGTCATTTATTAGTTTGTGTTTTTTATTTATCACTTTAGCTTTATTTTATTTCAGTTTAAGTAATTTTAGCACTTCATCTTAAATTGGAAATATTGTCTTGGTAACTAACTGAAACAAAATAGTTTTTGAATTTCATTTTTTTTACTATTTTATTTTATTAACGCTTTATTTAAATTAATAAAAATTATTTTGATTATTTTTTGTTAACAATAACCACACTGATGCCCATTCCCTCTATTTATAATTTTTTTCCAAGACATTTTCATGAGATTCACCCTTTTAAATGGCAGAATTTTGAAAATTTAACTCTCACAAAGGTCTTCTGTGATGGAAGTTCTGCATCCCGCTATTGTTTCCTGTGTAACAGCAACTGCTTCTCTGAAGATCCATCAATGTTTCTTAAACAAGGGGTTCCACAGACACTCCAGTGATCAAACAGTCCTTGAAATTCTTTAATATGTAGCTGAAATGTAAAAGAAAGGTTGAACTTTAACTTGGTTTGAACATTTGTGTTTCGTTTCCACTGACTCAAGCTGCGAGTATAGCTGTGTTAAAGGGATAATTCACACAAAAATTAAAAGTCTGTAATTTTGCCCACAAAAGAGTCATGGTTCGAAACGATATGAGGGTGAGGGTGACCGATTTTTTGGGGGGGGAACTATCGCTTTAAGCTTTTTCCAATTAGCTCTTCCCAGTATGTTTAATCCGAGATCCACAGTGTTCTTCCATTTTACAGCATGGCATCTTTTTCATGAAATTGCTTTTTTTTTTCTTTTCTTTTTTTTTTAAACAGCTAAAAACCTTATATATAGGGGGAAAGGCTGGCTCATAGAGCACTGAAAATGCCTGCAGAATCTATAAATCAGAGCTGTGCTACTATAGTTATTCTCAAAAATGTCTGCAGAAGCCACTTCCTGTGTGGAAGTGGGGCGTTTGTAAAAGGAAAGCAGCGAACCACACGCCAAGATATCTGTGAGCCGACGAGGGGGAAAAGTGTTGAAGGATCAAACACTCAATCCATTTCACTCTCATTTATCATTTCACATCACTGACAACTGTTGAGTTCATGTTTTTGAAGTCTTATTTTTGCATATGTTAAACCCTCGCTAATTAGGCTGAATCTATTACTTTTTTGATGTTTCAGAAATTTCTGGAAAATTACACCTTGATTTCTGAAGTAAAAAATAATATATCCAGATCCTTTTCTAGTGGTTAAACTGGAATTCAGATACATGTTTATCATGATCACACATGAAATGCTTACACAAAATTGCATTTAACATGTTTATTTTACTACTTGACTCTGAACTGAACATTGACATTTTCAGACTTCTGTAAACTGATTAAGTGTAAATAGTTATAGACAGTGTTGATATCAGAATCGATGCATGTGATGATTTCATTGAACAATGTTACAGAGATGTCTTATTATCATGATTGTTGTGTTTTCAGGTTTTCACCATTTGTGCCTTTGCCACCACTGGTGGTTATGTTGGATCCACTACGTTCACTATTAATTGTGAAAGTAAAAACGACATTACTGCTCATTTTGGATATCCGTTTAGGTAAAACAACCACATTTCTATTACAAATTATTTCAAAATAAAGGTGTCATTTTTTTTTTTTTTCAGTGTTAAAATGTCATCCAGCTGTAAGTCATGCAATGAGTAAGCCATTTGTATTTTGTAGAGGTGCACCGATACTACATTTCTCTGTCTATACCAGTAGCTGATTATTCAGAATGATATCTGCCAATAACGATATTTTCTTAAGGAAAAAAATCTCTCGCAAATTATACAGGGAACCCTCTCATTTAGTACATTACTATAAAATTAGAGGTTAAAATTAACAACAAAGGTATTCAATTAGTATTTATTTTCAAATATAATAATTACACAAATGTTTGTATTCAACTCAGCTGCACATTAGGTAACACTTGTCTTCATTAGAAATTTATTCAAGCATAAAAGCGTATATAATTTTCAGTAAATCAGTTTCTCTCTAGTGTTTTTATAGCTAATTATGAACTGTGAACATTGGATAACTTTCCTGAGGTAAATGCAGAGTTAATTGACATTGTTCACAAGCTATTTTATTAACACTCTTAAATGTTTGCATTTTGTGATAAAATGGACAGTTAAAAAAGCTGAGGCTTTGTTTCTTATCACAAGTAACAAAGCATGAAGCTCTTTGCGATTATTGAATGTTTAGTGTAATTAGGGTTGCCAGGTTTTCACAACAAAACCCACCCAATTGCAACTCGCGTTTTGGGGAGGTCCCCTCTGGGAAAAATTGCATTCCCAGGGGTAAAATCCATGTTTTTGGCGGGGTTCCCCTGGTAAAATTTGCATTCTATGTGCTAAACGTCATGTTATTTGGAGTTGCTTTAACCCACGGCCATGAAAAACAACCCACAGCAACAGTGATCAAGTAGCCCAATTCTGCGGGAAAACCGCAGGCTTGGCAACACTAAGTATTGGGAAAACTGCGATCCTGGCAACCCTTGCTTGAACTACAGGTGATTCATTGGGTGATTCATTGCTTTAACATTATTGTCGCGTTAACTTGCCCTAATTTTAACACGAGAAATTTTCTTCACACACAGTATTAGTATTAGTCTGAACATGTTTTGCCCTGATCATCGGCTGTTTTTAAACAATTGGCCGATGACTGATAGGGAAAATAATTGCTTTTATCGGCCGATACCAATTATTGGCAGATATATCGGTGCATCTCTGGTATTTAACATACACAACATGTTAAATATGTGACTTTCAATTATCAGGCTCCCAAGTCAGTCATATGACATTCATCATTGCAATGGGACCAAGAACACGACCTTCCTGCAGGGAGATTTCTCCTCCTCGGCTGAGTTCTTTGTCTCTGTGGGCGTCTTGGGCTTCCTGTATTGTACTTTCACCCTCATCCTGTACTTGGGCTACCAGCATGTGTACAGGGAGTCTAACCGTGGCCCCACCTTTGTGAGTCATCAATTGATTTATTTTTATTAAAACATTATGAATGATTGTGAGCGTATGAATTTTTATGCCATGATTGTGTGTTTTTTTTTTTTTTTTGTATTATCATGAATCAATCAAAAGCAAGACATGAGTTTGTGAAGAAATTATCTTTGTGATACAGGATATTTAGTACAGGTGTGAAAAGACCGTTAGCTCACAAGAAGGAGACTAGACTAGATTTTTAAACAGTATTTTTAAGAAATCCTCAGTGACGAAATACATGACTAGAAAAATAGTCTACATGTGCATTTGAAATGTTTTAACTAATCATCTTGTAATGAATGTAATTTCTACTTTCTGAGTAGGAGTTATCATATTGAAAAAGATAACAATATACAAGTGCTGTTAAATGTGCCATCAAATGTTTTTTTTTACAAGATTTAATATATGTCTAAGGTTTCCCCTGAATGTGTCTGTGAAGTTTTAGCTCAAAATACCCCATAGATTTTTTTTAAAATTAATTTCTTTAACTGCCTATTTTGGGGTATAATTAGAAATGCGCCGATTCAGGTTGCGGTCCCTTTAATTCTCGTGCTCTCCGCCCCCAGAGCTCGCACTTGCCTTAAACAGTGCATAAAAAAAGTTCACACAGCTAATATAACCCAGAACCAGATGTCCTGCCCTTGTGTAATGCCTTGAACATGGGCTGGCATATGCAAATATTGGGGGCGTACATATTAATGATCCTACAGTCGGTGTTATGTTGAGATTCGCCTGTTCTTCGGAGGTCTTTTAAACAAATGAGATTTATATAAGAAGGAGGAAACAATGGAGTTTGAGACTCACTGTATGTCATTTCCATGTACTGAACTCTTGTTATTCAACTATGCCAAGATAAATTCAATTTTTAATTCTAGGGCACCTTTAAAGGAACACTCCACTTTTTTTGAAAATAGGCTAATTTTCCAACTCCCCTAGAGTTAAACAGTTGAGTTTTACCGTTTTCGAATCCATTCAGCCGATCTCCGGTTCTGGCGGTACCACTTTTAGCATAGCTTAGCATAGTTCATTGAATCTGATTAGACCTTTAGCATCGCGCTTAAAAATGAGTTTTGATATTTTTCCTATTTAAAACTTGACTCTTCTGTAGTTAAATCGTGTACTAAGACCGACGGAAAATAAAAAGTTGTGATTTTCTAGGCTGATATGGCTAGGAACTATACTCTCATTCAGGCGTAATAATCAAGGAACTTTGCTGCTGTATCATGGCTGCAGCAGTGCAATGATATTACGCAGTGCCTGTGAGCCTCTGCTTGCACAGGGAACGTGCCCTGCAACCATGGAGACGTTTGTGAGAGACGCTGCGCCTGCTGCAGCCATGATACAGCAGCAAAGTTCCTTAATTATTACGCCTGAATGAGAGTATAGTTCCTAGCCATATCAGCCTAGAAAATCACAACTTTTCATTTTCTGTCGGTCTTAGTACACGATTTAACTACAGAAGAGTCAAGTTTTAAATAGGAAAAATATCAAAACTCTTTGGTCATTTTTAAGCGCGATGCTAACGGTCTAATCAGATTCAATGAACTATGCTAAGCTATGCTAAAAGTGGTACCGCCAGAACCGGAGATCGGCTGAATGGATTCGAAAACGGTAAAACTCAACTGTTTAACTCTAGGGGAGTTGGAAAATGAGCCTATTTTCAAAAAAAGTGGAGTGTTCCTTTAACTTTTGCCACAAACTCAACTGACTGGCTTCTCTCCTTTATGATTTCATATGAGTCTCTTCAGACCTTAGAACTGTACATGATTTATGAGCTTCTACAACTTTTGAACTCCTAATTTAACTCCTTTCCACAAATTGATCATAGAAATAAAAACAGTATAAATAAAAATTAATAAGTTTCCTCTTATTAAGTGCAAACAATAAGTGCAACCATAATGAAAGTACTCTCACAGTATTCAAAGTGCAAATAGAGACCAAATTCTTCAGGCATGATACAGAGCTGAGAGATGGTTACAACTACACAGCCCAACCTGAGATAGCTTTCATATTGGGAGATATTTGCATGCATCTGGGAGCCGCTTTGAAAAGGCGGTCTATTGTAACATTCACATTCAATTTCGCGATCGTGCGTACTCTGTGAATAGGGAGTGACGGTGCTGAGCACTCATTCTACAGGATAAGACATTTGTCAAGCACTTTGGCTCTGTTGTGCAACAGATCCTCCGCCATGGTCTTGTCAATCATCTCGTCAGTTTCGTCACGTGATCAGTGAAGAGTTATGTGCAACTCTGCAGCTCGTGTTGGATGAGCTGGATGGAATTAAAGCAACCATTATTCAATTGAATTAAATAGTTTTTATTTCTATAAAAAGAAAAATGACAGTGGAGGCGTAAAGTAAATGTAGCGGTGGCATATTCTTTCCTAATTTCACCCTCACACTCCATCATGGCTATATCACTAGACAGCTTTTCACCTCAACAAGAAGTCTCGTCACATTTTAATCTTGCGAGATCCTGTGGTACGGTAGTATAATATTAAAATATGTGTTGTGAGGATTTTTGAATTGGTTTGTTTTACAGTTTATTACCTGTATGATGCAATTTAAAGGATTAGTCCACTTTCAAATAAAATTTTCCTGATAATTTACTCACCCCCATGTCATCAAAGATGTTCAATGAAAAGAAATTAAGGTTTTTGATGAAAACGTTCCAGGACTATTCTCCTTTATAGTGGACTTGAAGGTCAAAATTACAGTTTCAGTGCAGCTTCAAAGGGCTTTAAACGACACCAGACGAGGAATAAGTGTCTTATCTAGCGAAACAATCGGTCGTTTTCGAAAAAAAATAAATGTATATGCTTTATAAAAACAAATGATCGCCTTGCAAGTGCTTCTGCTTTCCGTATTCTTCAAAAAGCTTATGCCGTATGTCCTACGCCTTTCCTATTCTACTTACAGAAAAAAACAGAACAGAATTTTTTTTGAAAACGACCGATCGTTTCGCTAGATAAGACCCTTATTCCTCGTCTGGTGTCGTTTAAAGCCCTTTGAAGCTGTCATTTTCACCTTCAACTGTTTGGAGACCATTGAAGTCCACTATAAGGAGAAAAATCCTGGAATGTTTTCATCAAAAACCTTAATTTCTTTTCGACTGAAGAAAGAAAAACATGAACATCTTGGATGTTATGGGGATGAGTAAATTATCAGGAAAAGTTTAATTGAAAGTGGACTAATCCTTTTAATGGTTGCAAATGAAATGAGGTCTCCTGCAGTAGATTTACATGCATCAAAGGTAAAAAAACAAAAAAAAAACACTTTAAATCTCTCATAATACACATTGTAGCGTCACCTCTTTTCTCACAGTGTCCGAAACGGATTGATAAAGGATTCGCTCTCCATATACGCCTCCTTTCCAAGAGCCTGCTCTGCTCTAATTGGTCAGATGGCCCAGTCTGTTATGATTGGTCATCCACTTCCTGCGCATGTCAGAAATCAAATGCCCATTATCATATCTGATCATATCCCATTACACTACATGAAAGTTAATATCCGAAAAAGCATAATGGAGGCACTTTTAGGTATTTTGAGTACGTTTATTTTACAGTATTTACGTTTAAGTTAAGTTTAATAGAAAACATTAATTATTCATTGTAAAGGCTATACATTTTTCACAACTGACACTTCTGTTAATCGTCCAATTGTCTGTTATCTCTTTCATCTGTTGGACTACTTTTGTGCATGTTTGTCCATTTGACGGCAACTTTATCAGAAGTTCATTTTCTCTTACAATTTCCATGAACAAGGATTGTTATTTCAAACTTTAATGTGTTTCCTCCCCAGGATCTGATTGTGACCGGGATCTTTGCGTTCTTGTGGCTGGTGTGCTCCTCAGCTTGGGGAAAAGGTTTAACAGATGTCAAGTATGCTACAAATCCTGATAAGCTAATCGATCATTGTCAGCCTGATAAATGTGATGTGAAGAGCTATCCTGCTATGGGTCGTCTCAATGCCTCTGTGGTAAGGACGATTACTACCTGTTAGTTCTGCTCTCATATTCGTATTGTTTTTTTACCTAGTTAAAGGGATAGTTCCATTAAAAAAATAAAATTTTCTCATCATTTATTCAAGTTCAAGTTGTTGTGCGGTTAAAGTTTTTGCAACACGTTTTAGAAATAATCTTAATGACCTGTGGGAGAAAAACTTCCCTCCTTCTCCTACTAATAATTTATTTGTTAGCAGAAATGAGCAGTTGAAGCACTAAATGTATCTTTCTCTTTTCTGTATCTTCTAGCTTTTTGGATTCCTAAACCTGATATTGTGGGCAGGGAACTGCTGGTTCATCTACAAGGAGACTCCGTTTCATAAGCCGGCCAATCCGCCACCCAACGCAGAGGAAGGAGTATCCACCTCCTAATTAAACAAGACGGCCTCCTTCCTCTCCTTTCCATCCGTTCATCAAGCAGAGGACATCACCGTTTGTTCATGCAAAAGCTTTGTTTCTAGCTCCACGCATTGCAGTTCACTACATTATAAATGCTATAAGCTGAATTCATCATTTCTTTATGGATTTTTTATTTTATTTTAGTGTCTGTTTGATGGCACTGCCGGGTGATAATTTTGTCAAGCAGGTCGTCTAAAGCGAGGCAAAAATAAACCAAATTTTATTAGATCAGTAGCATTTCTATTACAAATTAAAAAGGTAACTTGTGTTCTAGGTAAATGGGATAGTTCACCAAAAATGAAAATTCTGTCATTTACTCACCCTCATTTTGTGTCAATCCTGTATGAGTTTCTTTCTTCTCTTGAACTAAAAAGAAGATGTTTTAAAGAATGCAGGTAACCAAACAGCCATTGACTTCCATAGTAGGAAAAAAATACTATGGTAGTCAAACTGTTTGGTTACCAACATTTTTCAAAATACGTGTTCATCAGAAGAAAGAAACTCATACAGGTTTGAAACAACATGAGGGTGAGTAAATGATGCCAGAATTTTCATTTTTGGTGAACTATCCCTTTAAATTGTCTAATTTGGTATAAAGGTGACCTGCGTTTCAATAACTCTAAGTATCCACTACAATCAGACCTCTTGAGAAGCAGACGTTGCATTTGAAAGCTCTTATGTGAGCACTTAAAACACTAGCACACTAGACATTTAGAGCTTGTCTTTCTCTGTAGTTTTTAAAAACTATTTATTGGTTTAAGTGCCTTTTCATTTACGTTCACAATGTTTTTTTCACACCCAAAACACTTTTGACAACTAAGTCACCTTACTTTTGTCAGAAAATGACAAACTGAAATTCTTTTCAGCCATAAAGCCTCTGATATTTAGTCTGTAACCTTTATTTTAAGTCTTTGTGTGAATTCTCCGAGTTGACTCTTTTTGAAGTGGTATTTGGTAATAAATTACTACGCCAAAGGCCATTTTTCACTTGCTATCAGGAAAAATGTTAACTATTCAACACTAGACTTTGTTCAACAGAAAGAAACACTTGTTTAATTGTTTTTCTACTGTTCAGAGTAGTAATGTTGTCATTATTTGACTTGACACTGTAAATGAAGCGTTTGTATCACATGGGATGATGTGTATATTTACAGAAAGAACATTTAATTTTGTGCATCTGTGGCATGTTTTACCATCTTATTTTTTACAGAGAAATACATTTGTGGGGGATTGCATTCAGTTTAATCCTAAAATAGAGAATAATTGTTCAGTAGCTGTGATTTGTCTGTGTGCAGCTTATGTTCTGATGAAAATTGATTTGTATTTGTTTCATTTTAAATTGGATTTTTTTTTATTATTATTATATTCTTAAGTAGTTGATTTAATCAGAAGATGAAACGTTCCATTTAATATTCACTGCCACATCTAAAAAATTTTAATCCAATTACCTGGTATGTCAACATAGCTAGAAAAAGTACTAATATAGAGTAACTACTTTATTAATATAAATGATTATAGTTGTGATTTAAAGGGGAAAAAGGTTCGAAGTGCCATCTAAAAATCTCAAAGGTATTTCCTCACATCACATGTTGTCTAATTTTTGTCCTGGAGCAATCCTCAATTTTGGTTGAGACTTTTGGAAAATATAGGCCTACATTTTTGTTGTTGTGTTTTTGTATCTTTGTGCTAAGTTCAGAAGGAAAATCTCCACAAAGGCTGTTTGCAGTTTTGGTTAGTATTAAAAGAGGAGAGCTGTAAATAAATATTGGTTCGTGTTTTATTTCCAAAAGGCTGCTGTTTACTACATAACCACTAGATGGTAGTATTGTAAACGCAATAAATGCATCAAAAACAAGGCAAAATCACAACACACGTGACACGTGAATGATAAACGCTGATGTCCATGCTTTCATAAATGTGAAGTCATGAATAGGGTATTAATACTATTAAAACTAGAATATCAACGATTAAGTAAAGGAGAAAAAATATATATTTCTCTATTGCATAAGAAAATTAAGTCTTTTTAGATTTATTTTTGCATTTTATATGTACTTAATTGTCACTTGAAAATATCACAACACTTACTAAAAACCTCTAAAATGTAAAATATAATTTTTTGATATATTAAGAATGTGAAATATTCAATTTCAGTTTAATAAACTATTTGCATGACATATCTGTATATTTGTATTACTAAAGGGTCTGAATCATCGTACGGTAAAAAAATAGTGGAAAAAACAAGCAATAATGCAAATAAAAAGAACGGAAAAAAATCTACATTTCCCAGAACAAGTGCGCGCACACGCAGGTTCCCCCTCCGCCAACGGGAGCGCGCAATGTGACGTCAGCGCCTTGCCGCGCAGTGATGATGGCGGTGCGTGAACGCGCAGTTAAAGTAATGGCTGCTCTGGAACGGCGGGTGCCTTGTCTCGATGATTTCGTGGGCCAAAGCTGGAGCGTCTGGACGGAAAGAGCCAACCTGACAGCATCGGAGGGTGAGTGAGTGCTTCGTGGCCGGTATTTCCAAATAAACCATACAAAAGTCTCAGGGATGTGCTTTATTTTTCGTGAAAAAGGCACGGCATCCCGAACCATGTTACCCAAACAAAGAACCTGCCGGGTCCTAGTGCCGGCCGGGTTACGCGCTTGCGCTCTCTCTCTGATGAGTGTCGTCATAATAGAACGTGTTCCGTGTTCGTTTTGTCTGGAACTTAAAATGTAACAAACGAACTCAGTTTGAAACCACGAATCTCCTTTTGTCGACTGGCACATTATCACATCAGTTAATAGTGTAGAGATCATTTGCAGGTAGTTTTTATTTTGGCCCCACCCACAGAAGAGCTTGTGCTTCACAGATGACCAGTTCATGGCACAGATTGCATCTTGCATTGAAAATCTTGGGGAATAAAACCTAAACAACTGGCTAGATCTCATATTATTACTCTCATTAAACACCACAGTATGCATAATTCAGTACATGTCCTTTTTTCTCTCACAGGTTTGACTCAATATAGCATTTAGGACTCTAACCATTTATTCTGGACCAAATGTAGTCCACCTTTGAAGAACCCATCATATATCTGAATATTGGAGGGGACGCGTCCTTTTCAGTGTTTACCATGGTTACGGCTCTTTGAATTGTTGGGTTTGAAGGTTGGATGTATATAAGCGGCCCATAACCCATATGTGCTGGTAAAGCATTGATTGGTAATGCTTCTGTAATGGTCATGTTTTATGTTCCCTCTCTCTACACTTCCTGCAACCATAGGGTCCGATGGAGATGAATACAGCAAAAATGGCAAGAAAATGATGGAAACCATGACACTGAGGAAAGAGGGTAGGTGTTATATACTTTCCTTTGATTTCATTGGGAGACAGTGGTATTACCATGAAATCAACCCATTTATTGATGGAATGATGTATAAGCTGATTAATTGTCCGGTATTTGGCTGTTTTTTGGATTATCAGCATTAACAAAAGTGGTGGTTCTTCCTGTCAATGTACCAACATCTATAAACAGCCTTATAAATGTATAATAAATGTGTTCTTTTGTGAAATTCATATTTTATTTGTTCAATGTCATTAGTTTCAATTTAACAGCTATTATTACAATGTTATATAGGGTGAACTCAGGTAAATTACCCGGTTTAAACAGTGCACTTTATAAGCATTATATCAGCCATCAACCACCTTTCTCTTTAAATTTTGGCAAAAACCATTGAAATTCTCACATTGGTCATCTTGTAAACCCATTCTTACATACTGTAATTTCATCCTTGTCATAAAATCCCTAATAATTAACATTTCTCTAATGATTTTACCAATTATGACAAATAAAGTAGTGGTCAGCCTATATTTATTTTCTATGTCAGTATACACAATATTTGGCAGATGACGCATAATAAATATTGCTGAAATGAAATGAATGCTTATATGAATGTAATGAAACACAGCCTCTAACATTTCTTATGTGGTTACTAGCAACATGTACCTTCTGTATAATTTATATATCATACTCAAAATTGCTGAAATTAGTTTTTATCAACAATTTAAAAAAAAATTGTCAGCCTAGTCGATGAATAGTATATATATTTTTTCAGTTTTAACTTGATTGCAAACATACATTGCTTTTTTGACCAATGCTGATAACCTTGATATAATCAAAAATGGCATAACATTTCTTTTAAGTAAAACATAATTTCATATTTTTGTGATGATAATGTGACATGTTTCCGTTCAGTTTAACCTTAAGATGGTCAAATATTTGACGGTCACTAGTATGGACTGCCTTTGCATGTTTAGTTTACTTTAATCATTCTCTCTGGAGAAAATCTGTGCATTTAGAAACAGTTTCTGTAGTTTCCAGTTTTCAAACGGAGCTAATTTGTCCCTATTGTTTGCTATGCTTCTGCAGATATGTCCATCTTTGGTCATTATCCTGGGCACGATGACTTCTACCTGGTGGTGTGTGGCCACTGCAGTCAGGTGGTGAAGCCTCAGGCATTCGAAAAGCATTGCGAGAGGAGACACGGCCCTCTGGGTAAGCTCTATGCACACCTCCGCTCCACCCCACCTCCACCTCAGCAGCAAAGACCCCGCCATGGACACACCCCGCCCTCCCACGGAACATCCTCTTGGAGTGGCAGAAACCAGAATGTCGTGCCCCCGCGGGCATCTCCACAATCCCCCTCCACGCCGCCTCAATTCAGACACTCAAAACCTCCGAAAGATGGAGTTTGGTAAGATTAACGAATCTTTTATGTTTATGGGATAGTTCACCTGAAAATTAAAAAAGGTCATTTATGTCATTCCAAACCGTAAGACTTTTGTTCATCTTTGGATCACAAAGTAAGATATTTTTGTTGAAATCTGATAATGTCTGTCCATCCATTGAAAGTCTATTCACCCCAAACTCTGACATTTATAAAGAGGACATAAAATAAATCCATATGAATCTACCCGTTTAATCCAAGTTTTCTGAAGAGACACGATCACTTTATACGATGAACCGTTTTAATTTAGGCTTTTATTCACATGTAAACAACACATGCTAGCTTGATGCGCGAGAACAAACCTCATTGGTTCTTGTTGAAGCTCAAATGAGCTGCGTAGCACAAGAATGAACCTCATTGGTTCAAATTCAAATTTGAATATGCTCGTTTGCAGATCCATGTTTATATGTGAGTAAAAGCCTAAATTAAATCTGTTCATCATATAAAGCAATCATGTCTCTTCAGAAGACTTGGATTAAACCACTAGATTCATATGGATTTATTTTACATTCTGTTTTTGATCAGAGTTTTGGGTGAATAGACTTTCAGTGGAGGGACTGAAATCTCTAAGATTTCATTAAAATTTGTGCTCTTATGGATTTGGAACAACATGAGAGTGAGTAAATGATGAATGAATTTTCATTTTTGGGTGGATTGTCTCTTTAAAAGAGTGTCTGAAGTTTAAGAGTCTGATAATCTGTGGTTATTAGCAACATATACAACCTGTTTCAATTTATAAATCTATTCAATTTCTTTTCCCCAGGCACTCACCTTCAAACTCGAGTCATTCAGAATCAGCTGTTTTTAAGCAGCCCCCTCCCATCGAACCCACGCGGAGCTCCCCTCCCCCTACTCACAGAGACCCCCCATGGCCACATGGAGGCCCGTCGCCCAATCGGCCTTCCTCAACTGAGAGGCCTCAATCCCAGAGAGGCGATGTTGCCTCGGCCCCTGTTGCCCCCGGACACCTCCGTGGGCAAAGAACGTACAAGATGGTCTCCAGTAAGTCCTGATTGAGGTTCATCATAGCCATCTTTCCAAATTAGGCTGATAGATTATAAAATTTGCACTTGATAATCAAGTTGCACACATTTTAAATTTTTTTTCTCATGTGCATGACTACTTTTGATGTACAAAGGCTACATCTTTTTGCTTTTTTCCTGACATCTAGGTGTATAATCAGGTCCCAAAGTCAAAATCTAAACATAAAACCAAGCTTTAGCCACAGAATGGTCCTTAAATGCTTTATGGAATTATGGTGAATTTTATACGAATTTGACCATAAAATGCTTTTCTCGTTTTTCCGCAGAAAAAGAATGTGACCTCGACAAGCACTGTGGTGTGTTGGACCCCGAGAGAAAGAAAGTTTGTACTCGACTTCTGACCTGCAATGTGAGTTGACTACCATTTCATCTAACCATATCCTGTTATCAGTGTGCTACATTTCTTATCCATAGTGACATACTTATCTTTATTCAGACAGAAGCAGAATTATTGCTTTTTACTGCGTAGTAGTAGTAAGTAGTAGTAGTAAGTAGTAGTAGTGTATCTTGCCATCAGAGTTTTGAAGCCCTTCACTGGAAGCTGGTTTCAGTGTGTAGACAGACAGGAAGTTCAGCCGACATGACTAACAGGAAATGGGGAAGGGATTACAGGAAAAGCCTCTCTTCATTTGTGTAGCACAGCTTCAGGTTTTTGTTAAATCAACAGAAATTATCTGTGTGTAGGACTAGACAGTGTGGCTAAAATATAAATAACAATACATAAACCTCTTTTTTCCGTTCCTCGTTTTTTTTTTTTTTTAACTAAGGCATTGTAACACATGAGAAATATTACACAGGAACTTGCATGACAATTTTTGAGTGATGAATGACTATAACAGAGTATTTGGGTGATAAAAGATGTTTAATGCTCTAATACTCATGAGTTATGAGATGAGGGATTGTGAAGCTATCTATAGGAGTAATAAAAAGCATATGAAATGCCATAATAAAAAGAGTATTCAAATCACTGAATGTTGCAAAGTGCTTGTGAATATTTGAGATATCAGGCATGTTTAAGATCTCAGGAACTCGAATAAAGGAAGAATGTGTCTTGTTTTACAGCTAAATTATGTTTTTCAAAATCCAGGGCACAGTGCTACACAAGTGTTGTATAAAATGTTTTTTTGTTTTTTTTTTTTGCTATAAATTTATAATAACGCATTGTTTGCATTGTGCAGTCATCAGGGTGAGCACTTCCTCTAAATTATTTATTCAAACTACACAATCCCTTAAAGGCTTTCCAGTGCTTAATATTCTACAAAAGACAAAAAAGCAATTCCTGATGAAAACGCTTGCGCTCTCATCAGTTCAAACCAGTTAGAATATGTTTTATGAAAAGTGTGTTGCAGGGTTTCAGTCCAAAAAAAAAAATCATCATCTCTCCTCCAGATTCATTCCATTCATCAGCGCAGGAAGGTGCAAGGCAGAAGTAAAAACTTTGACCAGTTGGTGGCGGAGCTGAAGATGAGTTCGAAGGCTCGTGATCGTGTATCTCAGGCCCCGGAGAGTTCAGCTGCTCCGACTGTAAGCCCAGAACCTCCCAGAGATGCACCTGCACCGCCTCTCTGCCGGAGACCTCTGACCAACAGCCCTGCATTTAGGTTAGAAACATCAATCAAAAAATCTCTATAAAATATATATATATATCAGTATTATTGCTATCAAATTTAACGCGTTAACGTATGCAATTAATTGTTTCAGTTTAACGCTTTAAAAAATTTAACACTTAATGCGTTAATCCGTTTTTTTCCATATTCATGCAAAAGCTTTTAAATCATTAAAACGGGACAAGACACAAATGAGAACTTAGTGCGGTTCTGGTGCGCTTCTGTGAATCCCCTGTCTGTGTTCTGAAAAAAAAATGTTACCTATAAGTTTGTGCTACCAACACTATATTTGCATAGTTTTAAGGGTAGGTTTAGTGTAGGGGTAGGCAAGGATGTTAATAAAGCCTCAAACCACATTAAAAATAATGGTGGTAGCACAATCTGATCTGGTAATCTTTTATCACTCACTGTCAAATTATGCTATTTACTGTTTTAATGGGACGTAGCAAAATCTGAGCAGATGGCACTCACGCTTGAACAGACAAAACACACAAAATTATGCCAAAATTATCATTTTTGTTGAGTAAGCACAGTCTTAAACAAGATAAATAAAGTCTTAAATGAATGAGGAGTTGTGAGAAAATGGGATGCAAATCCACATCATGTGCGGCATGTCTTAAAGTGACAGCAGCCTAATAAACCTGCTACAGTTATGCAGTGAAGAGTGAAGTGTTTGGTAACTGCTTTGATTTTGGATATTCTGTTAGATCAAATATTTAAAATGTACTGTAAAATATATGTTGTTTCTACATTAATTTGGTGATTAAATGTAAAATGATTACAATATAAAAATGTATTAACTTTAATCTTATAAACTTATAAGTGTGATTGATCATGATTAATTACAGAAAAATATGATTAATTTTATTAATTTATCGATGTGACAACACAAATATATATATATATATATATATATATATATATATATATATATATATATATATATGTGTATGTATATAATATTATTTATATATATAATATATATAAATAATGTGTGTGTGTGTGTGTGTGTGTGTGTGTTGTCAAAAGTACCGACTTTGATACCAAGTCGTTACTGAAATTTTAAAAATGTGACGCTTTGAGCGCTGTTGAGCGGACTCATAAACACCTGATTGGCCATTGTGTTCACATGCTCAACATGTTTACAATGATCAAAGCATTTGAAAGTACACAGAAGTGTTTGAAAGCAGGAGCGTTTGAAAGCAGGCGTCTATCAGTCTATCGGTCTGTTGGCACCTGCTTTCAAACGCTCCCATGTGTATCTAAGCGCTCAGTGAAGAGAGTCATTAATGTCTATTTACAACATGTTTTTGAAGCGTTGATCATTGTAGACAATCACAGACATATCTAACACAATGGCCAATCAGAGGTGTTCACAAATCCGCTCAACAGTGCTCAAAGCCTCACGTTTTTAAAATTTCAGTATTGACTTGGTATCGAAGGCAGTGCTTTTGACAACACTAATATAACTTATGATTTTTATCTTTTTTTATGTGAAATTAAACTGTAAGTGAACTGTTACTGTTAATGTACATTATTTGGCAAATAGTTGCATGTAGTTTGCTGGAGTCTTCAAAGTCATCTTAACTCTGAGACTAACTGCATCTGTTTGCCTCTGTTCGTGTGGCAGAACACCCACATTGTCGGAAAGCGTGGAGGAGGATAAACCCCATCTGGAGGATGGCAGCACACGACCACACTCTCCTCTCACCCAGGCCCACATCTCAGGTGATGAGAGTGAAGGAGAGGGGAACGATGACCCTGCAGACTGGCACTCAACTCCATGGCATCCCAAACCAGCCGCGGTACAAACAAACATTTACACAGCGTCATATCTAACATTACTATAATTATGTAAAAGGCAGGCAATAAGAGTTATAGAAATAATTAAGTTAAGCATCAGTATTATAATGGTTCATATTGGGCTTATTGATTTGATGAGAGTGTCGTCAGAAGAGAGCAATGAAAGGCTCTAAAGGAAAAGTTGTGCAGAAAGCCCTTATATGGAGATGGTTTGGGCGTGTTTTATGCAAATGACTTGAATACTCCAAATTTTTGTTGTGAATTAGCCGGAGAAGTTCTCCTGTGCGTACAAATAATCCACACAATTATTAGTGATTGAGACCCATTGTCTGTGATCTTTAAATGCTAATTCTTTATACAGTCTTTTATATTTTAAAGAAAGAGTATTAGTATTAACGCTTGGCTTTCCCCCCCATAGCTTTGTTCATTTGGGAGTCATTCTCTGGGTCACGGTGTCTTCACTTTCGATCGTCGATTGCACCATCTACGGTCTGCCATGAGTGTCATGGTGGAGAACCACCTCAGCGCACATCTGTGGAAGTAAGAACCTCCCAACTTATATATGCCGTATCATAACAGTATGATTGTATCAAACAGTGGTCATATTAACAAAAGGCTCAAAAGCAGGCATTGCTGCTGTGGCAATCTCCAAAATCTCACAAAACACATCACAAACATGTCCAAGTAATACTTCAACCTGATATCAAAAGGAAAAAATAAGAATTTTCAACAAAGCTTGCTTTTAATTTTTGCATTGTTGCATAGTTTTCATTGAAATTAAGGACTTTTATTGAAATTTGCATCACTGTAATGAAGAAGAAAGGAAAAATATATATATATATTATATACTCTAAAGTATTTATGCTAATGTACTGTGGTTGTACTGTCATTTTCCCCCTCTGCTTTTAATAATTAAGTATATTCCAGCAATGAGAATCATCATCAGAATCACAAAACCAGTCACAAATATGTCCAAGTAATATATTTTACCCTGATATCAAAAGGGGACAATTTTTTTTTAAATTAAATTCTATGCCATTTATCAAATTTGCAATAGTGTAACAGAAAACATATTTAGACATATTAAATTAATGTGTATATAAACTTTATTAAAATGGAAATTATTCATTTGTACTGCCTTTTTTGTGCTGATTTTAGTAATTGTATTACAGCAGTGAGAATCATCGTTGCGAATGAGAATCACAAAAACCGACAACTAAAGCCATATGATACTATAATAATACAGTAATAATAATACATTTGGTTTTTGGGGAAATGTGTTTAAAGGTTTAGTTCATCCTAAAATAAAAATTAAGTCATCGTTTACACACCCTGGTGTTGTTCTAATGCAGTATATGTCTTTTATAGTCTTTTGTTAATTGTATAAATGTTGTTTATTTTGTTTTCACCATGAAAATAGCCTTTTTGCTGACAGTTCACTCCGACTCGACCAGAAAAAGCACACAAG
Source organism: Chanodichthys erythropterus (assembly GCF_024489055.1). NCBI lineage: Eukaryota > Metazoa > Chordata > Actinopteri > Cypriniformes > Xenocyprididae > Chanodichthys > Chanodichthys erythropterus. The sequence continues at coordinate 6,220,793 of NC_090226.1, read as the reverse complement.
TTGTGAAGTTGTGAGTTTTTTGAGAAATGAAGATCAATAAATATGCAACATAAAATACAATCCATGTACTTCCTCTTTTGAGGCGAATATATCCACCGTAACAAGAAGTTCTTTACATTTTTCACTTCCTGACCTGAGTACTCAGTGTGAAGAAAGTACACAGATACTTTTTTTTCAATTTCTAGGCGTTGTATTTCATATTGTGTTTTTATTAATCTTGATATTTCACAACTTGTGTGCTTTTTCTGGGCAAGTTGTGAGTGAACTGCAGTGCACAGAAGACCAACTACCAAGGTCAGAATTTTCGTTAAATAATACATTAAATTTCTGTTTGTTTTTCACCAAACCCTATCGTATAGTCCCAGAACATGGAATATATATAATACGTGTTGCGTGGGATCATTCTGTGAATTTTTTTCTTTTTTTCTTTTTTTTCTAAAAACTTGATGCTGGTCACCATTCACTGGCATTACATGGACGAGCGTGAGTGGGACATGTATATTTTTTTTAAATTCTCCTTTTGTGGTCTGAAAAAAAAAAAGGGCATATGGCATTAGAACAACACCAGAGTGAGTAAATGATGACTTAATTTTCATTTTAGGGTGAACTATCTCTTTAATTTAAATGAAGATGCACAATGTAAATGTTTTTGTCCTTTTGATTTTGGGTGAAATGTGAGCGGGGCTTGTTCTTGACGCGTGTCATGAGATTCACTCACAGATTACGCTCTGAGACTGTTCCAAGATCCACTAAGGTTAATCTCCATTAGTTAAAGCTCTTCAGACCCTAATGA